>NW_024062872.1:0-600000 GCF_006381635.1 Hibiscus syriacus | reverse complement strand
AAAGTATACAATATTAAAATTAAAAATAATTTATTAATAAAAATATAAAAAAATTAAAAAATTTAGAAAAATCGAGAGTCCCGATCGTCACTCATTCCATCACTATTAATAAGGGAAACCCTCCATAATTAATGGCAGCTTCAGCTTTCTCCTTCCGTTCCTTATCCTTATCCTTGGTTCATCATCTCAGAACAAGACTATCCACATAGTTAAGTGAGGTTTGATTTCGATGGCAGTGCCCCATGTGCTGCATTAATATCGACGATCCGTCTGTTGATCTACCAAGAAAGGTCAGCAAATTAAAGGCACGCCTTCCGAAAAGCCTCCAATAATGAATTCCATCCGAAATGAGTCAGAAAAACTAATGAGGGCGATAATCAATTAACTGGCTGATTTTTCTGTAGATATCTTGAAAAAAATTTAATTGAACTAAGCTATCGTTAAAATTATTTCTCAAGATGATGTAAATGTTATAATAATTAGAGAGTCGTTTAAAATACAATGTGTCTTTTAGGAAAGACGTCGAGAACGTAATGTGTCTTTCCCGTTTTAATATCGTTAAATAAAGTTGAATATGCACTATCTTTTCGGTATTTTTTAAAGATACATTAGGTTTCTAACGACTTTCGATGAGTACTGTAATATTCATACCAGACTAAAAAATAATTCTAACGAGATTTTATTTGAGCGAATAATTTTTTTCACAATCACATAGAAGTAATTCAGCCTCATTTAACTGTTGCCTGTCGTACCCGAAAAACTTCTAGTTGATAACTGATCCACAATTATTGGATCGATGGTGTCCTTGCGTTATAGAGTAAGGGTTAGATTGAATTGACTACAAAATTTAAGTTACCTGAGTTGGAGGGTTTTATTTATTTTATTATTATTTTTGAATTAAAGTAAATTAAAACATGATTGACAATATAATTAAATTCCAAACTAGAGAAAAATTTGAAATTCTTGTAAGTAAAATAAGATAAAAACAAGATACTTTAATACGATAAATTTCATATGATAATTTTTTAAGATTTTAAATTTATTATTTTTAAAAAATAAATTTAATAAAATTTTGATCTTTTATATTTTGAGAAAATAACCTCAGTGACCAAAAATCCCATATAATATACGATTTTAACCAACTTTTTCCGGATTTGACAAAATGACCAACAAAATCGCAATGAGATCGCTAATTCGCAACACAATCTCCATTATCGCAAATTCGCGTTGCATTTCGCGTTGCATTTCGCGTTGCGATAGTTGAAAATCGCGTTGCGATGGTCTACAGTGTCGTTGCGATTTTCCCAATTCGCAATGCGAATAAGTAAATCGCAACGCGAATTGGGAAAATCGTAATGCGATACTGACTGTCGCAATGCGATACTGACTATCGCAATGCGATAATACAAAATCGCAACGAGATACTGACTTTCGCAACGCGATAATACATAATCGCAATGCGATTTTCAAAGCGCCATTAGTATCCTGGCCAAGTATTTTATTTTTAAATTCCAAACACGAATATTAATATATTGGAACACTGAACCGTCCACAGTATATCCCGTAATCGCAACTCATAACCTAAAACCTAAAATCACAACTCAGTCCCATCTCCATCTCTCACTCTCTCACCCATCTCCGACGAAATCCGTCCCCATCTCCGGCGAAATCCGTCTATCTCCATCTCTCAGAGCCACCCTCACAATCAGAAATGGAAAATCAACCAAATCAACCAACGAGGGTTAGTTTTTTTAATTATTTTCTTTTTGAAATTTTTGCATTATTATTAGGTTTTTCATATTGAAATTGATGATAAGTTTACTGGTAATTTCAATAATAGATTAACCATTTCACTTAGATTGCTTATTAAATCAACCAAGAATCGCAACGCGATTTTAGTTTCGCATTGCGATAGTCAAATTCGCGTTGCGATAGTCAAATTCGCGTTGCGATAGTCATTTTCGTGTTGCGATTTTCATTTTCAGAAAATATTCTTCTTCTGCAAATTTAAACTTGAATGAATTGCATTACTTCAACCAAAAAACAAAGACAAATACAAAATTCACAGTGTTGCAAATTTAAGTTTGAAGAATAAACTACTACTCTTTATGTTTATTATTGTTTTTGGTATATCTTCACAGTGTAGTTTTTGGTATATCTAACTTAGTATGTTTATTGTTTTTGTAGAACTTTTATTCGGCTCAATTGACCTTAAGAAATAAAGTCAGCCTGGCCAAAACAATTGCGTCGAAGCTTTCACCTGCACAAAGAAAAATGTTTGAGGATACATGCTTCGGGCCATGGCTGAAAGTACAACATCCCGGTGGAGATGCGATGTTGACACACATGTTTCTTCAAACCATGACTAGCGATCTACCAGAGACTATACAACGTCGTGATGAAGAGATATGGTTTGATTTTCCACCGGCGTATACGTGTTTTGGGCGGGAGGAGTTTTGCTTAATCACCGATCTACGCTTCGGACACGATGATGTAGGTCGGTAAACTAGACACATTACCCCGCCCATCATGGCTATCCCGGGTTTTTCTTGAAGTGGAGAGGCCGAATCTACACGTAGAAGACCTGACAAGATTGTTGAATAAGAAAGATGGTTTTACTCGGATGGATGACGTCGACGTTGTCCGAGTATGCCTTCTAATTCTTTTGCATGCCGGCTTTTTAGGCAGAGAGGCCAGACAACCTATTCCAAATGATCTAATCAAATTGGTAGAAGACCTAAATGCGTGGAACCTGTTTCCGTGGGGCTCGTATTTATGGAAAGCTACATGGAATAAGTTATCGTCTGCCTTGGATGATCGAAAAAGTTTGCATGGCGATGGTTCCAAATACACTTTGACAGGCTTTATTTGGGCCTTTAAGGTAAGAATTTTTATATAATGTTTCCAAAATTATAAGTAATTATTTAACAATTACTAATGTTTGTTATTATATTGTTTGTAGATTTGGATATTTGAGGCCTTTCCCGCCATGAAGACATATGCAATAAAAACTTCAAATGATATTCCCAGGGCTATTTCCTGGAAGAGGAAACAGACCTTACAATGGGAAGATTTACTACGGTATACGACAATAAATAATGTAAGTTAACATAAATACTACCATATGTTTATAAACAAGTTATTACTAGTACACGTTTAACTTTGTTTGAGCTTTTATATTGTTAGGAGGCCAACACTCCTCTATAGAGGCTGACACCCACGGAAGCTGAGCTTTCCACTGATTGGTGGCAAGCTAGTAAGCATTTTTTTTGAGGGAACGGTTGATGAGCAGCCTCCACTTCGGGAGCCATCACCTCGCCCAGAGCTATCACCTCACCCAGAGCTATCACCTCACCCAGAGCCATCATCTGATCGACCCGACTATACACCTCCACAATGACAACCATCACCTATTCTGTCACATCATCGAGCCTCTTCTCCACCATCACCGTAAGATAGGCGACCGTCAAAGATGCCACGACGTTTATCTCCCTGTTCTCCACCTCCACCTCAACGGGATGAGTTAGGGGAGTTACGTGATGAGGTCAATGCCTTGCGTGAGGAGGTCGGTACTTTACGCAAAGACGATGGTGCATGGCGTGTTGAGGTGTCTACATTACGCGGTGAGGTAGCCGCTCTACGTGAGATGGTAGCATCGTTGCAGAATGAGGTTCATACTCTACGCAACGAGGTAAGTTTAAGATTTTTCATATTCGTAATTCATTCGGTTGCTGCCAATACTGCTAAACTGTTTTTGTTAGTATTTGTTTTTGGTTTTGTTTTTGTCTTTTAGTTGAAGTAATGCAATCCATTCAAGTTTCAATTTGCAGAAGAAGAATAGTTTACTTTCGCAACACGAAAATGACTATCGTAACGCAGAAATGGCTATCACAATGCGAAATGAAAATCGCAACGACAAAATCGCAATGCGAAATAAAATCGCAACGACAAAATCGCAATGCGAAATGAAAATCGCAATGCGATTTGTGTTTCGCGTTGTGATTTTGTCGTTGCGATTTTCATTTCGCATTGCGATTTTGTCGTTGCGATTTGCATTTCGCATTGCGATAGCCATTTTCGCATTGCGATAGTCATTTTCGCGTTGCGATTTTAAGTTTCGTGTTGCGAAAGTAAACTATTCTTCTTCTGGAATGTTTATATATGTTGTCCTTTTAAATGTTTATATAAGTGCTTACTTCTGGAATGTTATCTGAGCATTTTGTGAACTATGATAGAATAATGACTTGGGTGAATACAATGCTAGTTTGAAACATATTTGTCTTTGTTTAATATCATGTCTATTTATTTACTGATTTATGTATTAATTTTTTTAGCGGCCCGATAAGGTGGATGCTTTACGTCGGGTTTTCCTTGCACGACGGAGTTCACGCATCAGACGGCGTGGACGTGCTATTACATCTCCGTTCACCCCAATGGTGCGAAGACTCCGCAAGAAGAAGTCTGACTCACCTGTCATCCCTCAAGAGTCCCCTCCAATCGTTCAAGAGGCCCCTATCCTCCCGCAAGAGTCCCCCCACCGTTCAAGAGGCCACTGTCATCGTTGTAGAGGTCCCTCCCACCATTCCAGAGCCCGATTCACATGGGGTAATATATCGAAGTATTGAGAAACCCCCACCGGTTCCGGACATGATGGATGAGAGTTGGCTCTCGTATGAGTTACCGGCTAGTACCCTTCCGGTATCTGAAGTGGAGAGGAGACAACTACCGGAAACAATTGTGGATAATACCCTTTGGGCTAAGACCGTAGTTGACTTTTATCTACATGAGCGGAGCCAAGGGTGTTACACTGACATAAGCAAACTCAACGATGAAATGTTTTTGTTGCTTGATTGGTCTTGGTGGGGTGTGCTATTAGGGGTTGAAGACAGTGGCTATTTCGATGGGGAGGTAAGTCTTATATTTGACTTATATATGATTTTGATTAATTTTTTTTAAAAATTAATGTAATTCACTAATATATGTCTTTTTTTTTGTAAAACAACATATCGATGCGTGGGTGTCACGTCTTCTAATAATAAGGAAGCTTAGGAAAAAAAAAATTCGTGATATACAATAATGCCGGCGGCTTTTCACGCAGTTCACTTGAAGAATCAACGAGATGAATCATTTTCGTTGGGCAACGGACAAGCTAAACTTTATCCTGCATGGTGGGAGGTCGATAAGGTTAGTGTTTATTTTTTAAATTTTTTAAAGGTGTTCATAAATAAGTGCGCAAATAAATGAATTATTACTTATGATTGTAGGTGTTTATCCCTGTTTTGGAACGTCGTCATTGGCTTCTCGTCCAACTTCAGCTCCTATCCCTGAAGATAATAGTATATGACAGCATGATAAATTACATATCACTGTCTGATTTGAGAGATATTATCAAGGGATGGAGCTCTCATTTGGCTAAATTCTTGGATGGGATTAATTATTGGACTCATTCTGGACACAAGAAGCCAAAGAAGTTCAATGTCACAGTTGTCAGAGACGAGATCGTGCCACAACAATCCCTGGGAGGTAGAGGGGATTGTGGTCCTCTCGTATGCATGTGCTTGGCGCGTTTGACGACGGGAAGCACAGAGTTTCTACCTCCCACCGATAGAGATATAGCTGCAGTAGGCTTGTGGTTTCGGCATTATATGGCTAGAGCGATATATTCTAGACGCTGCCTACCTGCATCCACGTTATGAAAGTATCCATTGTTAATTGGTAAGTCAAATGCAAGTTTTGTTAACATATATACTCCTTTTGGTTTGAAAATGTTTGGTTAAGTACCTATAATTCAATAATTTGCTGTTTGTAGGTTTTAGATGTGTAGGAAGTCTTGTTTGAGCAAATGTTTGGTTTTTGCAGGTTAATCCTTAAGTGAGCTGCATGAAATAGATGTACGGGTGCAAAAGTTGATTCATTGATTCAATAATTGATGAGGAAATAAGAATTACTATTATTTTTTGATTGTTTAATTGATTTGTAAAAAATGATTTGTAAATGTTGATTTGTTTAATTGGTGTGTACATAATTCTTATTTGTGCTTGTTTAATTGATTGAAATGTAATAGTTGATTTGTTGATTTTCAATCTGTATTATGTTGAAGGCAAAACAGACTATCGCAACACGAAACTGACTATCGCAACGAGAAAATCGTAATGCAAAATGAAAATCGCAACGAGAAAATCGTAATGCGATTTTCATTTCGCATTGCGATTTTCTAGTTGCGATAGCCATTTTAGCGTTGCGATTTTTCATTTCGAATTGCGATAGCCATTTTCGCGTTACGATTTCCCAGTTGCGATAGTCAAATGAATGTCTAATAAATGATAACAACTAAACATATCATAGCAATGTTCAAACTCAAGTTACTAATACATGCCTAACTGAAAATGTTAAAAGTGCACACATAAAATACACATAATACAACGTTTGCATTTAAAAATCACCTAAGTTAACAGTCCCAAAAGGTGAAGCCGGTTGTGATTGGGATTTTGAAGATGATTGTGATTTTCAGAATCTCGTTGCGAAAGTCAGAATCTCGTTGCGATTTTGTATTATCTCGTTGCGATAGTCAGTATCGCATTGCGATTTACTTATTCGCATTGCGAATTAGGAAAATCGCAACGCGATACTTACTTTCGCAACGAGATAATACAGAATCGCAATGCGATTTTCAAAGTTCGCACTAGGTTTTAGTTTCGCAACACAAATGTTTTGTGTATATATCTACGCAGAAGCAACAACTCATAACCTAAATCCCTAAATCGCAACTCATTCCATCTCCATCTATCACTCTCTCCGGCGACATCCGTTCCTATATCCGTTCCTACATCCTTCCCCATCCGGCAACAGGTCTTAGTTTCACAGCTCGTTTGTTTAGTAAATTAATTTACAACCATGAAATCATCTAATGTTGATCATGTTTGGATAGATTTGTGTTTTGGAGGGTCATGGGAGAATGTTCATGGTGTTTTACAATATATGTCTTTACCCATGAATCTTCAACTAAAACTGTCATTAAAAAAGTTAACTTATGAAACTCTAATGTTACGTGTTTCAAAGAAATTGAATTTAGAGCCCCTAAGTGGATTTAGGCTATCTTATCAGAGGAATGGTAAAGTTTATTTGTTAACCGACAATGAAGATGTTGAACGATTCATTGCTTACATTAGTGTTTCAAGTGATGATGTTACATTGTATGTTGTTGAACCTAGAAGTAGTATTGTTGGGTCAGTAGCGGGTAGTAATCAACTAAGTTTTTCTCATAACCCACAACCTTTCTCTAATCCAAATCCCAATCAACTTTTAGCACCAAATTCCAGTTTTCGTATTGACCAATTAGACGATGATGAGCCAACAGAAAAAATTGTGAGTATTAGTCAGTATTCGAAATTTGATCTTGGTCAATACCCGGACTTTGATATTGGTCAATACTCGGATTTTGATGATGTTTCAGAAGAAGAAACAGACCCTGCGTGTAATGATTTTGATATTGGTCAATACCCGAATTTTGATGATGAAACAACCGTTGCCGAGGAAGATGTTGTTGATGATAATGAGGAGGAAGTGGAGGCTGTGAATGAACATGTTGAACATCCATTCTGTAATTCATATAATCCTGAAGAAGAAAAAGAAGAAGAAAAAGTCCCCGAAGAAAAAAAAATGCCACGGGAGTATAACTGGAATATGCCAGAATTACTTCAGATACCGGAAGAAGAGTTGGTAAAGAAAGCAGTTGATTGTTACATAAAAGTTATTCGTATCAAGAAAGATGATTGTTTTGATACAAAGGAAGACTTGAAGATAGCTTTGTATACGAAATGTGTGGAAGATGGCTATCAACTAAAAGTTAACAAATCAAGCAAAGATCGTTTCGAAACAAGGTGTATGATTGACAAAAACTGTACGTGGCGTATGATTGCAAAGAGGATAAAAGATTTCGAAATGTTTCAAGTTAGGACTTTTATTGATAAACATACATGTTCAAGAACCCAAGTTTTTCCTCACCATAGACAGGCAAACAAAAAGGTGTTGGGTGGTTTTCTGGCTGAGTTAATGTTTTTGAATGGCAGGGTATATCGGGGACATGAAATTATGACTGACATGAATGTTCGGTTCAAGATTAGTATATCATATTCTCAAGCTTGGAGAGCCAAATGTTATGCCTTGGAATTGTTGAGGGGGTCGCCAGAAGCATCGTTTGCCCAACTGCCGGCTTATTGTCACAATTTAAAGCTGAAAAATCCTGGGTCGGTAACTCATATCAAAACAGATAGAGATGGACGCTTTGAGTTGCTGTTTATCGCCATTGGTGATGCGGTTAGTAAATCAATATAATTCTGTTGACTCATTTTTGTTAGTTACATGCATTTCACATTTAAATGGTTATATTTCTTGTGTATATTATTTTGTAGATTTGTTCGTTTATTACTTGCATGCGCCCAGTTATTATAGTTGACGGAGCACATTTGAAAGGTCGATACCTTGGAGTAAACTTATTAGCAGTAGCCATGGATGCTAACAATGGGATATTGCCAATAGCTTACGGGGTTGGCAAATCTGAAACCTCTGATTCATGGACATGGTTTATGGGGCATCTTAGGGATTGCATAGGTCCTATTAGCAATCTGACAATCATATCCGATAGGGCAAACTCAATTGACAACGCTGTTAGAAGGTGTTTCCCAGATGCTTTTCATGGACTTGTGGTGTTCATTTGTATAGAAATCTAAAATCAAGGTCTGCTGGTATAAAAAATCACAAATGGACATACTGGAAGGCTGTAAAAGCTTATCGGGAAGTGGGTTTCAATAAGCATATAAACTGTTTAAGACGTGTTTTGCCTTAGTGTGCTCAAACACTAGAAGATGTCGGGTTTGAAAGACGGTCAAGAGTACATCAACTTGGAGCAAGATATGGTTTCATGACGTCTAATAGTGCAGAATCAATCAACGCTCTAAGTCGTCATTCCCAGAAATTACCCATTACTATGTTAATGGAGTTTTTTCGAGCCTCTGTTCAACAGTGGTACTACAAGAAAAGAAACCATGCAGGTATTATTTCTTTGAATTCGTAACTTATCATATATTTTACTAAGTATTATTTATTTAAATTTACAGGAACATTGGAACATCGTGTTACACCATGGACTGAAAAAAAGATAACGAAACGTGTTGTGAAGTCAACGTCATGGAGAGTTAAACCATGTTCAAACACTTTGTTTGAAGTACTGGATAATAACTTAAATGGGCTTGTCGATCTAAATGCAAAGATGTGTAGTTGTATGAAATGGCAAACATCTGGTTATCCGTGTGGCCATGTTATAAAAGTTGCACTTCATCTAAACCAAGATGATTCAAGAACATACGCTATGGATTGTTACACTACAGAAGTATATCGACAGACTTATGCCAAGATTGTCTACCCTATTCCACATCCTTCTGAGTGGGACATACCAGATGACTTACAAACAGTTTTGCCACCAGCCATGGACAGAAGGCTACCTGGCCGACCAAAAAGTCACGATCGTATACCGTCTAAGGGTGAAGAGAAGAAGAGATCGACATGTAGTTGGTGCAAGGAAAGTGGTCATACAAGGTTGACATGTGGATCACCAGTGCCATCACAATCATCTTTTTCTCTACCAAAATATGGATCATCATCAAAATCCAAAGCTCATATGGTGTCAAGAAAAAGGCAATCAAAATCGCAATCATCTTTAAAATCCCAATCACAACTGGCTTCACCTTTTGGGACTGTTAACTTAGGTGATTTTTAAATGCAAACGTTGTATTATGTAGATTTTATGTGTGAACTTTTAACATTTTCAGTTAGGCATGTATTAGTAACTTGAGTTTGAAAATTGCTATGATCTGTTCAGTTGTTATCACTTAATAGGCAATCATCTTAATGTCTATCGCAACGCGGAAATTACTATCACAATGCGAAATGAAAATCGCAACGAGAGAATCGCAATGCGAAATGAAAATCGCAACGTGAATTTCTCAATGCGAAATGAAAATCGCAACGAGGGAATCGCAATGCGAAATGAAAATCGCAACGCGAATTTAATTTCGCGTTGCGATTCTCTCGTTGCAATTTTCATTTCTCGTTGCGATTCTCTCGTTGCGATTTTCATTTCGCATTGCGATAGTACTTTTTGCCTTCAACATAATGCAGATTGAAATCAACAAAATCAACCATTACATTTCAATCAATTAAACAAGCACAAATAAGAATTATGTTAACATCAATTAAACAAATCAACTTTTACAAATCACCTTTTACAAATCAATTAAACAATCAAAAAATAAGCAATAATTCTTAGAGAAAATAACACTTCTACTATTGAATCAACTTTTACAGCCATACATCATTTTCACGCAGCTCACTTCTGAGATTAACCTGCATAAACCAAACATTTGCTCAAACAACACTTTCTACACATCTAAAACCTACAAACAACAAATTATTGAATTCTAGGTACTTAACCAAACATTTTCAAACCACAAGCCTATAAACATACCAATTATTTATGGACATTTTTATAACGCGGATGCAGGTAGGCAGCGTCTCGTATATATCAATCTAGCCATATAATGCCAAAACCACAAGCCTACTACAGCTCTATCTATATCGGTGGGAGGTAGATACTTTATACTTCCTGTGATCAAACGGTCCAACGCCAAGCATACGAGAGGACCACAATCCCCTCTGGGTCCTTTCGTTTGTTGTGGTGCGGTCTCATCTCTGCTAACTGTAATATTGAGCTTCTTTGGCTTCTTGTTTCCAGAACGAGTCCAATAATTTATCGCATCCAAGAATTTAGCCAAATAAGAGCTCCATCCCTTAATAATATCTCTTAAATCAGCCAATGATATGTAATTTATCATGCTGTCATATACTATTGCCTTAAGGGATGAGATCTGAAGCTCGACGAGAAGCCAATGGTTACGTTCCAAAACAGGGATAAACACCTGCAATCATAAGTAATAATTCATTCATTTGCGCACTTATTTATGAATACCTTTAAACTCAATCTAAAATAAACACTAACCTTATCAACCACCCACCATGTAGGATAAAGTTTAGCTTGTCCATTGCCCAACGCAAATGATTCATCTCGTTGATTCTTCAAGTGAACGGCGTTAAAAGACGTCGGCATAATTGTATATCGTGTATTTCTTTTATTTTCCTTAAGTTTCCTAATTATTAGAAGACGTGACACCCACGCATCGATATGATGTTTTACAAAAAAAGACATATATTAGTAACTTACATAAATTTTAAAAAAAATAATCAAATTAAAATATAAGAAAAATATAAGACTTACCCCTCCATCGAAATAGCCATTGTCTTCGACCCCTAATAATACGCCCCACCAAGACCGATCAAGCAACAAATAGATATCATCGTTGAGCTTGCATATGTCAGTGAAACACCCCTGGCTCCGCTCATGTAGATAAAAATCAACTGCGGTCTTAGCCCAAAGGGTGTTATCTAGAATTTTGTCTGGTAGTTGTTTCCTCTCCACTTCAGATACCGGTATGGTACTGGCCGGTAACTCATACGAGAGCCAACTTTAATCCATCATGTCCGGCACGTCAGAGGGTTTCTCAAGAATCCTACATATGACGCCATGTGAATCGGGCTCTTGAATGGTGGGAGGGACCTCTTCAACGATGACAGTGGCCTCTTGAACGGTGGGAGGGGACTCTCGAGGAATGATAGGGGCCTCTTCAACGATCGGAGTGGACTCTTGAGGGATGACATGCGAGTCGGGCTTCTTCTTGCGGTGTCTTCGCACTATTGGGGTATACGGAGACTTAATAGCACATGCACGCCGTCTGATGCATGAACTCTGTCATGCAAGAAAAACCCGACGTAAAGCATCCACCTTATCGGTCCGCTAAATAATTAAATACAAATATCAGTAAATAAACAGACATGATATTTAAACAGTGAAAACAAAGACAAATATATTTCAAACTTTCAACGAAAAGACAAAACAAAGACAAATACTAACTTCACAGTGTTAAAGAATACATAGTTTAGCAGAATTGGCAACAACCGAATAAATTTACTTCAACCAAAAGACAAAACAAAAAGACAAATACTAACTTCATAGTGTTAATAAACTGTTTAGCAGTATTGGCAGCAACCGAATAAATTTACTAAGCAATCTAAGTGAAATGGTTAATTTAAGTGAAATTACGAGTAAATTTATCATCAAGTTAAATATGGAAAATCTTAAACTTACCTCGTTGCGTAGAGTATGAACCTCATTCTGCAACGATACTATCATCTCACGTAGAGCGGCAACCTCACCACGTAAAGTAGACACCTCCACACGCCATGCACCATCGTTATCGCGTAGAGTACCGATCTCCTCACGCAAGGCATTGACCTCATCATGTAACTCCCTTGACTCATCCCGTGGAGGTGGAGAACAGGGAGATAGAAGTCGTGGCATCTTTTTCGGTCGCCTATCATGAGATGATGGTGGAGAAGAGGCTCGATGATGTGACGGAATAGGTGATGGCTCTCATTGTAGAGGTGTATAGTCGGGTCGATCAGGTGATGGCTCTGGGTGAGGTGATGGCTCTCGAAGTGGAGGAAGTGGAGGCTGCTCATCATTCGTGCCATCAAGAAAACGCTGACTAGCTTGCCACCAATCAGTGGCAAGCTCAGCCTCTGTGGGTGTCAGTCTCATTAATGGAATGTTGGCCTCCTAAAAATATAAAAACTCAAACAAAGTTAAACGTATACTATTAATAACTTGTTTATATATGATAGTATTTGTGTTAACTTACATTATTTATTGTCGCATATGGTATTAAGTCTTCCCAATCCAACATACGTTTCCTCTTCTAGGAAATAGCCCTGAATTTGAAGTTTTTATTGCATATGTCTTCATGGCGGGAAAGGCCTCGAATATCCAAATCTACAAACAATATAATAACAAACATTAGTAATTGTTAAATAATTAATTATAATTTTGAAAACATTATATAGAAATTCTTACCTTAAAGGCCCAAACAAAGCCTGACAAAGTGTATTTCGACCCATCGCCTCGCAAACTTTTGCGGTCATCAAAGGCAGACGACAACTTAGTCCAGGTAGCTTTCCATATATACGAACCCCACGGAAACAGATTCCATGCATTTAGGTCCTCTACCAATAATATTAGCTCCTGAGGAATAGGTTGTCTGGCCTCTCTGCCTAAAAAGCCGGCATACAAAAGTAGTAGAAGGTATACTCGGACAACATCGACGTCATTCATCCGAGTAAAACCATCTTTCTTATTAAACAATTTCTTCATGTCGTCGACGTGTAAGTTCGGCTTCTCTATTGACTCATCAGGAAAAACCCTGGATAACCATGATGGGCGGGTGATATGACGAGTGTACCGGCCTACATCATCGTGTCCGAATCGTAGACCAGTGATTAAGCAAAACTCCTTTCGCCCAAAAACAAGTATACACCGGTGGAAAATGAAACCATATCTCTTCCTCACCACGTTGTATACTGTCGGGTAGATCGCTAGTTATGGTCTGAAGCCACAAATGGGTCAAATTAGCATCTCCACCCGGATGTTGTACTCTCAGCCATGGCGCGAAGCAGGTTTCCTCAAACAATTTTCTTTGTGCAGGTGAAAGCTTCGAAGCAATTGTAGTGGCTAGGCTAACTTTATTCCTTAATGTCAATGAAGCCGAAAAAAATTTCTACAAAAACAATAAACATACCAAGTTAGATATACCAAAAACTACACTGTCAAGATATACCAAAAACAATAAACATAAATAGTAGTTTATTCTTGAAACTAAAATTTGCAACACTGTTTTGTCTTTTGGTTGAAATGAAAATCGCAACGAGATAATGAGAATCGCAATGCGGAAATGACTATCGCAACGAGAGAATCGCAACGCGAAATGACTATCGCAACGAGAGAATCGCAACGCGAAATGAAAATTGCAACGCGAAATGAAAATCGCAACGAGAGAATCGCAACGCGAAATGAAAATCGCAATGCGATTTTGGTTTCGCGTTGCGATTTTTATTTCGCGTTGCGATAGTTATTTCCGCGTTGCGATTTTCATTCTCGAAACTATTCTTCTTCTGCATTACTTCAACCAAAAGACAAAACAAAGACAAATACTAACTTCACAGGCTAAACAGTTTAGCAGTATTGGCAGCAATCGAATGAATTTAATAAGAAATCTAAGTGAAATGGTTAATCTATTATTGAAATTACCAGTAAACTTATCATCAATCTCAATATGAAAAACCTAAAATAATGCAAAAATTTCAAAATAAAAATAAAACAAAACTAACCCTCGGAGGTTGATTTTTCATTTCTGAATGATTGTGAGGGATTTTTGACTGTGAATGGTTGTGAGGGATTTCGCCGGCGATGGGGACGGAAATCTTCGGAGATGGGGATGGATTTCGCCGTAGAGAGTGAGAGATGGAGATGAGACTGAGTGTTGTGATTTTAGGTTTGAGGTTATGAGTTGCGATTACTGTGGACGGTTCAGTTTCCGATTTATTAAGAAAAAATTCGTGTTTGGAATTTGAAAAAAAATACGCGTTAATACGAATGGCGCTATGTAAATCGCATTGCAATAGTAAGATTCGCATTGCGATTTACGTATTCGCATTGCGATAGTAAGATTCGCATTGCGATTTACGTATTCGCATTGCGATTTTCCAATTTCGCGTTGCGATTTTCCCAATTCGCAATGCGAATAAGTAAATCGCAATGCGAATTATGAAAATCGCAACGCGAATACGTAAATCGCAATGCGAATTAGGAGAATTGCATTGCGATAGTCAGTATCGCATTGCGATTTTCCAAATTCGCATTGCGATTTACTTATTCGCATTGCGAATTGGGAAAATCGCAACGCGAAATTGGAAAATCGCATTGCGATAGTCATAATCGCGTTGCGAATCTGGAAACTGATTTGCGATAATGGAGATCGCGTTGCGAAGTAGCGATCGCATTGCGATTTTGTTGGTCATTTTGGCAAATCCGGAAAAAGTTGGTTAAAATCGTATATTATATGGGATTTTTGGTCACTGAGGTTATTTTCTCTTATATTTTTATAAAATTTAATAATTTATTTTTGTAATTTTTGTCAATAGGGATCAATTTGTATATTTTAAAATTGTTGGAGACCTAATTGATATTTAACAAATTCTTCATTCGATTTATTAAATTTAATTTGTTTACAATTCAATTTTACTCAAAATCAAAAAATTAAATTATTATACCCTCCTCCGCACACCTTTGAAAATATTGTTATGGAGCGAGAAAGTCCTATTTCTATATACTCACGTCGATGCAACCATAATTTCGCGAACACAGTTTCGCAAACGACAAGTAGCTAGGTCCCCCTCCACTGGTATCCAACCTGATAGACAGTCGAAAGATGGGAAAACCTAACTTACTCTTATCACCTCCACCTACTAGATAAAACATATGGCTAGCACATTTGTAACAATCATAATATTTGAGTCATCATTCTAGCGTGAATTTGAGTGAAATATGAATCTATTAGTAAATATGATTATATTTATTATATAAAGTTTGGACTAAATCATGTGATAATTAGGTCTAATTACCCGTAAAATTAAACCTTTAAACATAGGATGAAAGAGGGATGACTAAAATTGTGATTTTTTATAGATAAAAAAAAGAATTAAATTCTATTTATTGGTAGAGAAGATGTTGTCTCCTTGGTAATATATATATATATTTTTATCTTTGAGGTTGATGCTGGCAAGATGATGGATGTTGATGTTAACGAGAAGGTGGAGGCTGATGATGTTGTTGGCCTCTAGATGTGGGTCTTCTTATATGCAGGTTTGCACCCACTTCTCCTCTACAAGTCCTTTGGTTGTGCCCTTGCTTACCATATTTGATGCAATTTTCTTGTTATCCTCTCTTACTCAGCTTGGGATTAATAACTCATCAGCTTACTTTCTCTTCTTTTTAGTCGGTCTTTTTGGTAGCCTTAGCAGGTGACAATATTGATTATATGTCAGTTATTGTTTTCTACTAATGAGAACCTATTTAGAAACGAAAACACAGATAATAAAATAAAGTGAAGAAACAAACACAATTGAAAAATGAAGAATGTTATTGAATTAGGGGGTAATACCTTTCATGGGATAAATTATTTTAGAATATACAGCTAGTTGGGTGCTCTTGTATTAGCATTCATTAACATAATTTTTCAGTCATCCATTATTTTGTAGAAAGAACGACGTTGTATGGACACACTGAATTCCAGTGAGGTCCCATTTTCAGCACGACCATGAATGTTGACCAAAGATCACAATATGCTGATGACCATGATCAACTTGAACTTGATGCCTAAGTCCACCAACATATGAATACAATACAAAATAATAATAAAAAAAAGAAGTAATTAAATACTTCGAAATTGAAGAAGTATAAAAAAACACAGTTGAAGAATCATAAACACAACATAACATTAAAAAGCAGTAGGATACCAAACAAACATTAAGACATAACATACAGATGAATCAAATAATAGATTATCGTCCAAGCAAAAAAAAAATCTATTAAAAAATAAAAGTAAATAAAAACATAGGCCTATTTGAATCAAACCTGCATGCTTGTTCAATGATGGTGTCTAATTTTTTTTTTTTTGAATTTTCCATACAGAGTCTCTGGGAACTTTTCACCTTCCTCCCTTTTGGTGACAATTTTTTTTTTATAAATTTTGTTCAAATGTTCTCCATCATAGTTAAAATAGGCTTATTTTTAGCCTCTAAAATTGAGTACAAAAGAAAAGATAAAATCATGTTAGTAACTAAATAAACAAAAATTACTAAATTAAAAATTACAAATTTTACCTTGTTAAAGATTTACATATGTTAATTATCCAAAAAAAGATTTACATATGTTATTAAGGAGCATATCACACTTGCTCCTAATGAAGAAGTGTGATCTGGATCATTAGACTAGGTCTTTCTCTTTAACTCAATTATAGGGATCAACAAACAAATCCTTTAATTGAATCATTGCATCTTCATACTCTCACAAATATGTAGCTCGAACAGTCTTCCATACGTACAACATCTTTAAGAGTTTTTCCTTTATGAATGACTTTGAAATTGGTATACATGTGTCTCACTTAAATTTTCCACCATATCACATAATCAAACATGGAGAAGTCTCACAATCAACAAGATCATAATACACAATAGATGTTGAAGTGTATTTTACTACATGTGAAAATAGAAAATCCTCATCATAATGAATTGCATATGTAAATTTATCTAAATCAAGATTTACAAAGTACATAAGACTGCATTAGTTGGTTGCATAATCTTTTAATCCTATTTACTACATTAGTTGAAGTGTACAATTGGCACGTGTTGTTTTCGTGTCAAAATAATTCCTTAATCTCAAAAGAAATATAAAGAAAATATATCAAGTGGAAAGTAAGGGTCGATCCTACAGAGATTCTGCAGTTTCTGATTTAGTTATCTTCTTGTTTCTGAACGGTAGAATTTGGATAGAGATGAATTTTAAGGTAAAAAATAAATAAAATATAAAAATAAAAGATTAGATAAGAATAAGATAAATAGGGGGTTTTGAGTTAATTAAAACTATTTGAAGATAAGATAAAGACAAAGTAGAAAAAATAATAAACATAATAAAATAATAATTGAAGTTTGAAAAGAAGACTTATTGTAAAAAGTAGCCTCAGACTTTCAGCTTTGACTTAATTTCCTCGGATTATCGAAATAAATATTTACTTTAGGATTCATGCTGGTTACTTGTCTACAAGGATAAATCCTTGTGACTATGCTTTGTATACCAAATACCCAAGTGCAATCTTTAATATCGGTTTATGAATTGATCCAAACAACAACAATGTAGTAGATCTAAAAACATTGAGGCTCAAAAAACTACCAACTCGAATTATGTTGTTTCAAAAATAAATGGTTCCGATATCAGTTTCCTCTTAGCAAACAATTTTGCTAAGCGTGTTCCCAGAAAGTCGAATATGCTTTAATAAGCTGACCCTTCCTCCCACATTAACCATAACAACATGCAGACCAACGTCGACTTTTTGGTTTTAAAAATTATTTTGATTTGAAAATAGGCCCATAAAACTGAGAGATATATCCGAAGCGATTTAAGTGTCTTACAACTCTCACGTTTGGAATTGAGCCATCACTTTAGCCTTCGACTTAAAAAAAATTAGATAAGCATGGCCAAAGTCATGCTTAGCATATTTAAAAATAAAAGTGAAAACAAAAACACTTTGAAAACGAAAAGAAAATAACTTTATTGAAAACTCAGGGAAAAGAAGAGAAAAATGATTATGATATATCTGAGTTGTAGAGATGTGTTTTTAGGCTTACCTTAAAAGGGTATTTATAGACTTTAAAATCCTAAAAATAAGGAAAATATAATTCCTAAAATAAAGAGATAAATCCTAAAGATATTTCCTAAACTACTTAAACTAAAACTCTTTTAAAAATCTTAAAGATAATTCTTGAATTAATTAAACTAAAATCCTAAAAACTTGGGATAATCTTAAATTCGAACTTCAAAACGTGTGGCTGATCTATTCGTTCTTCTAGAAGTGTTGACTAGACATTATGGAAGGTGCTGAAGTCATGCCACATCAGATACGTTATGCCCAAAGTCATGCCCACTAATCCAACTTTGGTTCCGAAAATAAAAAAACTACAGAATTTTTCCCTTTAAGTGCATTTTCCAGAATCCAATGTCCTTAATAGAAAATGAATCAAAATAAACAAATCAGCCACAAAAACCTACAATCAAGGGGCAATTTAGACACAAAATATTAACTAAATAAATCACTTATCAAATTCCCCCTCACTTATTTAATGTTTGTCCTCAAGCATTCATCAATTAATACATCAAAATCATAAGTTGCCATCTTCAATCCCATGTTATTCCTCAAACTTCCAATCGAACTAAGTCCATGCCATTTGCCGAATTTAAGGTACAATCAAGTAAAGACACAACTAAGAAATTTAAAGCAAGCAAGATATCCCAATTAATTTCCAACTTCAATGAAACATGACTCAATACCTCACAGAGATTCACACATATCCGCTCAAAGTGTTTGAGGTAAATGAAATCGCTCAAACCGGAACTAACCAAAATATTACCATAGGCTTGGAATCCAATCAAGTCTCCACAACTAAAAGTGAACATAATGCAATAATCAATGATTCTTTAAACAAGGTGTAACGAGGCTTAGGTTAGGGAAGGGAAAATGCCATGATATTGGTTTAAATACGAAGACAAGAGATTTCCAAATTATTCCTAAAAAGTAAAATAACATAAAAGTGACATATAAACATAAACATAAAGAACTTTTATTTTCAATATTTTTCTTTTTATTTTCTTTATTTTCTTATTTTTTTGGTTTTTCTGCACTATATTTCTGTAATTTTTGCACTATTCAAACCATATTTTTCTATAAATAACAAAAATAATAAGATAACACATTAATAAAAAACTATTCAACTTGTCTTGATAAAGGTAGAAAAGAGGGATAAAAATAGAGGCTTAGGTTTAATTATGTGGTGTAAAACAAAGAATAATGATAAAGGCTCAAAAGGTAGTTCACTAGTGGATAAGTAAATGGGTAGGCTTTTTTGGGAAAAACGAGTTTATCTTAGGTGCCTCTATCATATTAAAACATTATGTTCAACATGTGGTCTCAATATGCATTGTGATTATAAGTTCTAGAATGTCCTAATTAGTCCGACACACTCAAATCAAACAATGAGCAAGAAAGAACTATACTTAACAGTTGTAGATACTCATTTTGTCCGGGATTAATATTATTATTATCAAAAATGAAAAGAAAAATATCAAAAACAAAAAAGACAAAAAAATAGAAAAGATGCCCCTCTGCTGCACACCCATAAGATTGCCCGACACCAAACACGCTCAGCGACTGAACCGCTGAGCACTCCACGCTGATGATGCCACTAGAATTGACCACGATCCCCATCGGATTTTGCGCCCATCGGCCAAGAAGACCACCTGCAAGCAATATAAAAAGAATGGGATATACCAGAAAAAGGGGGGATCGAGCAGAAAACCAGAGAAAAAAAGTGAGGCCATTTTTTCTTGAGAATGCATTTTTCGTCAAAAAAAGGAGGGGTGTCAAAAAAGATCACAAAAAAAACAGTGAACAGTAGGAAACCATTGTATTAAAATAGAAGATCAAATAAAAAGTCTTTTTTACAGTATACTCCCTCTCCAGCTTTATTTCTTTTATTTCGCATGTTAATATGATCATATATACGTAAGTGTGAAAATGATTTATTTATAACTCGTATGACATTTTATAGTAATTCACATGTTAACCTCATATGCACAATTCAATATAATTACATAATTGGATTAAGGGTAATACGTTTTTTTTAAAATTGTTTTGAGTGGCTTGTCTTAACTTATTAGAAAGTCGCTCTTGATGATTTTAAATTAAACGTATCTCATCAGTGACACCTAAAAAATTGATTCTTCACTTAAAATATGGGAACGAAAGAAAAGAAAATGTTCGGTTATTTAAACTTTTCGAGAAAATATTGTTAGAACTTATCTAAGATATGGTCTCGATATTTTTAAATAATCAAATATTCTTTATCTTTCTAAAAAGGCTTGGTAATTTTAATTTAATATATTTTGGTGATGATGAATATTATAATCCATTATGAAATTCACATTTTGTTGCTTTATGGGATCAAAAATTAAAGTAAATTTGAATTTGTAAATTTCATTGCAAAGACATTAATTAATTTACTAGGTATTGATTTAGGGCATTGTGGGGGTACTAATCTTTCCCTACGCGTAACCGACTTCTGAACTCGATTTTTGGTAACGCATACCTCAACTTGTCGTTGTAATTAAAATTAATTTTTTATTTAAAATAGAAAAACATTTTTGGGTGCCCAATCACACCCTAATCAAATATTGGTGGCGACTCCTCGAACCATACGTATTTTATTTAAAAGGAATCCCAAATTTTTGAAATGAGAGGTTTTTAAATCATATTTATTTTTAATTAAAAATTAATTATAGAGAAATAATTAAAAATGTGTGGTTTTTAAAATCTCACTTTAAGGGAAAAATTGTTTCGACAACTTGACGACTCTGCTAAAGACTTTTTTAGAGAGTCAGGTCGATAGTCGATTAGTTAATTGTGTTTGCAGATGAAAGTTATAAATTCATTCTAATTTGGTTTTTGATCCCTTGTTTGGTTTTAAATAAATTTTGTTTGCATTCTGATTTGTAATTTGATTAACAAATAAATAGTGGTACTAATGTGTGATTTACATGTTTTAGCTTTCTGACCTTTACTTTAGTCTATTTTTTTTATCGAGACAAAGGATTATTAGTTTCCCCCACTATTGCTATAACCTCTCGATATTTAGAGCCTTCTAACTGTGCTATGTCCCGTTAGGTAGAGGCAAACACTACGCTTACGTGAGAAAAATTATTTTTCTCCGCATGGGCTTTAACAAGTAACCTCTGGGGTACATATACCTCATGTTTACCATGGACATGGGGGAATTGCATCCTTTCGAATTGAACTTGATTCGTTTTAAGCCTATAATGAGTGAGGATCGAGGGTCTGGCAAGCCTAAGGGGCACCAGCAAAGGACAATTCGAGGACCCTGTTAGTGATACCAAAACTCTGCCCATTTGATATTGAATCTCTGTCTTCGATTCTTCAAAAGCCACAAAGGGGAAACTCATTCTAACATTTTCCTTGAATTTATTTATTTATTTTTGCAAGAAGTATGTGAACTAGAGATCATGCAGTTAGGTTTATTTTTCTTGAACAAACATGCGAATTAGATATCATGCGGTTAGAATTTTTTTTGTTAATAACAAAGCATGTGGGTAGATATCATGTTGGGTAGGATCTACTAAAGCATGATTGGGTAGCCAACATGTGAGGGTAAGTTTTATTTAATGATTATGATAATTACTATCTTGTTGTTTATCTTATGTGTACTAATCCATTTTTGTTTTTTTGTCTATTTTATTGTGATTTTATTGCATTTGCATCTTCATATCATCCAAAGGTGTTAATTCGCAAGTGATTGACTAATAACAAGGGTGGCCATATTGAGACAAGAAATTATTAACCATGTAGTCAAAATCGGAAGATCCAAAGATGTTCAAATGATCCATGAAGAATGACAACAGATGAATGAAAAAATCTGAAGCTGATTGAAGACTTTCTTTAAAGGTGCAAAGGCCAAGATGTTGACTCAAGAGATAGATACAGCAAGAAGACCCTTTATAAAGACATGAAGACTACTTCGCATTGGAAGTAAGAATATAGATTTCAGGATTCAATTTAAGGACATTTGGCGTCATCAAAGGTGATAAAATACGTCGATAACTTTAAGGTGCAATGTTAGATTCCATGAAGTGTACGACTCAAGGAAATAAAGAAATGAAGAATCACAATTGTATTTTGACTACATGATGTACTGAATTCTTGTTGTCTAAATGAAGGTTGTTATATGATGGTCACTTTTGGAATTAACACCTTTTGCATTTGGCATTCACATTTGCATTCACACTGCTTTAATTTAAGCATTTTTACATGCATCAATCATGAAAACATGAGAGTAACTCGTGAAGGATAATATGACAGAAGCTCTGATAGTAAATTGAAGTTACTTGGAGCATGTCTATAGAAATATCAAAAACAATGAATGAGATATTAGCGCATGTTGTTAAGATCGAGAAAATTCAAGAACAACTTGTAAAGACCCAACAAAAAATGATTGACGAAGCAAGAAAGTTCCAAGATGAATCTGGAGAACAGATGTCCAAGTTAATGAGCATGATGGTTACAGTAATATATGGGGGGAAATCGTTAGAGGAAGCTATTATCCAAGAAAAGATGAAGACTTCGAGTGAAAATCTGAATATTGGTTGTGTAGCAAATATGATGGCAGTATATGATAATGAACCTATTGGAGTGTGTGGTAATCCAAGTCAACTCCAAGGATCAGGTACGATTCCAGAAAATGTGACAGAGATCATGCTGGGAAAAGCGAAATTTGAGGTTGAAACTATAAACATGAAAGTTGAGTATGACTCAAAGAAGAGAATCATAGAGGAAGTTCAAATGCATTGAAGAAGGCTAGAAGGAACAAGAAGAAAAAGAAGATGATACCTCTCGTTTCGATTCCAGGATCATATTCAGACTTGTTACCCTTTCTCTTTGAAAGTGGCCTTCTAACCCCAATTCTTCTAAGGCCTAATACTTATTTGCGTCCAAATTGGCAATGTGTCAAAAATTCATGTGGCTATTATTCAGGAGATTTTAGCCACTCTACGGAAAGTTATGCGATTATAAGATTAAAGGTTTAAAACCTCATCGCGGAAGGGTCATTATGCTTTGAAGATGGAAAACCTAAGCTCCCCGGAAGCTCAAAACTTATGAATAAGGGAAAATCTACCAGCCAATGTTTCCCACAAGATGTTAGTCAAAAGTTGAACCTTCAAAATGAATATCTCAATGATCATTCATTATGTCTTCAAAAGGATCATAATAGAGGCAAAGAGAAGATGAAGTCAAAAGAGCTTCTACTTAATTTTACTTCATTTTCATACAGAAAATTATACCTCAAGTTGCTCGACGCTCAGCTGATTTCTCCACGTCTGGCTAAGCCTATGTTACCTCCTTATCCGAGTTGATATAATGAAAAATATTCTTGTGAATATCACGTAGGAGCCCGAGGTAACTCCATCGAGAATTTCGGTAACTTCAAACGATAAGTCCAAGATATTTTGACACATGGAAGTATAGAGGCGAGTGTTAACGATCAGTCGGTTTTAGTCAAACAGTTGGGAGCCAGCCCCCAGAGTGGAGTTGATAGGGTCAAGACAAATGAAGTGCATACAAAAAAAGTGAAATCAAAGAAAGAAAAGTATGTGAGACAGAGTTAAAGGATTAAACCCTCGAGACTTCTCTGATGCTGAAAAGGAAAAGAAAATGGGAAATAACGAGGGAGAAATTAAAAGAGAAGTAATCCAAGACTGGCCACAAAAGATGTCTTGGAAAAATACAACCCTCAAGGTTTTTCAAGTACCAATTTCTGACTTGTTGTCTCATTTAATCAAGAACCAATACCTCACCCCAAGGCCCTTAAGAGTGAGGACTATCCCATCTACTTATGGCTATGACCCGAATAGTGCTTATGATTTTCATCTAGGAGCATTGGGCCATCCCACTGAAAAGTGCATACATTTGATGGAAGAGATAGAAAAGGTCATCGATAAAGGAGTCCTGACACGAGAAATGATCGAGATATGGTGAGCGAATACGGATGAAGACTCTAATCCAATTAGACACTCAACATTCTAGGAATAATGAGGCATCCTAATTAGGAAGAAATCCTTTCATACATTATGAGGCTTTATTCCATTTTGTAGCATCTTGTTTGAATTTTTTTTATTCCTCAGTTGTTTTTGTAAGGATATTTAAATGGACTTGTGCTACTTTAAGGATGGTGAGCATTAAATCAAATTTTCAAATTGAAATTCTTTGAATATCAACTGAATTAAAAACTCTGTAAATGATTGTAGTTATAGATCTTTGACAAAGTGACATGATTGAAAATTAATAAAACAAAGACCTTGACCTTACTCCCAAAAGATACGCTTGAAAACCATACCTTTCTCTTGTAGGGACCAATATAGCCTTCTCCTCTCATAAGGGAATGAACAAGAGGCTTGGTATTCAGGTATGTATAGGAGCGGACAACATGGGGCATCTTTTGTGTATGACATTACAAAACTGACTATACCACACTTTTGTTGATGATGTTCAATGATGATCATGATCTTTACATATGGAATAGTCGAGTAGGTGAATCTATTTTAGGCCAGCTGCTTGGAAATTGAACTTTAAGGATGAGATTTTTTTGTCTTTCAACAACACATAGACTATAACAGGTTCTTCTTGAAAATCTTAAGAAATTGAATCCGTATGCACATAATGTAATTATATACAATAAAGCTGAGCTATTTCAATAAAGCAATTGGCTATAGAGGAAACTCAAAAGCCCTGGCTTTATAAATATATTGTATTTAAACCATGAAAATGCTCGGATACTTGGCAGTTCGATGTTTGTTCCACTGTAATTGTCAGGTCGAAGACTTTGTGATGAGATGAACCATTCAGCTAGCTCGATAAAGGGGATTATAATATATATATACAATAAAGCTAATCCATATACCCAGAATATAATTATATATGTATACGATAAAACTAAGCTATTCCACTAAAGCAATTGGTTATAAAGGACACTCAAAAGCCCTGGCTTTATGAATAGATTGTATTCAAACCATGACATTGCTCGGATACTTGGCAGTTTGGTGTTTGCTCCACTGCAATTGTCAGGTCGAAGACTCTATGATGATATGAACCCTTCAACTAGTCCGATAAAGGCGATTATAATATATATACAATAAATTTGAATTCAGCTAGCCAAACATTGGAAAATTAAATCAAATGTATATAAATAAAGAGTTTCGGTAAAGATGGACTAAGGGAGTTAAGAAATACTTGTTATAGTCAATTTCACACGAGCACTCAGGAATTTTATTTTTAAATCGATATTTCTGTATTGACTTTGTTAGAGGAGTCTACGAAGCTTGAACAAATGGAAGATTTTAGAGAACCGAAATAGAAGTGTTATTTAAAGTCTAGTAATTGATTATGCTAGTTGAGTCATTTTTTCGGCATCCGATTAAAATACCAAGCCAAGAAAAAGGGGCATGTCACAATGTTCACAAGGACAGAGAAATAAATGACATTTTGGTGGCAGAAACCTTAGAAAATAGGAAGCCAACCTGAAGCCAACCCATCAATTTTGACACTTGTCAAAGAGCTATAACTCTGAAAAATTAAAGAACTATTGATTATTTTGATATTCTTTGAACTCATGTTTTTTATTTGATTTGATTGTGAGCCTGGATTAAGGGTCAATGTTTTATAAAATTCTTTCATTATTTGATCCCTAAAATGAGAGAAAAAGGAAAATATTTTCAAACATGACAGTCTCAAATGTGAAAGGTCCTTGAAGCTGGTGAGGCTCATTTTGCCTCGATTGAAAAAAGAATAAATGATGCCAGAATAATGAAGCACTCCACATTCTTGAAAATAAATATTCCAAGAGATTAGAATGACTGAGGAATAGAGCTTGAAACATTTCCTTATGACGTTGCAGCGACCAGTCAAGAATAAGATGATCGTTTTATTTGGAAAAGGGGCACATATCCCAACTCGTATCAAAATACAAGACATTCTGTTAGAATGATTGATCACTTTTTTAGTGTTCGTTGAAATATGAAGAGAAGCTTTCAAGCAATTCAATAACACTATTGTTTAGTGACACTAGAATGTGAGTATTCAAGGTTAAGAGATTTTGGTACGAAGGGAGCCATGAATACCCACATTGGGGCATGACCGAACTCACATCATGTTGGGATGACAAGATTCAGACCAAGAAGACATTGGGAGTGAGTCATACAACTTGAAATGTTGGGACATTTTGAAGGTTTATTTCAGTTAGAAGTACTAATGTGAGGCATTTTTGAAAACCCATATCATCATGTGGAAAGATCATTGAATTGAACAAATAGTTTCAATGAGACAGAAAGATATGAAGAATGAAAATGGTGAAATAGTGACAGTGGAGTTTACCATATATGATCATTTTGTCCATCATATAGTTGTATTATTCTGGTGATTTCACATGCATTAATGTTGGTGAGCCAAAACATACCACTTTAGTTTACACTGAGTTTTGGTATCCTTGTAATACCATAGAAAAGCTCTGAACAATATGCAAAGATTTTCTCTGGTTGAAAAATATAGGCAGAAGCCACAGGAAAATATGAATATATTATAAAATGCTTTACAAACCAGTGATAGGGTGTTGAATAAATGTTACGGGTATGTGTTGTTTCTATTACCCAATATGAAGGTTGTCTTCTACAACCCCAAGGTTAAAAATGAGAAATGGTAAAGATTTCCTCTCGATATGATATGTTATAAACAAACCTTATTTGATATTTGATTAGATGTGGCAACATGAAAAATTAGGATAGATTTTCCTTGTGATGTGTTTCAGGAGTCAAATCAGAATAGACATTATTTTCCCATTGATCTTTGCAGAATTTGCATAGTCATATATATAGTCTCCAAAAATGAGGCAATCCGGTCATATTTCTGACCATAGCAAGAATTTGAGGGAGAAAACGTTTTCTCCAAAATAAAGAAAGAAAGCAAAGACCACAAGATGATTGGGTAGATCTTCAAAAGTTTCAAGCTTAAAATTATGAGTTGCTACATTGATATTTGAGTAAACCCTAGGAAGAAGTGATCAAGTGGAAGAAGACCGAGTTCCCCACATTAGAGTCAAATGAATATTGCATCAACATTTATGCATTCATAAGAACATCATTTGCATAAAAGAGAATGCATTACATTTAAACACATGGTTTTGACAGATTTTCAAGTGAAAATAGAAGATTCATTATGTCAAAAGCCCGATAAGTTGAAAGGAATATTTCAAACCTCAAACGCAATAAATCATGTTTAAAGAGACATATCCTGAGGAACATAAAGGTATAATCCACAGAATAAGCATTGCTTTTAAGCGAGGACCATAAGATGTAGGAGAAAAAACAAAGATTCTTGGGTACAAAGAAGCGAATCAGTTGATTAAAAGGACATGCACACGTGAGATTGGGGCAAATCAAACGAGGAGTCATTAACCAATTCAAAGTCCCAAGAAGGGAGAGGTTCAAATGGCATTCGAGTCAAGTCAGATTCTCAAATCTAGTGGTTACGAGACAAGCTCCCACAATAGATTGATAATGTTTGATTTTCATGTTCGACCTTCGAAGCAAATCAATATTAAGCCTTCACGAAAGAATAGTGAAGCAAGCCATCAATAAGCCTCCTGAGCATGATGATTATATCCTTCGGGTCATCTGTCAAGCTTTCGAGTAAGATGATAAGTCCTCCGGGCCATCTTAATTCTTTACGAAAGAGTAGTGAAGCAAATCAATTTTAGCCTTCAAGAGAGAGTATTGAAGCAAATCAATGTTTGAGTCTTATACTCCTTGAAAGAATAGGGAGCAGACACATTTGTTGAAGATTGTTCAAGTTCTATATTCCCTGAAAGAAGAAGGAGCAGACTCGTTTTCCGAAGATTGTTCGAGTTCTATACTCCCTGAAAGAATAGGGAGTGAACCCATTTTCAGAAGATTGTTCGAGTTCTATACTCCCTTATTCGAGTTCTATACTCCCTAAAAGAATAGGGAGCGAACCTATTTTTAGAAGATTGTTCGAGTTCTATACTCCCTGAAAGAATAGGGATCGAACCCATTTTCAGAAGATTGTTCGAGTTCTATACTCCCTAAAAGAATAGGCAGCGAACCCGTTTTCATAAGATTGTTCGAGTCCTATACTCCCTGAGAGAATAGGGAGCGAACCAATTTTCAGAAGACTTTTCGAGTTTTATACTCTCAAAAAGAATAGGGAGCGAACTCATTTTCAGAAGATTGTTCGAGTTCTATACTCCTTGAAAGAATAGGGAACAAACCCGTTTTCAAAAGATTGTTCGAGTTTTATACTCCCTGAGAGAATAGGGAGCGAACCCATTTTCAGAAGATTGTTCAAGTTATATACTCCTTGAAAGAATAGGGAGCGAACCCGTTTTCAGAAGATTGTTCGAGTTATATATTTCCCGAAATAATAGGGAGCGAACCCGTTTTCCAAAGATTTCTCGAGTCTTATCTCCCTGAAAGAATAGTGGAGCATACTCGTCTTCCAAGATTGATTTGAATACCCGAAAAAGAGGAACAAATCAAGTCTTATCTCTTTGAAAGAATAGTGGAGCAAAATCGTTTTCCAAAGATAGAACAAGTCTGATCTCCACTGAAAGAAGAGTGGAGCAGACTCGTATTCCAAAAAAGATCCAACCTACCCTAAAGTTACAGTGGAACGGATTAACCTTTCGATTTCCTCATAACCGGACAAATTTGACCATCATTAAATCTTTGCTCTATTCTCGTTGCACGATAATGAGCAAAGAGGGGCAGCTGTAGATACTCATTTTGTCCGGGTTATTATTATTATTATTATTATCAAAAAAGAAAAGAAAAATATCAAAAACAAAAAAGACAAAAAAAATAGAAAAGTTGCACCTCTGTTGCACATCCATGTGGCTGCCCGGCACCAAACATGCTCAACAACTAAACCGCTTAGCACTCTACGCTGATGACGCCACTAGAATTTACCACGATCCCCACCGGATTTCACGCCCACATGAAAGCAATATAAAAAGAATGTGTTATACCAAAAAAAAAGAGAGATCGAGCAAAAAATCAGAGAAAAAATGTGAAACTATTTTTTTTTTGAAAAGGCATTTTTTGTAAAAAAAGAAAGAAAGAAGGGTGTCAAAAAAGATCACAAAAAAATAGTGAACAGGAGGAAACCATTGTATTAAAAAAAGAAGATCAAATAAGAAGTCTTTTTTTTTACTGTATACTCCCTCTCTAGCTTTATTTCTTTTATATAATCTAATACAAATCCGACTAGTATTTGCAAAGAACCTGCAAAAGAAAGAGCAGAGTAAGAGAGTTGAAAAAAGAGAGAGAAGGAAAGGGCATTACCCTTCGGCGTCTGGTGTTTCCCTCGATCGAAGCACGGTAAAGTTGCTTTCAATCTGGAAGAAGATTGCAAATGAATTCAAGGAAAGGTCAACTTGCTGCTTTTATAACGTGTTAATGAAGTTTGGGGGTAAACTCTCTCTATGGTCCTTTTAATTTTATGATAAAATCTTTCCTGTAGGTCCTCATGTTTTTTATTTATCTAATTAGTCATCATATTTTAGATTTACATATAGCACTTACGTAAAGACTGTTAATTGGTAGGTTTATCTTTAATGATAGAATCTTAGGGTTAATTATATACAGATCCTCCTAGTTTAGGTTATTCTTACACTTTGGTCTTTTTCTTTTGGGTTTTGTTTTCCTTTTAACTTATAATTTAATTGTTTTTATTTTGGTTATTGATTGGTTTTTTAAAAAAGCCATCTGTTTGTTGTTTTTTTTAATTAGGTCTTGGGTATTTTAATTTTAATTTAATATATTTTAGTTAATAAATTTAATTTTTTTGAGTTTTTTAATTTAGTCCCAAATAGAGATTTTCTTTAATTCGATATAATTACATAATTGGATAAAGGGTTATACTTTTTTTTTAAAAAAAAATTTAGTGGCTTGTCTTAACTTATTAGAGAGTCGCTCTTGATGATTTTAAATTAAACGTGTATCCCATCAGTGACACCTAAAAAATTGATTATTCACTTAAAATTTGGGAACGAAATAAAAGGAAATGTTCGGTTATTTAAATTTTTTGAGAAAAGATTGTTAGAACTTATCTAAGATCTGGTCTTGATATTTTTAAATTATCGAATATTCTTTATCTTTCTAAAAAGACTTGATAATTTTAATTTAATATATTTTGGTGCTGTTGAATATTATAATCCATTATGAAATTCACATTTTGTTGCTTTATGGGATCAAAAATTAAATTAAATTCGAATTTGTAAATTTCATTGCAAAGACATTAATTAATCTACTAGGTACTGATTTAGGGCATTGTGGGGGTGCTAATCATTCCCTACGCATAACCGACTCCCGAACTCGATTTTGGTAGCGCATACTTCAACTTATCGTTTTAATTAAAATTAATTTTTTTTATTTAAAATGTTAAAATATTTTTTGGTGCCCAATCATACCCTAATCAAAGATTGGTGGCGACTCCTCGAACCATACGTATTTTATTTAAAAGGAATCCCAATTTTTTTTGATACGAGATATTTTTTAAATCACATTTATTTTTTAATTAAAAATTAATAATAGAGAAATAATTAAAAATGTGTGGTTTTTAAAATCTCACTTTAAGGGAAAAATCGTTTCAACAATCATCATGCATATTAAGTTTGATCAAAGCATAGTCACAATCCAAAAGGAAACAAGAGTATAAAATAAAGTTCAAGAATAGCAATCAACGATCCCAACACATCAATATCAAAATAACTCAATTTCAATCAATCAAACAAGTTAAGGAAAAATTTGACATGTTATCCTCCCCCCACTTAATCCGTTTTGTCCCAAAACATATATCAAATTTAAAAACAAAGAGAGGGAAAAAGAATATTCCCTGATCAAGTGGAGACCGTGACCACGGCCTCGTCGAGACAAGCCCAGGAAAAGGTAAGAAATAACCTCAACAAAGGTGGCTTCAATAGCGTCAAGATGACCATATACGCCTTGCATTTTGTTGTGCATATCCAGTTGTGTGCTAGCTTCCAGAGGTGGTTCAGTCCTCCTCATATACTCATGACCTTTACAAGGTGTAATGGTATCGGGAGGTACAATGTGAAGTGTAACACCCTCAACCCGTATCCGACTCGGATACGAGTCCGAGGTGTCACATTGACATTTCAAATCATATGCTTGTAAAAGATAGAGAAAATTTCAACTTATTTTAAATAAAACTGCATAATTTAAACAAATTCAACCAAAAGGTTTTCAAAACCGATCAGAGCATATACACTTCAAACTTTTAATTACATGCCAACAATATTTACTATAACAAAAAAATAACATACTGTTTAAATTGCTTCTGATATGATATCTGATGAATATATATTGTCCTGATTGTCTATCATTGCTCTTCTACTTTCCTTGATCCTACGTGTGAAACACTCACACGCTAAATCATTGACTTGGTGAGGCATATAACGAATAAATAAAATAATGACACATGTAAACACATACTTTCATGATGTACAAGAATAATTATATTTCATATCAACAAGACATATATAATAATACATTTAACCAAAAATAACGTATCACATTATGTAAGGTTAATTCGTTTTATATCTTTTATTTGCCCATGGTACGTTACTAAGAACTAAAGATATGTTGTGCACAAATGCTATCACCATAGCTCGTATAAAATGCACCGAAATACCACATAGAATGTACCGAAGGACCACATAGATGTCCCAAAGGACGGCGTAGAAATGTTCCAAAGGACCACGTAGAATTATCCCAAAGGACCGCGTAGAACTCTCGACTCTTGGCATGCCAATTATACCCTCAGCTTTCATATCACATACTGTGGGTTTTACCATTTATATATTTCACATGTTCACATATTCACACAAATCATCACATATACATGTACTCAGATAACTCATAATCACATAGCTTATATCATTTCTCATGTAGTCTAATAGGTCAATGTTATTGGGCTTATTTCACTTTTCCATTTAATCACATAGATCATTTATATCATTTCACATAGTTACCACACAAACATGTATTCACATAGATTATGTATCACATACAATAACATATGAAACATATACCCATATTTATGTACTCATGCACACATAAGAATCATATCAAGCACATGCTTGTATTTATGGATTCATGCACTCTAATATAGGAAATAGACTCATCGCAAATCTTATTTCCATAAAACATCATATACCTAATAGTGTGCACTCACCTTGGCATTACTAATCAAAGTAAATATCTTATCGCTCTCTTGATAAATTTCAAAACGTCGACTTGTCTAGACTTTCCTTTCTTTCGATATCTATACGAATATATGATCCATATAAATATCGGAAGTCATATTACTAAAATAAATCCTGGATAGCATAAGCTAAAAGAAGCACTAATTCCCAAATTTTAACTTGAATAGTATCAGTACTCAAGGTACAATATCGATACTTCTCTGTATATAGTATCGATATTATTCTTTAGTATCAATGTTTATTCTCGGTTCTTTAATTTCACTCTAAAAATGGTATCGATACTTATATATTGTATCGATACCCATGGTACCAAAACTACCACTTCGATATCGATACCCTATGAAGGATTTATCAACGTTTTCCTTATGGTATCGATACTGTTAATCCAATATTGATACCTACACATAATATCACCTATTATTGTTTTGTAGTATCGGTACTGTTCATCTTTAAACTCAATTATACTCACCCAAACCATCTTATCTCACTAGAACACATCATAATATTCAATAACAACCCGTAACACTTAAAACTAAGAATCTTACTAAACTTTCAACTTTGTTATAAATCATTTCTAACCTCATAAATCACTTATTCTTACTGATGACAAGTCAAATATGACTTAAACATCCATTTACTCCTTTTTTTCCACAAATTCACTTAAAACCCCCTTTTATTTAATCTTTCATAACTTATCCATCTTTGAGTTTTAAGTAACCTTAAGCTTTCTTTAAGCTTTCTTAACACCTCAATAATCAAAACCATTAATAAAGTGCAAGAAATAATCCATTAGAATAATCCTTACCTTAGTTATGGAGTTACATTAGGTTGAGGAAGAAAGGATAAAGAACATTTCTAGAGTTCTCTGATATTCTTTCTCCCCCAACTCCACGTGTTTATATAAAATACCTCTAATGAATATTTAATTCATTTACTTATCAATTGACTAATATGACCTTTAATCATTCCTTCTTTTCTATTCAATCCCACACAAAGAAATTTTAATTAAGTCTATGAACTTCTCAATTTTTTCAAAATTAAACCTAAAGTTTCAAAATCTTACAATTTAGTCACTAACCTGGTTTTTGGGATGTTACAACTCTCTCCCTTAAGAAAATTCGTCCTTGAATTTTCACTGCACAAAGAGACGGGGGAATTGCCTATGCATATCCTCTTCATGTTCCCAGGTTGTTTTCTCTACTTTATGATTTCTCCATAACACCTTGACCAACAGAATCATTTTATTTCTTAATTGCTTCACTTATTGTGCCAATATTTGCTTCCTCATAGGTCAGGTCAGTTTGAACTTCTATCTCTTCTGGTGCAATAATATGAGAATGATCAGATCGGTATCTTCGAAGCATAAATACATAGAAAACATTATGAATCTTTTTCATTTCCAATGGAAAATCTAATTAATATGCCACTGGTCTCACTCTCTTTATAATCTCATATTGCCCAATAAACCTATGACTCAACTTTCCTTTCATACCAAAATGTAGTACTTTCTTCCAAGGAGAAACGTTCAAGAATACTTTATCTCCAACTTCAAACTCAATCTCTTTTCTCTTAAGATCAGCATATGACTTCTGTATGTCTAATGCCACCTTGATATTATGTAGAATCACCTGAACTTTCTCATATACTTCCTCAATTAATTCAGGACCAAGAACTTCTCGATCCTTGAACTCATACTAATTCAATGGTGTACAACATTTCCTCTCTTACAAAGCTTCGTAGGGATCCATCTTGATACTTGATTGATAGTTATTGTTGTAAGCAAATTCGACAAGTGGAAAATACTTCTCCCAAGATCCTTTAAACTCGATAACACATGCTCTTAGCATGTGTTCAAGGATTTGGATAGTCCGCTCGGACTATTTATCCGTCTGAGGGTGAAATGTTGTACTGAAGTTCAGTCGAGTTTCTAGCGCTCCATGTAAAGATTTCCAAAATCTCGATGTGAATCGAGGATCTCGGTCAGAAACTATCAAAATATGCATGCCATGTAATCGAATATCTCTCTAATGTACAACTCAAGATACTTTTCCATAGAGAAATCAGTTCGAACGGGAATGAAATGTGCTGACTTGGTCAATCGATTAATTATCACCCAAATCGAATCTCTTTTATTCGGAATCAGAGGTAACCTCGTAACAAAGTCCATCGTCACATTCTCTTATTTCCACTAAGGAATGGAGATTGATTGCAACAATCCTGAAGGAACTTGATGTTCAGCTTTGACTTGTTGACATGTCAAACATTTAGACACAAATTTCGTGATATTTGTTTTCATTCCTGCAACCAATACTGACTCTTAAGATCCATATACATCTTGTTTCCACCTGGGTGCATAGCCAACATGCTACAATGAGCTTCTATCAACAGATCCTTCCTTAATTCCTCATTTTCCGAAATCACAAGTCTTCCTTGATAATACAAATTTCCATCGAGCTTAATTTCAAAATCTTTATTTCCTTCATTTTTCACTTGCTCTATTCTTTTTAGACAATAAACATCTTTGCTTTGCAAATCCTTGATTCGATCCAGCAACGTTGATTTAAGCTTTAATTCTGCCCATAGAGCTCTATCTCCCTTCAATGACAGTCTCGCATCTAAAGCTTGTAAGGCTGAAAATGTTTTTCGACTTAGCGCATCAGCTACCACATTTACTTTTTTGGGATAAAAATCAATTATCAAGTCATAATCCTTTAGGAATTCAACCCATCTTCTCCACCTCAAATTTAATTCTTTCTGAGTCATCAAATACTTCAAGCTCTTGTGATCCGTATAAAGGTAACAATGTTCACCATATAAATAGTGACGCCATATCCTAAGAGCGAACACTACTGCAACCAATTCCAAATCATGAGTCGGATAATTCTTCTCATACAATTTTAATTGACTAGATGCATATGTCACCACTTTAGTTTCTTGCATGAATACACATCTCAAACCATTATGGGACGCGTCACTATAAACCACATAGTTCTTGCCAGATTTAGGTTGAAATAAAATCGGAGCTTCTGTCAAAATTCTCTTTAATGTTTCAAAACTCTCTTGACACTCAAGAGTCCAAGAAAATGGTACAATTGTCCTCATCAACTTGGTCAAAGGCAAAGCTATCATCAAAAAGTTCTTAACGAACCTTCGAAAATAATCTGCAAGACCCAAGAAACTTTGCACTTCATACACATTCATTGGAATTTCCCATTCTAAAATAGCTTTTATCTTTTGAGGATCAACCCAAATTCCCTCTACAAAAATCACATGCCGAAGGAATGCCACTTCATTTAACCAAAACTCACACTTAGAGAGTTTGGCATATAACTTCTTATCTCATAGAGTTTGCAAAACTACCCTCATATGTGCACTATGTTCTTCATTAGACTTCGAATGCACCAGTATATCATCAATGAAAATAACTATGAATTGATCCAAATAGGGTTAAAACATTCTATTCATAAGATTCATAAACACAACAGGTACATTCGTTACCCCAAACGACAAAACAATGAACTCATAATGACCATATTTTGTTTTAAAAGCCATTTTCGGAATATCTTTTTCCTGAATCATCAATTGATGACAACCAGAGTGTAAATCGATATTAGAGAATACCGAAGTTCCCTTTAACTGATCAAACAAATCATCGATTCTAGGGAGATGATACTTGTTCTTTATGGTTGCCTTGTTGAGCTGTCGATAATCAATACAAAGACGCTTTGAACCGTTATTCTTCTTTACAAATAACACCAAAGCTCCCCAAGGTGACACACTAGGTCTTATAAATCCCTTATCCAACAATTCTTGTAACTGAATCTTTAACTCACTCAACTCTTTCGGTGCCATTTGGTAAGGTGCCATTGCAATAGGTGTTGTTCCACGTATTACTTCAATTTGAAATTCAACCTCTCTAGCTGGAGGTAAACCTGGCAACTCTGCAGGAATGGCATCGGGGAACTCTCTGACTATTGGAATATCTTCTAACCCTTTATCCTTAGCTCTAGTATCTATCATATTAGCAATGAAACCCTGACATCATTGTAACAATAACTTCTTTTTCGACATCACTGATATTATGTTTACTAATTTATTCAATCTTTCACTGATCACAGTCACATCTAATCAATTAGAACTAATCAGAGTTACCATTTTCAATATACAATCGATATTTGCATGATAATGATATAGTCTGTCCATTCCCAAAATTACTTCAAATTCGTCAAAGGGTAATTCCATCAGATTAGCAGGGAATTCAATTCCCTGAATCCTCATGGGACACCCTTGACACACTCGATTTACCTGAGCGTTATGCCCTAAAGGGTTAGTCACTATCACATTATTACTTGTTAATGCTAATTGGATTTTCAATTCTTTCACTAACTTGCTACTAATATATGAATAATTGGAACATGAATCAATCAATACCAAAACAAATTTATCATATAACTGAAAAGTACTTGCAATAATCTTTGGATCATCACGTTCTTCGTTTGTCTTTATATTGTACACTCGGGCAGTTGAACGTACTTCCTGTTGGGTAGAGAACTCAGACTGATTTCTTCCTCTTTCTCTTCCTCTTTAGGATGCCGAAGCAGATCGTTTAGACTGTGCAGGCTCTCCAGCCATCATTGGAATATCCTTGATAAAATGTTTGATTTCCCCACATCGAAAACAAGCTCCGGAGACCACTCTACACACTCCCGTATAATTCTTTCCACAGTGTTGACGCTGTCTCGATTGACCTTGATTAGATCTCCCTATTCCAGACCCTACTGATTACATCTATCTGGTTCTCATTTGATTTGGTCCTCTAGCACTCGTAGAGGATACAGCTAACTCAGACCTCGCCTGAGATTCGGAAACCAAAATCTATGCCTCTCTTAGATGCTGCTGAACTCAATGAAGCACCCGTTCTTTTGGATGTTTGAGCTTTATGTTCCCCAAACCTCTTATTCTAAACTCTTTCAAGAGCTTTAGCACGGTTAACGACCTCTTGGAATGAAGACATATTCAAAACTATCAATAGCTCTTTCAGTCGGGGACGCAAGCCCTCAATAAACCATTCACAAACATCTTTTTTGGTTAGAATAAACTCAATAGAAAACCAACTCAACTTATTGAACTCGCATTCGTATTCATACACAGTGTGATTCCACTACTTCAAACTCTTAAATTATTGCTTTATTTGCCTTATGATCTGATCTCCAATAAACTTATGCTTAAATTCTTCTAAGAACAATGACCATGTCACTTGGTCACTTGTTATTCTCATGGTGACATTCGTCCACCTTATTCTAGTTTGCCCTCTTAGTAAAGAAACCACTCCCTCTAAGTTCTCCACTTCAGAGCAGTGGAGACCGTCTAACATGATATTTACATCATTAAGCCAAAGGTCCGCAGCAACAGGACCTTCCTCGGCTTCACCCTTGAATTCACGAGCTCATAATCCTTTCAACTCTTTCGTCATATTTATTTTATGAGTTGAGGGAGCAGAAGGTTGGAAATGCGTCAGAATAACGTTTAACGTTCTGAAGAACACCTCTTGGTCTTGTATAGGCACACCCTGAGATACATGTTCTTCACCTTGCCTGGACATGGCAGGTGAATTGCTACTTCCCTCATGCTTATCATCTACCACTTCACTTCAGGAGCTCTCATGATAAGACATCTAATAAAGCAGTAACATTTAACTCTATTAGCAAGACAATATACACATTACTCTATCAAATCAGAAGTTTTCACTATTTTGTTATATGTATCTTTTTAAAACACTTTTGACTTCAGTTTATGCCTAGAATTGGCTAAACCATAGCTCTGATACCATTAAATGTAACACCCCAACCCATATCCGACCTGGATATAAGTCTGTGGTGTCACATTGACTTTTCAAATCATATGCTTGTTCAAGATAGTGAAAGTTCTAACTTGTTTTAAATAAATCTGCATAATTTACTCAAATTCAATCGAAAGGTTTACAAAAATGATCAGAGCGTATACACTTCAAACTTTTAATTATATGCCAACGATATTTACTATAACAAAAAAATAACCTACTGTTTAAATTTCTTCTGATCTGATCCATGATGAACATATGATGTCCTGACTGCTTATCCCTGTTCTTCTACTTTCCTTTATCATACGTGTGAAACACTAACACGCTAAGTCATTGACTTAGTGAGTCATGTAATGAATAAATAAAATAATGACGCATACAAACACATAATTTTATGATGTACAAGAAGCATTATATTTCATATCAATAAGACATATACAATCATACATTTAACCAATAATAATGTATCACATTATGTCAGGTTAATTTGTTTTTTATCTTTTATTTGCCAATGGTACGTTACTGAGAACTAAATATATGTGAGTGCATTGAGGTTGTGCATAAATACTGCCACCACAACTCGTACAAAATGCACTGAAGTGTCATATAGAATGTCCTAAATGACCACATAGATGTCTCGAAGGACCGCGTAGAAATGTATCAAAGGACCGCGTAGAACCCTCGACTCTTGGCATGCCAATTATACCCTCATCTCTCATATCACATACTATGGGCTTTACCATTTATATATTTCACATGTTCACATATTCACACAAATCATCACATAGACATTTACTCACATAACTCATAATCACATAGTTTATATCATTTCTTATATAGTCAATAGGTCAATGTTAATGGGCTTATTTTACTTTTCCATTTAATCTCATAGGTCATTTATATCATTTCACATGGTTACCATACAAACATGTATTCACATATATCATGTAGCACATACAATAACATATGACATATATACCCATATTTATGCACTAATCCAATATAAGAATCATATCAAGCACATACTTATATTCATGAATTCATGCTATCTAATATGGGAAATAGAATCATCGTAAGTCTTAGTTCCATAAAACATCATATACCTAATAGTATGCATTTACCTTGGCCTTACTAATCAAATCAAAACTTTTATATCTCTCTTGGTAAATTTCAAATCATCGATTTGTTCGAACTTTGCTTTCACTCGATATCTATACGAATATACGATCCATATAAATATCGAAAGTCATATTACTAAAGTAAATCATGGATAGCATAAGCTAAAAGAATCATTAAATCCCAAATTTTAACTTGAATAGTATCGGTAATAAAGGTACAATATCAATACTTGTCTGCATATAGTATCGATACTATTCTTCAGTATCGATATCTATTCTCGGTTTTGGAATTTCACTCTAAAATGGTACTGATACTTATATATTGGTATCGATACCTATGGTACTAATACTACCACTTCGGTATCGATACCCTATGAACGATTTGTCAACGTTTACCTTATGGTATCGATACTGTTCATCCAATATCGATACCTACACATAAATATCACCTATTATTGTTTTGTAGTATAGGTATTGTTCATCTAGTACTGATACCACTAACCCAGAATTTACTCATACAACCCAAAAATTAACCAACATTTCACTAAATTCTTCACATCTTTTTCATCTTTAAACTCAACTATTCTCACCCAAACAATCTTATCTCACTAGAACACATCATAATATTCAATAACTCCCCATAACACTTAAAACTAAGAATCTTACTAAACTTTCAACTTTTTTATAAATCCTTTCTAACCTCATAAATCTCTTATTCTTACTGATGAAAAGTCAAATATTGCTTAAACATCCATTTATTCATTCTTTTTCACAAATTCACTTAAAACCCCCTTTTATTTAATCTTTCATAACTTATCCATCTTTGAGTTTTAAGTAACCTTAAGCTTTCATACACGTCAAGAATCAAAACCATTAATAAAGTGCAAGAAATAATCCATTAGAATAATCCTTGCCTTATTTATGGAGTAATATTAGGTTGAGGAATAAAGGATGAAGAACATTTCTAGATTTCTCTGATATTATTTCTCCCCAACTCTACATGTTTATATAAAACACTTCTAATGAATATTTAATTCATTTACTTATCAATTGACTACTATGACCTTTAATCCTTATTTCTTTTCTATTCAATCCTACACAAAGAAATTTTAATTAAGTCCTTGAACTTTTTAATTTTTTCAAAATTAGACACAAAATTTCAAAATCTTACAATTTAGTCACTAACCTGGTTTTTGGGATGTTATATGAGGGGCAGCGGGAGTTCCGGTGAAAAGTCCCATTGAGTCCAAACACCTAGTATCAAGTGCATCCATAGCTAAAACATAAGTAAAATTCAAAGTGTCAAAGGTCAATGGAAACAAACAGAATGCTAAATGTGTAATATAAGGTCCAAGGATCAAGGGTCGATTGGTTCGTACAACTCATGCAAAGGCTCAAGCAAACCAATATCTTAAATTTACCTTTGTACCGATTTGCATACACCATAAGAAAAATAATTCAACCTTATTTAAACAAAATATAGTATCATTACGACCGAAATAATTTTAAGTAAGGAACTAGTGTATATAACGGAGAGTGGGGTCGTGAATATGCCACGCCTTTGTAATGCGTGCATCAAATTAAATGCCTTCTAATCCTGTAAGTGCTTCATAAGCGATATCAATACCGAAGCCCTGCAGAATCTCACGTAAAGATGTCAGATAACCATGGTCTGTGACATCAGTCATGAACCCCATAGAGAAGTTAAATTCATTTAATGAGATCCTAAAGTATTGCCCTAACAACTGAAAAATAATAACATCATGGGTATTAATAGAAATGACACGACGCTATAAAAAAATAAAAGTGGTATAAAACTCAAAGACTAACTCGCAATAAGTATCACATCAAATATTTGAATAGAGAGTACAACCAATTCCATCAAAATAGTGCATCACATCATCACGTAAATGTAAAGTGTCAAGTTTACGAGATGGAATATACTTACAAACCTGAAAACTACGGTGACGAATGCTATCAAAACTCCTAGTCTTGTTGCCATTAAAATCGAAGTAACCTTGTAGTATCTCCTCGGGTGGTACTGAATAGGTTCGTCCACTTCAATTCCTTTCATCGAAAGGATCAAATATTTTATCTGGGGGCCCTTCGGTTTCATCTGAGTATGTGTCAAAGGATGAAGTTTGGGGTTGGCTGGATGAGCGGCAAGATGAAGAAGGAGCGGGTCCATGTGAGGACGCATGGCTCTGTTGTGGTGGTTCACCATACTAGAAATTAAACTTGTTCCTAAAATATTCAGAATGGCCAAAAATAGGATGGCACATTAGTAATGGTTCAATATTGACAAGTTTAAAATTTATCTCGGGTTGTTTAGGTGTTGTAAACGGTGAGGACGCGACATCCGACATGGAACATGTTCCCTAACTCGATGGCATATAGTGAAATATCAGGGATACCGGTGATGAAGAGACAATCGATCTTGAATTGCTTGGACCGGCAGCATGATGGTGGAAAGAAGTGGATCGACTGGTGCATGGAGGAGAAGCTGGGGGTTCATGTGCGTGCGTTCAGGCCCTCGGTGGAGAACCTTGTAGCCTTCACTCACCACGATGAGGAGGAGGTGGTGTTGGCAGCGAATCAGAACCGCTTGGGACATCGATGAAAGTCGAAGCGACGTGACGGAAGCGTCCTCCAAGGTTGAGCAGCAGAGGGGCTCATTGGTTCACTTGGTTACGGGTGCACCACCTTTAATAGAGGAGAAGACAAAAATGACCAGAGTAGATGCAGCGACGCAATGAATCAGTGGGTGGTAGTGTGATGGGTCTGGGTTTGGGGGCCAATCGGTGAGAATGAAAGAAGAAGATGGTGAATGTCATGTGGCTAGATGAAAGAAATAATGAATAAGGCAAAAGTTTTGTTTTGTATTTTTTTGTTTAATGAGGGTTAGGACACGTGGGTTATAAATTAAAAGGGAGGGTTTGACTTGGAGTCAAACTATAATTTAAAAGATAGGGATAAAAGGTAAAAAAATAAGAGTTTTGTTTTGGTTAGGATATAACCTATCAAAAGGTATTAGGTATTGGGATTGGTTAAAAATTGTAAAAGGTAGGGATAGTGATAGGTGAGAAGATAAGGTGGATCCCGCCGAAAATTTATAAAATGATTTTAAGCCCCCAAATTTAGATGTTTCAGCAGAGGAGGGAAAAGCCTTGGTTTTGGGAATGCTATCGTGCACCTTTGGGGGGTGGGTTATGCTAAATTATACCGCCCCTGTCTCCATACTTGAAACACTGCTCATTGTTTAACATCGTTAGCTCGACGACCTGATTTTTTTTCAGACTGCGGATTCCTCTAAATTGATTTCTTCGATTAGACCAACTGGAGCATTGTTATAATACGATTTCAACCTTTGACCGTTAACTTTAAACCGAACTCCTGCGTTATCTTCAATTTCAATAGCACAGTGAGAAAATACTTCAGTTACTTTAAATGGTCCGAGCCACTTGGACCTGAGTTTTCCTGCAAAAAGTTTAAATTTTGAATTAAATAACAAAACCTTTTGAACGACATAAAATGTTTTAAAAAAAATCGATTATCATGAAATTCTTTTGTTTTTTCTTTAAATATCCATGTCCATATTACACTGTTTAACAACCCAATAAGCCCGATGTTCTAACTCAACCGGTAAATGGCATGGTTTACCGAAAACAAGCCGATATTGTGTCATCCCAATGGGACATTTATAAGTGATTCGATATGCCCAAAGTGCGTCAGTTAATTTTAAACTCCAGTCCTTTCAGTCTGGTTTAACAATTTTTTCAAGAATTGTTTTAATTTCTCAATTTGATACTTCGACTTGTCCATTTGTCTGTGGATGATAGGTTGTAGCAATTCTTTGAGTAACTCTAAATTTCTTCATCAGTGTTTCAATCACTCGGTTTATGAAATGTGTTCCTCTGTTGCTTATTATAGCCTGGAGCGTTCTAAACCTAGAAAATATAATATTTTTCAAAAAAATTAACTGTGGTTTTAGCATCATTATTCCAGGTAGCCTTAGCTTCCACTCATTTAGAAACATAATCTACAGCTAAAATAATATAAGTATTTCCAAATGACGAAATAAAAGGACTCATATAATCGATTCCATGAATATCAAAAATTTCATAAACTTGTATAGAATTAAGAGACATTTCATTCCTACGGCTTAGATTACATGTATGTTGACATCTCTCACAAGTTTTACAGAACAAATAAGAATCCCAAAAGATGTGAGGACAAAAGAAACCACGTTCAAGAATTTTATGGGTTGTATGTTTTGGCCCAAAATGACCACTACAAGAGTAAGAGTAACAAAATTGTAAAAATGAATTTACCTAATTTTCAGAAATACATCATCGAATTACCTGGTCCGAGCAGTGCTTCCATAAATAAGGATCATCCCAAATATAGTATCGGGATTCTCATTTAATTTGATTGATTTCAGCTCTCGGTAAATCTAATTGTAACTTACATGTGGCCAAATAATTGGCCATGTCCGCAAACCATGGAGTTATGTTTTGCGCCACAACTATATTTTTCCATAAATAAGGATCATCCCAAATATAGTATCGGGATTCTCATTTAATTTGATTGATTTCAGCTCTCGGTAAATCTAATTGTAACTTACATGTGGCCAAATAATTGGCCATGTCCGCAAACCATGGAGTTATGTTTTGCGCCACAACTATATTTTCTTCAAGAAATTCTTATCGAAATGGTGGATCAATTATGGAATGGGGAATTTGAATCAAGTGATCTGCTACCAAATTTTTGCATCATTTTTTGCCTTTGATTTCCAAGTTAAACTCTTGTAAAAGTAGGATCCATTGGATAAGCCTCGATTTTGCTTCCTTTTTGCTCATCAAATTACCTTAAAGTTGCATGATAAAAATAATAATAATTTTAGTTCCAACCAAATAAGATCTAAATCTTTCTAAAGAAAAAATTATAGCAAAGAGTTCTTTTTCCATAGTTGAATAATTTTTATGAGTCGAGTTTAAAGTTTGGGATGCATAGGCTATGACATGTGGCTCTTCGCCTATTTTTTGGGTGAGAACGGCTCCAACGCTAGTATCAAATGCGTCACACATAAGTTCAAAGGGGTAATTCCAATATGGTGGCTAAATAATTGGGGCTGAAATAACTTTTTCTTTAATGAATTGAAAGACTCCTTGCATTTTGAATCAAAATCAAAGCCTTGATCCTTTTGGAGAAGATTGCATAAATGTTGTGCTATCTTCGAAAAGTCTTTAATAAACTTGCGGTAAAATCATGCATGGCCTAGAAAAGAACAAATTTCCCTCACAGAGTTAGGGTAAGGAAGTGAGTATATAATATTTCTTTTAGCTTTATCAACCACAATCCCTTTTGAGGAAACAATATGACCTAAAATTAACCCTTTATAAACCATAAAATGACATCTTTCATAGTTTAAAACAAGGTTATATTCTAAGCATCTTTTAAGCACATTAGTTAAATTATCAAGACATTCACTAAAAGAATTACCATAAATAGTGAAGTCATCCATAAAGACTTCGATGTCATTCTTTACATAGTCGGAAAATATACTCAACATGCATCTTTGGAAATGTACTGAAGGGACAAGTAAAAGTCATTTTTTCTTGATCTTTTGGTGCTACTGGATTGGGAAAAAACCTGAAAAATCATCAAGGCAACAGTAATGAGTTTTCCCAACTAATCATTCAATCATTTGGTCTATAAAGAGAAGAGGAAAATGATCTTTTTGAGTAAGAGAGTTCAACTTTCTGTAATCAATGTAGGCTCACCATCCATTTTGAACTCCTGTTGGCATTAACTTCCCTTCTTGATTTTCGACGACTGTGACTCCCATTTTCTTTGGAACCACATGAATCAGACTTACCTAATTACTATCCGATACCGGATTGATTACGTCAGCATCGAGGAGTTTCTAAATTTCCTTCTTTACTACTTCCATCATTGGTGGATTTAATCGGCGTTGTGTTTCTCGTGATGACTTTGCTCCTTCTTCAATTTTGATCTTGTGCATGCAAGTTGGGGGACTTAATCCTTTAATATTGGTAATGGTCCATCCTATGGCTTCTTTTTGCGTACGCAACATCATTACCAAAGCTTTCCCTTCTTCTTCGGATAATTTATTTGAGATGATCACTGGTAAGGTTCAATTTTCTCCTAAAAAGTATATTTCAAGGGTTCTGGTAACTACTTTAATTCTACCTCAGGTGAATGCAAAACAGAAGGTAAAATTTTAGTTTTAGATGAATATAAAAATAAATCAGAATTGATTCAAAAAATATTTTCAAACTCCATTTTTTTCCTCTTTGTGGCAAAGTTCAAGATCCATGGAAAAATTATAAGAAAAAATAGATTCAATATATTCACCAATTAAAGGATCTAAAATATCAACATAATTAATTCTTTCAACTAGATCCGGGTATTTCATTGCTTTGTAAACATCAAATTCAACGATCTCGCCATCAAATTCCATTGTCAGTATACCACTTCTAACATCGATTTTTTATGTGCGGTGCTTAGGAAGGGTAAGCCTAAAAGTACTTCGGAATACATATATGACCTATCATGTTCCATATCAATGGCATAAAAATCTGCAGGAAAAAATAATACATTGACCTTCACTAAGACATTTTCCATCACTCCACTAGATAAATCATGGACCGATCAACCAACTGTATGGTTTACTCCCATTTCATTCAAAGGCTCGTTAGTGATCATTTTATAAATAAAAAATGACATAATATTGATTGAAGCTCATAAGTCACACATTGCACGTTTAATTTTAAAATTACCTATTTTACAAGGTATGGCGAACATACATTGATCCTTTATCTTTAGTGGGAGCTTCCGTTGAAAAATTACGGAAACATGTTCTCCAAAATATAAAGCTCTTTTAAAAATCGACCATGCCTGGTTACTTGTCGAATTACTTCAAGAAGAGGTATGTTAACTTGAACTTTTTGGAAAACCTCTAAGATATCCCTTTCTTCAGCTCTTTTATCACGCTCTATCAATCTTGATGAGAATGATGGTATGATTTCATGAGAAGAAGGAGGAGGATGTGCTGCAGATGTACCTTGTATTCCTGCAAGTGACATTTCTTCTTGTTCTTCGAAATATGCTATTTTTTCTTCTGAAACTTTGGGTGAGATGACTGTTCCACTTTGGAATGTGTGGCACTAGCATTCTCTCTCGGATTTAACTCCGTTTTAGAAGGCAGTCTTCCTTGTGATTTCAATTTCGCAACAGTTTGAGCCAGACGGTTTGATTCAGCACATAGTTGAAATTTGGGTGGTCTCGCCATCCCGGATTATAAGTATTACTATATGGGTTGTATGGTCTCTGTGAAGGACCTGGAAAGTTTCCTATGACATTGATTTCTGCATTGCCTCCTTCTTGTATCATCGGGCAACAGTTCGTCGGATGGTCTAACTTCGTGCATATCCCACATGCTCTGGTTACCCCATATTTTTCTGCAACAAGTGAATTAACTACTTTAGTTAATTTATCTAATTTATTTTCAATGGAAAATGTACTTATCTCGTGAACCCGTCGACTGGGTTCACTTGAAAACTGCTGAGAGTTTGCGGCCATGGTTGAAATAAACTCTTTCGTTGTTGTTAGGGTCATGTTGACTAATGCTCCTCCGCTAGCGGCATCTACCACTTTTATTTCCATAGGTAAAATACCTTCATAAAAGTATTGAAGTAACATTTGCTCACTTAATCCGTGTTGCGGACAACTTGCGCAAAGCTTTTTAAATCGTTCTCAATAGTCTAATGACTTTCTTCGTTCTTTTGCTGAATGGAGATAATGCTCCTTCGTAACTCGCTTGCTTTAACTGTTAGGAAGAACCTATCAAGAAAATTTCGACTCATATCAGCCCATAAATTAACTAAATTTGGAGGTAAATAAAATAACCAATCTTTATTCAAGCCGGCTAAAGAGAAAGGGAAAGCTCTTAATTTAATTTGATCTTTGGTAACTCCTTGTTATTTCATGCTAGTGCAAACCATGTGGAATTCCAATAAGCGTTTGTGCGGATTTTCATTAGGAAGGCCGTGGAAAGTGGGAAGAAGATGAATAAGTCTCGTCTTTAACTGAAATGGAATCTCACCATTAGGAAAAGTGATACATAATGATGTCTGAATGACAGGAGCTGCGGCTATCTCTCAGATCGTTTCTTCTTCTTCTTCTTCTGCCAACGAGATTTTATCTTCATTATATGCGTCTATTTGAGAGTATGTCTTCGGATTTGATTCCGTTTATGAACTCTGCTCTTGTTCTTCTTGTATTTTCCTTTTTTTTCTCGAAGCATTTATGTGTGGATTCTTCGTGCTCGTGCTTCGATCTTCATGTCAAGATCTACTAATTCTTGCGGGTTTCTTCTGTTCATACATCAAAAACAAAGAAAAATAAATAAGTACTTGTCATTAGTCCTCATCACGTGTCGTTTTCGCGTTAAAATAATTCCTTAATCCCAAAAGAAATATAAATAAAATATAGCAAGTGGAAAGTAAGGGTCGATCCCACAGAGACTCTGTAGTTTCTGATTCAGTTATCTTCTGTTACTAAACGGTAGAGTTTGGATAGGGATGAATTTTAAGGTAAAAAATAAATTAAAATATAAAAAAGATGAGATAAGAATAAGATAAATAGGGGGTTTTGAGTTAATTAAAACTGTTTAAAGATGAGATAAAGACAAAGTAGAATAAAATAATAAATATAATAAAATAATAATTGGAGTTTGAAAAGAAGACTTATTGTAAAAAGTAGCCTCAGGCTTTCAACTTTGACTCAGTTTCCTCAGATCATCGAAATATATCTTTACTTCAGGATTCACATCGATTACTTGCTTACAAGGACAAAACTTATGACTATGCTTTGTATACCGAATACCCAAGTGCATTCTTTAATATCGTTTGTAAATTCAACTAAGCAACAACAATGTTGTAGATATAAAAATGTTGAGGCTCGAAAACTGCCGACTCGGATTATGTTGTTTCAACAATAATTGGTTTCGATCTTAGTTTCCTCTTAGCAAACAATTTTTCTAAGTGTGTTCACAGAAAATGTGCTTCAATAAGCCGACCCTTCCTCCCACATTAACCATAACAACATCCAGACCAACGTCGACTTTTTGGTTTTGAAAATTGTTTTGAATTGAAAACAAACCCAGAAAACCGAGAGAGATATCCGAAGTGATTTAAGTGCCTTACAACTCTCACGTTTGGAATTGAGCTATCGCTTTAGCTTTCGACTTAAAAGAAAATTAGCTAAGCATGACTAAAGTCATACTTAGCATATTTAAAAATAAAAGTGAAAACAAAAAAAACTTTGAAAACAAAAAATGAAAGAACTTTATTAAAAACCTCATGCTAAAGAAGAGAAGAATAATTATGACATATCTGAGCTGTAGAGATGTGTTTTTAGGCTTATCATGAGAGGATATTTATAACCTTCAAAATCCTAAAAACAAGGAAAATATAATTCCTAAAATAAAGAGATAAATCTTAAAGATAATTCCTAAACTACTTAAACTAAAACTCTTTTAAAGATAAACATGGAATAATAATAAAAATAATCTTAAAGATAATTCTTGAATTAATTAAACTAAAATCCTAAAAACTTGAGATAATCTTCAATTCGAACTTCAAAACGCATGACTGATCTATTCGTCATTCTAGAAGTGTTGGCTGGACTTTCTGGAAGGTGCTGACGTCATACCACGTCAGATGCGTCATGCCCACTAATCCAACTTTGATTAAAAAAACTACAACATTCTGCTCTTTAAGTGTATTTTCCAGAATCTAATGTCATGTACAGAAAATAAATCAAAACAAACAAATCAACTACAAAAACCTACAACCAAGGGGCAGTTTAGACACAAAATATTAACTAAATAAATCACTTATCAACAATAATTAAAATATACATTAGTTTTATTATGTATTAGTCGGTTGTCTTATAGTTTTTAAGTATACATTAAGAATTTGTGGTCATAGCATACAAACAAAATTTGTAGATATCGTTAATAATCCCTCGCATTCATCATGCTATGCATTAGGTGCAGTCTGTTGCTAATATGGCTATATATATATATATATCGTTATATACTATAAGTTGAGAAAGCGTTATAGAAATTTGCTGAAATTGAAAAAACCCTAAACTTATGTTATCCTAAACTTATGGTGAGCATGTTATCTATTATGACCACGCGCAGACATTAGTCTTCGCATACTGTTTGTTTTTTAGAAGACAGAAGCTATTCAAACGTCTGCGCGAGCTCTTCTTGGTGCAAACATGATTTTATGTCTTCAAAGGTCTTCAAACCTCTTCAAGAACAATTATAAAATATAGTTATTTATTAAAATAATTTTAAATAATTTAATAAGGTTATTTATTTTAAAATAATTTATTTTAAAATAATTTATTATAAAATAATTTATTATAAAATAATTTATTATAAAATAATTTATTATAAAATAATTTATTTTAAAATAAATTATTATAAAATATGGATTGATTTATTTTTAAATAATTTATTAGTATGGATTGATTTATTTTAAAATATGGATTGATTTATTTTAAATAATTTATTAGTATGAATTGATTTATTTTAAATAATTTATTAGTATGGATTGATTTATTTTAAAATATGGATTGATTTATTATTGTAGTTGTATGGATTGATTTATTTTAAATAATTTATTAGTATGGATTGATTTATTTTAAAATATGGATTGATTTATTATTGTAGTTGCATGGATTGATTTATTTTAAATAATTTATTAGTATAGATTGATTTATTTTAAAATATGGATTGATTTATTATTGTAGTTGTATAGATTGAATTATTTTAAATAATTTATTAGTATGGATTGATTTATTTTAAAATATGGATTGATTTATTTTAAATAATTTATTAGTATCGATTCATTTATTTTAAAATATAGATTGATTTATTTTAAATAATTTATTAGTATAGATTCATTTATTTTAAAATATGGATTGATTTATTTTAAATAATTTATTAGTATGGATTGATTTATTTTAAAATATGGATTGATTTATTTTAAATAATTTATTAGTATAGATTGATTTATTTTAAAATATGGATTGATTTATTTTAAATAATTTATTAGTATGGATTGATTTATTTTAAAATATGGATTGATTTATTTTAAATAATTTATTAGTATGGATTGATTTATTTTAAAATATAGATTGATTTATTTTAAATAATTTATTAATATGGATTGATTTATTTTAAAATATGGATTGATTTATTTTAAATAATTTTTAGTATGGATTGATTTATTTTAAAATATGGATTGATTTATTTTAAATAAGTTATTATTGTAGTTGTATGGATTATTTAAATTTCAGTATTGTAAAACTAAAATTATTTAAATCTCAGTATTGTAAAACTCTTTTAAGTTTAAAAATCAGTTTATTTATATTTCAGTTCATTTTAACAGTCTGCAGACGTTAAAAAACAAACAGTATTCTTCTTGCAGACTGCAGACTTTTGGTCCACCTCTTCTGCTGCAGATGCCTGCAGATGTGGTCCGCAGACTACAAACCTTTTACCTCTGCAAAAACAAACACCACCTTAGTGTTTTTGGTATACATTTTGCTTAGAGTTTTATTATTGCATTGTTAAGAAAATAAATAAAAGCTTAACAAACAGTAATACTTTATACACAACATAACATGCAAATATGACAGAGTCAAGATTAAATATTGGCAGGAGTCGAAATATTAGACTATTAAAAAAAATGACTTATTAGGTATTTATACTCAAAATTCAGCACGAACCAAGTGACATTAATGATTAAGAGATTGTTATTATCTTTGAGCTCTCGAGTTTGAGCATTGCGTATGTAAATATATAAACATTTACTATCAAATAATTGAAAGTATTTATACAAATAGTACCTTGTATTCAACCCATATATATATATATTTAAATTTATAATGACTTAAATTGTTATTATGCTAAAAATTTGATAACATGAGGTTATCATTCTTTAGTTTAGCCCCTACTTGTTTAAATATTTAATAAATTCTTATATTTTTTAATTTAAATATTTATTTTTACATAAATAAAAACACTATTAAACTAGAAACCCCAAAATTAGAATAATGATATACAAACAGACAATGATACTCTAAAAAAATAGAGTTTAGAAACCTCAAAATTAGAATAATGATATTTTTAAAAATATATTTAAGTAGAGATTAGTGGTTGTGACCATTCATTTCATCTGATTTAAATTGGAAATTACTAGTAAGATAATTAAAAATAAAATAATGATACTTAAAATAAATGATTTGAGATAGAGAGAAGAGAGAGGAGAGCCGAATCAAGGGTCTCTCCCTTGTAAAAGAGAGAGATCCTCTTATGCTCTGTTGGGGCTAAAAGGGTCCCGATTCTTATAAAAATTTTATATATTTAATAAAATTTGATCTAATAAAATAAATATTTAAATGAAAAAATTATAATAATTTATTACATATTTAATTAAATAGAGATCGGTACTAAAAATAATAATCTCATATTCAATTTTTTTGATTTGATAACAATTTAAATTATTATAAATTTAAATATTAAACAAATTAAATATTATCTTCTAAATTTTAAATTTAAATATCTAATAAACTAATATTTTTTTTTTGAAAATTTAATATTTTAATATTTATTAATATTTAATTTTAATTCCGTTACTTGATAGCTTCGGCTAGAAAGATACCCGGAGATAGTGTCTACCAATAGGTAGGCTACGATTATAAGGAGCTTGACATGCTAGTTTACGATCCAGATGTTCCATCTAGCTAGTGGAGGTGATGGAGCAGGCTATTTGACATAACTGACACCAATTTTTTTTAATATTCCCTTTTTGATACCGTTTGACCAATATTTCCCGAAGTAGCACCCTTTCTGTTGAGTTGGCAAAGGCGTGTCCCCGGGGATGCGTTTTACCCGTGTTTTCGCTGAGTTGGATGCCACGTGTGGAAGGCGTATCCCCGGGGACGCGCCTTCACTGACTCGACTGCCACGTGTGGAAAGCGCATCCCCGGGGACGTGCCTTCCATTAAATGCCATAAATGCCCCCATCCGTTTTTCCTAACTACCCCTCCTCCTCCCCTATATAAACCCCCTCAACCCTCCCTCATTTTTCACACCAAAATCATATTCTCCTCTCTTATATAACTCAAATTCTCCAACTATTTTATAACTCAAATTCTCCAATATTTTAGTTTAAATTTGTTATTAGTGGTAAGAAATTTATTTTATGTTAGTATTTTTTTAAATAGTTATTATTTTTTATATTAATATTTATGTAAATATTATTTTTTTATTAAAATAATATTTATATTATTATTTATTTAGAATTATTAATTTTTTTTTGCTAATTATATTGTTTTGTCTACAGTTATAATGGAAAACGAAATGCTGTTGCGATTGGATATTGATCATATCTCCAGACATTTTAGCGATATGGTAATATTTTTTATAATTAATGTTAATATTTAAATTTATTTTTATTTTAAAGTTATTATGAATTTATATTAATTTTTATTTTTTATAATGTATATTATTTAGGATACTGATCGTATTTTAGAGACTTTTATTAAAAATCCACGTATACCGACACCGGAACGTATTTTATCATATTTGGCTTCTGCCGAGTTCGGGTATATTGCAATAATTATAGGCGGTTGCAAACTCGAACCTGTCCTAATTTCTGCACTGATTGAGAGGTGGAGGCCCAAGACACACACTTTTCACCTTCCATGTGGAGAGGCGACAATTACATTGGAGGATGTCTCTATGCATCTGGGGCTTCCCGTCGACGGAAATATGATGTGTGGTATGGTGGATGGTGATTGGCAATCAATGTGCATTGATTATCTTGGAGCTGCTCCACCAGAGTTTAATGGAGGTAGAATAGTTTTATCTTGATTGAAAGCTAATTTTGAGGAATATTGATGCCCGACAAATCTCGCAACCATGTGCAATGTATGTGGTTGCGGCATCTGATCGATTTTGATGAAGCTGAAAGATATAGTTGGGGCGCTGCAGTTTTGGCATTTCTCTTTAGAGAAATGTGTCAGGCGACGAATTATAAGAAAACTGCTATCGGTGGATGTCTTCTGCTTCTACAATCATGGGCGTGGTTCTGCATGCCTTTCTTATGCCCAATCGTGAATGAACCATACGTATTCCCCTTATTGTTGAGGTAATTTTCGAACTAAATTTTGATTTAAATATTTTCAATTAAATAGGGTGATATTTAGTTTATATTATATTTCATAGGTGGTCGATGAAAAGAAATGACCATAAAAGTATACCTACTGGGTTAGAGGAAATTCGTTTACTTATTGATACGAAAGCTGGGTCTGAGGTATGTTTTTAAATTTGTTTAATTATTAATATTTTAATTTAAAATGTTAGATATAATTAGAATATTTTATTTATTTGAATTGTATATTTATATTTCAGTTTCAGTGGATACCTTATGCGAGCGATGAAGTGAAAGCTTGCATCCCACCCCACCTTAGTGGGTCATTAGAGGTATGGATATCGGTTATACCTCTTATATGTTATGCTATTATTGAGTGGCATCCAGTTGATCGCGTGCTCCGTCAGTATGGTTGTACGCAATATATTCCTGGAGCTCCTAGGAATTTAGATGACGTGCATAACATAGATAGACGAGGAAAGAAAGATGTTAACTGGGTGGTGAGACACAGAGATTGGATTGCGCTTTGGGAGAACCGATATACACTGTTGGCCCCTCGACAATATTACGTTGAAACTGGTCATATGGTTACGGATAACTATATGGACTGGTTTAATGAAAATGGGAAGCCGTTTCTACTTTCGGCGGAAGCACGAGAGGTTAACATTCCTAGGCGCCTAGAAAGACGTCAACCGTCTCAATATCATTGTCCCCCGATGCGTGGACGGAGAGAAGGCGCTACCGATTCTGCATCAGTCCCACCACAACATCCTTATTTGTCAATGTCGCAGGGGTACATGCCCAGCCCTCCACTTTATATGCTAAGCCCACCAGTTTATATGCCATCTCCGCAGGGTTACATTCCGAGCCCGCAGGGTTACATTCCTATCCCGCCAGGTTACATGCCTAGCCCGCAGGGTTTTATACCATATGGAGGTGCATATACGACTATGTTTAATGATCCAACATATGGTTCATATGCATCTTATTTGGCTGGTGGTGCTTCTCCGCAGATACCTCAATCTCCATCTGGATCATAGACATCAATGCCAGTGTTTCCACAGTTTTCACAGTTCCCGGGGAGCGGTAGGATTGTTACTAGTACTCCTCCAGGGTCGTTATTTTATACAGGCCCTTCAGCCCCTTCAGCGTCATCTACACCAAATGAAGAAAATGCTGCTGATGATGATAGTGAAGATGAGGAGACTGAAGAACAAGTTCCACGAAGAAATCCTCCACGAAATAGACAACCACCGCCATGTGGAACTCATTCGAGAAGACGACATCGGTGATCCAGTTGTATTTAATGTTATTTAAATAATTATATTTCAGAATTTTATGTAATTTGGTTATGTTATTTAAATGTTTCATGGTTGTTACATACATATTTTTAATGTTTTTTTATTCACATTTAACATTAAATGTTTGATAATGTTTTTAAAATACAAATTATATTATTCGAAATTTAAAATAAAAATAAAAATAATATTATTCGAAATTTAAATTTAAAATATAAATTATAGTATTCGAAATTTAACATTAAATTTCAACTTAATATTCCAATTGTATTCGAAATTAAAAGTTATATTCCAATTATAGTTCACAATACTTAAATTGAAATTAAATTTATCCATACATATGATTTTATCATTAACATATATATTAAAACGTATACATTAAAATCAACTTATGTTGAGTTAATCGATCGACGGAATCGGCCAAGAGGGGGTGAATTGACAATTTATTCAATGTCACATTTCAATGCTCATTCCATACAATTTCAATGTCACAATCAACTTATCACTTCACATTTATTCAATTTATCCATAACATTTTATCTAATTTATTCAAACTTCACATAACGTTTTAATTTAAGTTATTCTTAACTTGCTGAACTTTCAAAAGAAGTTAAATTTTGGTTATAATTTACCTGATTTACTGATATATCTAGTGCCCCCGAGGGACATGAGTGACATAATAGGGCAATGATAACATATTCTATGACAAAATAATGGAAGGCGCACCCTGGGAACGCGCCTTCAAGTCCCCTGAGAAATAATAGGTACTGATATGAATAATGTCCCCGAGGGATATGAGTGACATAATAGGGCAATGATAACATATTCTATGACAAAATAATGGAAGGCGCGCCCCCGGGAACGCGCCTTCATGTGAATAGTGAAATAATAGGTACTGATATATCTAGTGTCCCCGAGGGACATGAGTGACATAATAGGGCAATGATAACATATTCTCTGAAATAATGGAAGGCGTGCCCCCGGGAACGCGCCTTCAGTCAATGACGGTAATTTACATATTGGAATGGAGTTCGCATCGAAGGAGGAAGCAATGATGGCAATAAAGAGTTACAATATTCGTAACTCAGTTCAGTCCCGAGTTGATCGGTCTAACACGGAGAAATATGTCTGTTATTGCGTCCAACGTGACAACGGATGTCAATAGATGGTCCGTGTATCAAAGAGGAAGAGGAAGAACAACTTATGGGAACTAACCAGATACAACAGTCCTCATACATGTTGTGCAACAGGTATAAACCAGGATCATCCCAACTTGGACTCCAACATTATTTATCAAGCAATCATGCCCATTGTGAAGCAAAGCTCTCATATAGCTGTTGCAGTGTTGATTTCTGCTATACAGTCACAATATGGGTACACTGTCTCATATAAAAAAGTGTGGTTGGCAAAACAGAATGCCATTTGCAAACTTCATGGAGAATGGGATTCCTCTTACAACGAGCTGCCCAGTTGGTTTCATGTTGTGCAAAGACTTAATCCCGGGACAATTGTTGAGTTCGAAACTCAACATCATTACGTGAATGATCGAATGGTTCGCGATCGCTGCCAATTTTACCGTGTCTTTTGGACTTACCCTCAGTGTATTAATGCAGTCAAGTACTGTAAACCAGTTGTCCAAATTGATGGTACTTTCTTGTATGGGAAATACAAGCAAGTTTTATTATTGGTTGTGGTCCAAGATGGAAACCGCAATATTCTTCATGTTGCGTTTGCCCTCGTTCAAGGAGAAGACACTGAGTCTTGGGCTTTTTTCCTTAAAAATTTACGTTTACATGTTGTCACCAGGGAACGAGTATGCATTATTTCAGACCGAGAAGCCGGGATAAAAGCAGCAATGGACTCTTTGGGTACAATGTATAGACCTCCACATGTTCAACATCGTTATTGTGTCCGTCATATTGCTGCAAACTATTACGGGAAATACAAGAAGAACGATGAACGTCAGTTAGTCATGCGGATGGGTATGTTACTTTTCCCCAATTTTTCTATCAATTTCTTATTACTTATTTATACTTCATATTAACTATTACATATTCCTAATGGCTTAGGTTACGAACTCTTACCTCAAAGGTTTGAGTCGATGCTACAAGAGCTGTTTGGCAAAAATAAGAAGGGGTGCGAGTACATTATGGACATCAGCAAAGAAATGTGGACAAATGCATATGACGGGGGGTATCGCTATGGTCATATAACAACAAACTTGGCTGAAGCAATAAATTCAACCTTAAAGGGGGTGCGTCATTTACCAGTCACGGCGTTAGTTAAAACGACTTATTTTCGTTTGGGTCAACTCTTTGCAAAGCTCGGTGGACAAGCTCTTACTTGGATGCAAAACGGACATATTTACCACCCAAGACTAGTAGCTGATTTACAGAAAAAAGTGGCTGCATCAAATGGGATGTTAGTTACAAATTTTTCTCGCACCCGTGAATTGTTTCGTGTAACCGAAATGCCACGTCCGCTGCAAGGGATTGAAGCTAACTCTTTCAGAGTTAATCTACAAGAGAGGTGGTGCGATTGTGGTTTCTTTCAAGCACTCAAATATCCATGCTCTCATGTCATTGCTGCTTGCTCACATTCGCATTTGGATTACAAAAATTATGTTGATCCCGTATACCAACTTTCACAAGTATTCAAGGTATATGAATTTGAGTTTCCGCCCATAGGAAACGAAAGAGACCCAAATGATATTCAAACTTGGCTTACAATTGTACCAGATCCATTGCTATTGAGGGACTCAGGTCGTCCAAAATCTACTAGAATACATTGTGATATGGATATTCGGGAGAAGTCAACAGAACAAAAACGATGTGGGCATTGTAGAAACATCGGGCACAATAGAAAAAAATGTCCAGCTCTGTTATCATCATATAACCGTTAACTCTTATGTAATTAATATTGTATTTAAATGAATGTTTTTGTTTCTAATAATTTAATGTTATTGCATTTATATAATTTTTCAATGTATGTACACCTAAATAATTTTTTTTAAACATTTAAATACATAAATATATTTAATATATTTATTTAATATAATAATTAATATTATTAGTTATAATTTTTTTTAAATATAATAATAATTCCACCTTCTAAGTAGAGAAAAATATTAAATTAAATAAATTAAAAGTTATTAAAAATTCATGTATACGATGACACATTTCATGTTCTGATTGGAGGATTAAATTTATTAAATTAAATTTTCAATAAGACTAATTTTATAAAATATGTAAGTCTTGAAGATTAAATATGTAATTATACTAATTTATTAACTTATGCATCAATATTTTCGTTAAATATTGATATGAGATGACTAGATTGATAACATTTAAATAATTAACTGATAAAATTAATAGATCGATAATCAAAATCAAAAATAATAATATAACCATATGTGTAATATTATAATTTCATACATTTTTCCTATAACTACAATAAAGTCAAAACTGGTTTTCATATATTGTTATATCATATTAATGTATATAATTCACTCCACCTTTAACACACATTAACAAAATATATTTGATAATTCTTACATTATAATCGAAACATTTTACATAATATATTATTAATTTATAATAAAAATAAAAATAAAATATTTATTATTAAACAAAATACGTGGCAGTCGAGCTGGCGAAAGGCGTGTCTCCGAGGATGCGCTTTTCACACGTGACATCAAACTCAGCGAAAACACGGGTAAAATGCGTCCCCGGGAACGCGCCTTTGCCAACTCAACAGAAAGGATGCTACTTCGAAAAATATTGATCAAACGGTGTCAAAAATAAAATATTAAAAAAAATTAATATCAATTATGTCAAATAGCCTGATGGAGCAAGTTTGTCCTATCTTTCGATTTTATGTTTGATTTGTAGGACAGCAGAGGAGGACATATCTACTTATCGTCTAGAGAATCGTGTTTGTGAAATTGTGGTTGCAATGATGCAAATATATGGGGATAGGGCTTTTTTTTCCTCCATCAAAATATTTTTGGAGGTTTAGGATGGAGGGTATAATAATCTGATTTTTTGAGTTCAAAAGGAGTTCAAATTTAAAAGAAAAATAAATTGAATTAATTAAAAGTAATTAATTTTAAAACACCATTCGGGTCTCTGATAATTTTGAAAATATGTAAATAAATCATTCTTGATAAATTTTAAAAAATATATAAAATATAAAAATTAAAATTTTATAAAAATATAAAAAATTAATTTTAATTTTTTAAAACTTGATAAATTTAAAGACTTCAAATATAAATTATCAAATCAATTTATCATATTACAATATATTTTTTCTTATATTTTAAATGAATTTTCAAATATATAATTTAAAATGTCTTTCTCTACCTTGTAATTTAGTTATATTTTCAATAAAATTTAATTTATACTATTTTTATAAATTTATTTATATTTAATTAAAAAAATTAAATTGAAGTAATAAATAAAACCCTCTGACTCGAGTAACTCAACTTTTTAAGTCAATTCAATCTTACCCTTACTCCATAACGTTGGACATCAAGCAGGCCACAAGATTCGGAAAAAAATCTTATAGGCACTCCTTAATTGCCATTCGCGTTTTACTATTTCTATTTTCCCACGGTCCCACCCACCCCTTATTGCCATACTCGCTTTTACTATTTTTATGCTCCCACCCCCATCCCCTCATTTTCTGTCGGTAAGTATGTCAGTAAGTAAGGCAGGCGGTAAGTGAGTGAAATATATAGATAGTGAATTACTTGAAATTGATTTAAAGTTTGATAAATATTTAAATCAAATAGATTTAATTTGAGTTTTAGTTTAATTTGAGTTCTTATCGAGTTAAAATAAATTATTTGATTTGATTCGAAAAATTCGTGAGCAGTTCGAAAATATAATATATTAAGATTTTATTTTTTTAAAATAAATTATTAATAATATTAATATTTATGTATTAATTTTTTTTAAATACAATAAGATTTTCATGTATTTAAAATTTAAATTTGAGTTTGAGGCTTTAATCGAGTTAAGTTTAAGATTTTTTTTTCATTTCGAGCCTTTTTGAGCTGTTTACTAGCTTAAGTTCAAGATTTCGAGTTCGAGTTGAGCTTGAAATTTTAAATTCGCGAGTTTTCGAATCGAGTCGAACTTCATTTCAAAATTTTCGAGTCGATTCGAGCTCAAAAACTCAATAATACTCGAGCTCGACTCGGCTAGTTTACACTCATATTAGTAAGGGGAGTCATCGTATTGAATTTTAATTTTAACTTCAGTTCATCGCTTAGTGTTATTTCCTCAACGATGGCTTCAAATTCACATGCAGTATGCCTTCCATTCCCAGCACAAGGCCATATTAACCCCATGATGCAACTGGCTAAGCTCTTGTACTCAAGAGGCTTCCATATAACCTTTGTCAACACCGAGTTCAACCATAGACGATTGAACCGGTCTAGAGGGGTAGAAGCCGTTAAAGGTCTGCCGAATTTCCAATTCGAAACCATCCCCGATGGGCTGCCACCTTCTGATGCCGATGCAACTCAGCCTGTTCCACCACTATGTGATTCCACACGAAGAAATTGTTTCACACCATTTTTGGAACTACTCTCTAAGTTGAATTCCTCACCCCAAGTGCCGCCTGTTACTTGCATAGTTTCTGATGCAATCATGACCTGTGGAACCAAAGCTGCTCAACTCATTGGGTTGCCTTATGTTCAACTCTGGACTTCTTCGACTGTTAGCTGTATGGGACTTTTTCAGTGCAAAGAACTTGTTCAAACAGGCATTGTTCCATTCAAAGGTTAAAAATACAAATTATTTTATGTTTTCCATTTAGTTTTTTACTTAATCATCTGTTTATCTTATGTTATTATTCCTTGCAGATGAACACTTTATTAGCGATGGGACACTTGAGATGCCGATTGATATCCCCGGTATGCCTAATATGCGCCTCAAGGATATGCCGAGCATAATAAGAACCACCGATCCCAAAGACATCATGTTGAATTTCTGCTTGGAAGTATCACAAGAATGCTTAGAATTTTCTTCAATAATCTTCAACACATTCGATGAGTTGGACAAAGAAGTGTTGCAAGTTCTTGCAGACAAAACCCCAAATATTTATGCAATTGGTCCACTTGCCTCGCTCTGTAGGAACATTAACATACCCGAAATCCAACACGACTCGCTAAATTCAAGCCTATGGAAGGAAGACACAAGCTGCATCGAATGGCTTAACTCAATGAAGCCTAACTCGGTTTTGTATGTGAATTATGGGAGTGTGACAGTGATGTCAAATCATCATCTAAATGAATTTGCTTGGGGACTTGCAAACAGTAAGTACCTGTTTTTATGGATTGTGAGACCCGATGTCGTAATGGGTGAATCGGCTGTTTTGCCAACAGAATTCATGGAGGAAATAAAGGGAAGGGGCTTCATCACAAGCTGGTGTCCCCAACAGCAAGTCCTGTCCCACCCAGCAATTGGACTTTTTTTGACACATTGCGGGTGGAATTCTGTATTGGAAGCTGTTTCGGAAGGCGTGCCTTTAATTTGTTGGCCTTTCTTCGCAGATCAACAGACGAACTGTCGATATGCATGCAACACATGGGGCAATGCGATGGAAATCAACCCGGACGTAAAGCGTGACGATGTGGAGAATCTTGTTAGAGAGATGATGGAAGGAGATGATGGGCAAAGGATAAGACAAAAGGCCTTGGAATGGAAGAAGAAAGCTGAAGCAGCCATTAATAATGGAGGATCTTCCCTTACCAACTTTGATCGAATGATCGAAGAGATCCTCTGTCGCGGTTGAGCAGTAAAATTAGCTTACGTTGTTTGAAGTTAAATTGTGGTTTCATCAATATATTATAGTCTATTGTAATGCTAAAGGATTGTAAGACAGGTAAACCCTACCTTGGAAAGATAAGTGTTTCTAGGTAAGTTTATAAAGTCTTTCTTTTCCTACTTGTGTTATTTGAAGAAAGATAAGGCCTTTGTAAGTCCTTTCGTCTATTGTACGTGAGTTTGTCAAATTGTGTTTTGTCTTGATTTAAAAAATTATAATAAATAGTAGTGATGAGTGTTCAGTATAGTAGAATGAAAAAAAATTGAGTTAACAAATTTTATTTTATTTCTTTTATTTTTTATTATTTCATTCTTTTTATTTCGTAACATGATTAATTTATTTGTATAAATACATTCAGTGTTGTATAATGATGTGAATACATTTGCTATAATTTAAGGTTTTTGAAGAATTAGATACCTTCCATTGAAGATATCGACTTATCTTTCTTGTGCACTTACTAAAATCCTAAATTATTCTGATGGTATATACAATTTTTGTTAATTAAAAGAGTTATAATCATTTTAATTTGTAATATTTAAAACTTAGAATGCATATATATAATTTTAAGGACTAGAAATTATTTAAATCGATAAAAAGATATTATTCGAGTAAAAAAAATATATTAAAAAATTTTAGTATAGAGACGATTCTTGAAATAACTCTCCTACTAAAAGATTTGATAAAGAAAAGGAAATAATGTGTCACATTACGAGAATGCAAAAAATCACTAAATTGTTTTTCTTGATATGATATTAACATTGTTAACAAATTATAGTGAACATGTCCATAACTTGGGTATTAAATATTGGAAAAGTCTTAAGAATTTACTTATTTAGAGTTTATAATGACTTTGTGTTTAATAGTTTATCAAAATATATCTTATAATAAGATTTTATAATATAGATTAGATAATTGATAAATGATAAACTTTTATTAGATAGTTGTTCAACTTGGGTAGAACAACTTTTGTGAAAGTTTTTTTTATAAATAAATTTGTTTTACTAGCTCTGAATTGAGATGACAACTTTTGATTTAGCCAGTTAAGATTTCGTATGGCTTATGAACCTATCATGTTGAGAATCATCAAAAGAAAAATTCATTCATCCCTTGTACTTTTATGTGATTCATAAGCTACTATAAGTATGGTTGAAAAGCAAAGCTTAAAATGATGAGAGAATGCATGTGTCTTTAAATAAAAGAGAGAGTGCTAATATTAAAGTTCGAGAAGATTGAAGAAAATTATATTGATCCCTTAACTTAAGTATAGGGGTATTCAAATAACCGAAATAATTCGGTTAACTGATCGAATCGAATTAGTTCAGTTAATTCGGTTCGGTTATCGAATTAGTTCGGTCGGTTAACGATTAAGAAAATTTTTAGAATTCGGTTAACGGTTAATTCGGTTCGAATTCGGTTAATTAACCGAATTAACCGAAATTAAATTTTAAATATATTATATATAACATATGGACTCAGCCCAAACCATTTAAAACCCAATTAATAATTTAAGATCTAATAACTTTTAAACCTAAATCAATATTAATTAATTTAAAAAATTATATAAAATTTTTATTTTATAATTATATATTATTTAAATTAATTGTAAACTATTTTTTTAATTAAAAAATATTATATATATTATATATAACATATGGGCTAAGCCCAAACCATTTAAAACCCAATTAATAATTTAAGATTCAATAACTTTTAAACCTAAATCAATATTAATTAATTAAAAAATTTATCTGAAATTTTTATTTTATAATTATATATTATTTAAGTTAATTATAACTTTTTTTTAATTAAAAACATTTAATTTTAATATAAATTAGAAAATTTAAAAAAAAAATCGATTAATTCGAAAATTAACCGAATTAACCGAAATTTATTCGGTTCGGTTAATATATTTGAAAAAAAGTTCGGTTCGGTTAACGGTTAAAGAAAAAAAAGTTTGGTTAATTCGGTTATTGTTAATTCGGTTCGGTTCGGTTCGGTTTTAACCGAATGAACAGCCCTACTTAAGTAGGCCTGTAAACGAACCGAACGCACACAAACGGAGGTATATTCATGTTCGTTCATTTAATAAATAAACGAACATAAACGAACACGAACATAAACGAACAAAATTTTTTTTGTTCATGTTCGTTCATTAAGAAATATAGCTTGTTCATGCTCATTCATTTAAATGATAAACGAACATAAACGAATGTAAGCGAACACAAACGAACGAACATAAACGAACATAATAAACGAACACAATAAACGAACAACACAAACACAAAAACAAACTTATTCGAACACAATAAACGAACAACACAAACACAAAAAACAAACTTATTCGAACACAACAAATGAATGTAAAAAAAGGTAAACAACAAGAATAAAAACTTAAAATTCATTAATATAACCTGCAACTTTAGAGTTAATTTGTTCGAATACGATATAAATCATAAATAAGCTATATGAACATAATAAAGTCTTAAAGTTAATTTGTTCAACAAAACAATCTTCAAACAACATCAATAATCTTCGTAACATATTCAACTTGCCCTCTGTTCGAACATAAATGAACATAAATGAACATAAATGAACGAACATAAATGAACAAACATAAACGAACATATAATCGAACGTTCACAAACGTAAATGAATGAACAAGCCCTTTGTTTGTGTCCGTTCATTTAATTAAACGAACGCAAAATCTTGTTCATGTTCATTCATTTAATAAATAAACGAATATAAGCGAACTTCCCGCCGCATGGTTCATGAACGGTTTGCTGAACGTTCAGTTCATTTACAGGCCTAAACTTGAGAGTTTGAGGGGAGTGATTCACGTTCGTCGAGGGCATCAGTCTGAAGTTCATTTTGTTGAGGAATTCATGGTGGATATTCAACTAAATTTTTTAAGTTCTATGTGGTTAATTAAAGAAATGAAAAGACTTATAGTGTACATTTTTATCTATTCATATGGCGAACAATGCACATTTATAAGGTTGAGCTTGTACTCTTAATGGATCCATAGCCTAGAGATTTGAGTAGTCCTAGTAAGACGAATTTAGCAAATTCACTGATTTGATATGATGAACTACTAAATGTACTTAATGAGTTCATATTTTAGGTTTTGGATGGTCCTTGTGAGATGTATTTGATGATTTGACCCTTTTTTTTAAAAATTTGTAAGGTTGAGCTTACTAAATTCTCTTAATGATTTCATATCACTTATTTAGGTGGTCTATATTGAGATGAACTTAATAAAATCACCTATGTAAATGTGAAGAATTAGCTACCTTCTATAGAACATTTTGGGTCATCTTTCTAGAGCACTTACCAACATCTTGAGGTTTATATGCTAAAATTGTTGATCTATCGCGAAACTTATTTGGAGAAAAGATTAATTGTGTGCAATGAGTTTAATCATATTTTAACAAGTTCTAAATCTATACACTCGATAAGAGAAGAATTGTTCATTTTACTATGTACTAATTCTAAATAGGTTTACTAGAGCTAACTTTAGTTTTGGTTTTCTTTTTTCGTTTTTTAAAATCTATTTCTTTGCATTAGTGGAGAATTATTAGATAATGTAAATAAAATGAAATCTTATAAGATTTTATTTTTTATTTTAAGTAGATTTTAGGGACGATTGAGATTTTATGATAATAGCTTCCGTCTTATTTATTTATTTATTTATCTTTTTTTTTGCACAACAAAAAGGATAATATTATTATTGTCAAGAGCAAACCATTGAAAACAAATGGATGCACTGAGACACACAACTCACCAACTGGTTCACAACGCAAAACAAAATCGTAGAATGCAGCTATAGCAAACCCGTTAAAACTACACTCCAATACCTCATTTAAACAACACAAACTTCAACAGAGTAGACGCCAAATAAACCAGATTGACAGCGGCATCAATCCTATGAAGAGAAGAATCCACACCTCATCCAGAGTTTCACATCTCCAGTAACAAACGATACTAATCTAAAACTAAATGATGCACGACCTACTTCGAGGCACAAAACACATCGTAATCGTAGACTTAATTGCTTTGACGATTCAACTTAACACTAAAACTTTATAAAAAAACAAACATATTCATAAACACAATCCTCCTTACCAATTAAAAAACAACCAGCAACAAGGACCAGAACACCCACACCACCATGCCAACCAGCAACTAGAAGCAACCAAGATTTACAAAAACAAAATTTCCAGCTCCCGGTTATCGAAAGGAGTAGAGTTTGCTTTTTGCCTCTTCATAGTCTTTTCACGTTTTTCTCTCTTTTTGGAAAGAAACTTATTCTGTAATCAAGTATTGAAAATGTTCTCATCCTCCTTACTCATTTACTGCTTTGGCGATTTGCCCTAGTCGAATACATCTTTTCTCCTACATCATGTAAAGCATGATTCCTAAACTCTGAAGTACTTCCAAGCTCCATGTTATTGAGATCCACCCCTGCTTTTGCGCTTATAAATTTCAAACTCCAACACATTATTTTACATACACAAAAATTATTTGTTTCTATACAATTTTTCTCTTCTTAATTTCGAAAAGAGCAAAAACAAGTGGGTTCCAATTCCTCTTTTCAAGTGTACGCATTTTACAAGACTGTGTTAACTTAGGGGCAACATTCACTTTTGAGATTACATCTATTTGGACAAAATTGTTTTTAATATAGTGAATTTTATCACGGCACAATAATAAATTATTTTAGTTTTATTATTATCATCATCAGTGATAATCAATATTAATGTTTTTATTTTACGACAATTATTTTACTAATTATATAAGGGTGTAAAAAACTCTTGGATTTTGGTTCTATGTAGTAAAATTATAGTGTCATATGTTTATAATATTTTAAAACAACTTTTAACATTTAACGATCAAAATTGATAAATATCTTAATTTCTTCAATTCCTCGATTTAAAAACTGAATTAATTTAATCTATCAATTTAAGAAATCTATAATTTAAAAATTTTAATTAATTTTCTTTTCAAATTTTTGAGTGTTTTATATCAACAGGGTTGATTCAATGCAATTTGATATTGCTTAAGCATATGTAAAGTTATAGTCTTTGTATATGTAGAAAATCCCCGTAGGAAGACTTACCCATCACAACCAAATGTACGATCCGGATTAATCAAGGGGATACTTGGAAACTAGAAGAGTGGTAATTTTTTTTAGTGTTTGATGCACTTTAAACCTAAAAAAACTAAATTAAATTAGTAGCTTGTGTACGCATACATAAATTAAAGTCGATTAAATATTTATTAAAGTTGAAATTTGTCAAATCATTTTAATGTAATACGATACCTTATCTTTTAATTTTAAAAAATATAGATATAAATTTTTAATTTAAATAAATAGTGTTATTTTTTTTGGATTCGAGCATTAGACAAAGTAAATAAATTGAATAAATGAATAATAAATTTGTAAAATATCACTTAGGTCATTGAATTTTTTGAAACATATAAATTTATTCTTTTAATTAAAAAATATAAAAAATATCTTCAAAAATATAAGATTTTATATTTATTTAAAATGATAAATTTGAAGCCTGAACAAATAAATTATCAAATTAAGTCTTAAATAAATAAATTATCTAATAAATTAAGTTTACCAGAAATTTTCAAATAAAATTAAGTTGATAAAATAATACCCTCCTTCTCTATTAACTCCAAACTTTTTCCGTCTATAAAATCTAACGCTTACTCTGTTATGTATGTACATCATCGATCTGAGTAACGAGGATCAGTGGCATGGATGAAGACTTCAATAAGACCAAAAGATACAGATTCGATCACTATCTGATTCGCAACATCGTAAAAAACACCTTGTCCGCTTATTTTTTTTCCTTGGAAATCATAAAAAGTGGATTAATATACGGTTAATATACGGCGTTACCGGATACATTAAAGAGAAAATAACCTTAGTGACCAAAAATCCTAGATAATATACGATTTTGATCAACTTTTTTTGGATTTGCGAAAATGACCAACAAAATCGCAATGCGCATGCGTTGCTAATCGATTGCGATCTGCGATAGTTGAAAATTGCGTTGCATTTCGCGTTGCGATAGTTAAAATCGCGTTGTGCTTTTCCATTTCGTGTTGCGATTTTCCATTTCGAGTTGCGATTTTCCATTTTGCGTTGCGATAGTTGAAAATCGCGTTGCGATAGTCTACAGTTGTCGTTGCGATTTTCCAAATTCGTTGTGATAGTTAAAAAAAAGATTTTGTTTCTTAATAATTTTCTCTAAAAAGATAGTATCCGCGCGGACGTGTCGAAGACACGTATTACCACGACCACGACCACGACCACGATCCGAGACGAGACGAGACGGGCGGCGGCGACGGCGCGCGAGAGTCCCCCTTGTTCTCTATCACTCAACAAGGAAGTGGTAAAGCCAAGCCTTAAATATCATTCCCAATAGTGTTTCTAATACTATGTGGGATTGAGCATTACCAACACTTGTTTCCAATACAATGTGATTATTCAGGAAACAATTAACAATTTTGCACCTTAAAACAACTGAATCAGCAACCAATTGCATTAGTATTATACGATTAAATATGTCATAATTAAAAGTCAATCTACAATCAATCGCGATTATTGCAATTTTAAGCAAAACATTCAAAAATAATATCACTATTTAAGGCTCAATCCCACATAGTATTGGGAACAAGTGTTGGTAATGCTCAAATCCCACATAGTATTGGAAACACTATTGGAATGATATTTAAGGCTTGGCTTTGCCAGTTTCTTGTTGAGTGATAGAGAACAAGGGGGACTCTCGCGCACCGCCGCCGCCGTCCGTCTCGTCTCGTCTCGTCGGGTCGGGTCGGGTCAACTATCGCAACGCGAAATGGAAAATCGCAACGCGAAATCGAAAATTACATTGCGATTTTCAACTATCGTAACGCGAAATGGAAAAGCGCAACGCGATTTTCAACTATCGCAACGCGAAATGGAAAATCGCAACGTGAAATGGAAAATCGCAACGCGAAATGCAACGCGAATTCGCGATAGTGGAGATCGCAATGCGAATTAGAGATCGCATTGCGATTTTGTTGGTCATTTTCGTAAATCCAAAAAAAATTGGTCAAAATCGTATATTATCTGGGATTTTTGGTCACTGAGGTTATTTTCTCTACATTAAATGATATTTGACAAATTTGATTTAGCGTTATCGGAAATATCGAGTAATAATAATGTAATAGGTGGAAATCATGAAGAAATATTAAAAAATTGGTAACCGGCAAACTTAGGTTTCGGTTTGTGTAGATATTTTATAAAAATATATTGATCCACAATAATATAACAGGTAAAAAAAATGACAATTGGTCTATAAATGACAAAACAGTTAAAGCGCTACCTGATATATTGAAAGTGTAGATACTTTATAAAAATATATCGATCCATAACAATATAACAGGTAAAAAATGACAAAACAGGTAAAGCGCTACCGAATATATTGAAAGTGTCGATACTTTATAAAAATGTATCGATCTATAACAATATAACAGGTAAAAAAATGATAAAACCGGTTTATAAATGACAAAACAGGTAAACGCTACCAGATATATTGAAAGTGTCGATACTTTATAAAAATGTATCGATCCATAACAATATAACAGGTAAAAAAATGACAAAACCGGTTTATAAATGACAAAACAGGTAAAGCGCTATCGGATATGTTGATAGTGTCGATACTTTATTATAAGTATCGACACTTTTGGAATTTAAAAGAGAAGAAGTTATAGCGTCAATAAAGTATTGATACTTTATAAAAATGTATCGATCCATAACAATATAACAGGTAAAAATATGACAAAATCGGTCTCAAAATGACAAAACCGGTAAAGAGCTACCATATATGTTGAAAGTGTCGATACTTTATTATAAGTATCGACACTTTTGGAATTTAAAAGAAAAGAAGTTATAGCGTCAATAAAGTGTCGATACTTTATAAAAATGTATCGATCCATAACAATATAACATGTAAAAATATGATAAAATCGGTCTCGAAATTACAAAGCCGATAGTAAAAAAGTGTGCTTGTGTGGTCATTTTTATTTCAAAATTTTTATTTTTTAATACAAAAAGTTGGATATTTTAAGCAAAACCCAGTAAGAAAAGAACAAAAACTTTACAGTAACAAAAGAATAACATTAAGAAACCCACCATGTTATCAGTTTCTCAAAGAATAAAAATCCAGAAACAAGTAAATTTACAATGTAATCGGTAAAAATATACTGGTTAATTAGTAAATAGGTTTACATTATGTATCGACAGTCTTTAAATGTGTCGATAGTTTTTTCCCAAAATGAAAACACAACGAGGTGCACGCATAAAGTGTCGATACATTTAAAATTGTATTAATCCCAAAAACATCAAAACCGATAATTATAATGTAATAGGTAAATTTGCAATGTTACGGTTTAAATATACCTGTTTAGTTAGAAAATAGTCAATATAAGCGCTATCTATTACATTATATAAGCGCTACCTAATATATTATTGTATTTGATAATATTTCCGGTTAAATGATATAACATAACCGATCTAAATTTTAACCGGTCACTTGTTTAACAAATCACGCCGTTTTTAACCGTTTTTTAGGCGCCGCACAGCAGAATCACCCAGGAAAATAAGATTTTCATTAACAAAAATGTTGCAGCCATGATCAAAATAGAATGGTGGTGAAGCTGTTTTGCAGGGAGTAACTTTTGTGGTTGCGCCAACTCTGTTGTACTGCAATAGTGGAGTGTTACTAAATGTTTGTTGCTGTTTTTTCGTACTCTGCTTCGTTTAATTTGTTACAAAAGGCGGTGTTCTAGTTTTGTGTTGTAATGCTGGGTGTTGCCCCATTTTCATGAATAAATATTATGCTGAGCGAAAGAAAAGAAAAAAGGCTACTTAAAACCCTACCAAAACTTAAGCGAATGAAAAAAAAATACATTCTTCCCAATGATACAAAAAATAAGTTTCAATAAAATCCACACCAAACAAGATACCATCTAACAAAATCAACCACACCCCAACGAACCGTACTCCTGAAAACGAAAACCACCAAGATGCAATACATTACTTATACTAAATACTCATCTACCCATACAAACTTCTTCAAATCCCGATGGTAATTAACATGATTTCGGAGAACAACTCTAGGATATTTGACGAGTGTTTAATATTGTATATATTTTGGATATTATTATTTATTATATTTTGAGTTTATTTTGGACAACAATTTTATTGGATTAATTATCCAAAAAATAGTATATTTCGATAGTTCAATCAGCATATTCTAGAAGACAAGCGGAACTATCTTGAATATTTATTTACCTGGCATAAAGTTATCCATAAGATGAAGCAGAATTTAACTAGAAGTACAAGAATTAAATATTTAATTTTATCTTTTGCGATAACTTATTAGATTTAAGATTTTAGTTTGATTATTTTATTATTACTTTTTTATTTATGAAATTTTAGTTTCATTATTTTATTATTATTTTATTTAGGAATTAGTTATTTTATTAGATGGATTTTTGGTTAGGAATTAGTTATTTTATTTACTTAGAACTTTCGTCATAAATACCCTTTAGGTTCAACCTTTGAACCCATACTGAAATTTATATTCCCTTGGCTATTTATTGAAGTTCTACTTTTCTTTCATTATTTTTTTCACAATGCTAAGCATGAGACATGCTTAACTAAACTCCAATTAGCCAAAAGCTGAGCAACAACTTAATCCGTTTCGTGAGAATTGAAAAGATTTCATACCTTCGTGTATCTTTTTTGATTTTCTGCAAACTAGGATTGATAATCGGCATTTCCTTTAAATATCTCAACACTTTAAATTCAAAGAGTACACCTTAGGTTGAATGTTGTTTTAATATATCGTTGGGGAGAAGAATTAGCTTGTAGCAAATTCAACTTCCTAAGAACAAACATAGCGGCGGTCTACTAAGGGAAATCAAGATCAGATTCGAATCTCATTTAGACACATAATCTAAGCACGGGCTTTTCCAGCACTTAAAGTAGCATTGATGTTAACATCGATAGTCGTTGTTGATCCAAACAAGAATTAAATTTCAATGATTGACTTTGGAAATTAGTTCACAAGAGATAAGAACAAGTTACAAGGGTTAGACCTTGTAGATTGTAACTGACAAGAATCCTGAAGTAAAATCTATTTCAATGATCAAAACAAATTGAAGTGAAGCGAAGCTGGAGGCTATCTCTCATCATAATTATTTTCAATCATCTATTTTTCTTATTTTTATTTATTTCAATTTATTCAATTTTTTTTCCGCTAAAACCCCTTTTATTTTCCTTTTGCATTTTTCTTGATCAAGATCAATTTAAACTGACAGTGAAAATTTTTAAGTCCCAAATGATAGACCATTTCTTCTTTATACTATATTCTTATTTTATTTATTTGAACAAAAGGCTTTATTTATTTGACAATTTCGACGTTTGTCACTACTGCTTTGTCCTCGTCCACGTATTTTACACCATAATCTCCCTTCGTTTTATAGTTTTTATCCCCTTTTTTCAAGTAAATATTCTATTTTATTAATAAATCCACAAACAACATATAAGTCAAACCAACAAAACGCAAATACAACTCCAATATTTTTCCTTACTAGAGATAACCGGCTTAACATACTACTGATCATCTCCGGAAATAAAAGTTGAAAAAACATTACATCCCGGACAAATATTACCATCCTACAAAAATAAACAACCACATCTATGGGAAAGCCACGACGACATCTATTTAAAACTGGCGTACACAAAACTAAAATAAATATGCAATCGCAACAATCGAAATACGCCCAATAACTCCCCACTTAACATTCTACCATACTCCACAGTAAATTTGATATCATAATATATTGAAGCTACCTTCTATATGCCTCAAAGAAACAAATGGTGACCCCATATCCGAACCTTAGGACTTAATATCCATCTAACCTTGCAAGTTCCGCAAAAACCTCTCACCCATCCTCTTAAATTTCAAAATCCAATTTCTTCTCAAATTCTCATGCTTTCTTAGCTTCCTTATGTATTAATTATTTGTGTTTATTGATATCTGAATCTGACAATGATGCATTCGCTACATCGAAAGTATCAACCCGATCCTTAGATTTTTTTTTCTTTAGAGCTTTATTCTTTTTCCTTTTTTTATAGCCGATAAAAGTTTATTTTGAATTTCCTTCATTGATTTAAATTCTTATTCAAAATAGCCTTGAAAGTAATCATATTGATAGAAGACGAGACATTTTGATCAACCTAATCTCCACCTACTTTAACCCCATGTTGCTAACATGTTGCTAACATCCTCTAAGACTCGTCTACTATCCGAATTTAAAAGCACATCATCATCATCTAACTGATCAGCTTCCAACCCTATCAATACAGTTTGGTTGTTTACCTCCTCCACTGCTGCCTCATACGATAATTCCATTGCAACATTGGCCCTACAAGAAGCATTAACTGCGCCGTCCTCTCCTATTTTGTTGCAAAGGGAAACATCCATGCCTTGGGCCCTTCTACATCATTAATATTCACGTGAATAGCTTCATTTCTAATTTCACGTGGCAAAGGTCTGCTGCAATCTTCCTGCATAATTTTAAGATTATCACGCATATTATCCCCCTCTTTTAGGAAGGGAGATTCTTCATATTGACCTTGAATTTTAACTTCAGTTCATTACTTAATTATTATTTCCTCAAAGACGTATCCTTGCATTCCCAGCACAAGGCCATGTTAACCCCATGATGCAACTGACTAAGCTCTTGCACTCAAGAGGCTTCCATATAACCTTTGTCAACTCTGAGTTCAACCACAGACGATTGATCCGGTCTAGAGGGGTAGAAGCCGTTAAGGGTCTGCCTGATTTCAAATTTGAAACTGATGCAGGGGGATCCGAGACAGATGATGTTGAGCTGTCAGGTTATACCTTGATGGCACTGAGATACCATGAGTTGGCAGATCAGCGCAAAGGCAGGAGTTGATTGTTATATGTTCCTCATTGGGGCCGTTTTGAGTGTTTCAGTCTTTTGGCCATAACTTTGGCTATGAGTGTCGGAATCGCGCATAAGACCCCAATTCGAAAAGCCCCTTTCGACCTCAAATTCTTCCGTTTTCCCTCCGAATCACTAGTTTTATTTATTTTTTACTATTTATGGTAATATTTCGCTTGTCAGTTAGGAAGTCATTTTAAATCTGATTTGGGCCCCATTTTTTGCAGATTGCTTAATTTATTTCAAATTTCAATTTAGAGTGATTTCGAGATTTTGCTATTTTTGGCAAAATTCGGATAAAGATGATTTTTGGCTATAACAGTCCGGCTTGTGGACTAATTTTTGACATTGTTTGATTTATAATATTCCGTTAAACCTTAGAGACTTTTTTTTCTCTGGCTTTGGGCGAATTTTCTCTTGTGAATCAACTGTTGGAACTAGCCTGCAGGATAATCGCTATCCTTTCCGGCGTTAGAAACCATCCCCGATGGGCTGCCACCTTCTGGTGCCGGTGCAACTCAGCTTGTTCCAGAACTAAGTGATTCCACACCAAAAAACTGTTTCACACCATTCTTGGAACTCCTATCTAAGTTGAATTCCTCGCCTCAAGAGCCTTTTACTTGCATAGTTTCTGATGGAATCATGAACTTTGGAACCAAAGCTGCTCAACTCATTGGGGTGCCTTATGTTCAACTTTGGACTTCTTCCACTGTTAGCTTCATGGTATATCTTCAATACAAAGAAATTGTTAAGACAGACATTATTCAATTCCAAGGTTAAAAATATAAAATATTTTAAGTTTTCCATTTAGTTTTTTACTTAATCATCTATTTATCTCATGTTATTATTCCTTGCAGATGAACACTTTGTTAGCGATGAGACACTTGAAATGTCGATTGATATCCCCGGTATGTAAAATATGTGCCTCAAGGATATGCAAGCTTTATAAGAACCACCGTTCCCAAAGATATCATGTTGAATTTCACCATAGCAGTGTATTGAAGAATCTTAGAATCTTCTTCAATAATCTTCAACACATTCGATGAGTTGGACAAACAAGTGCTACAAGTTCTTGTAGATAAAACCCCAAATATTTATGCAATTGGTCCACTTGCCTCGCTCTGTAGGATATTAACATACCTGAAATCCAACACGACTCGTTAAATTCAAGCCTAAGGAAGGAAGACACAAGCTGCATCGAATGTCTTAACACAATGGAGCCCAACTCAGTTTTGTATATGAATTATGGGAGTGTAATGATGTCACATCATTATCTTAAAGAACTTGCTTGGGGACTTGCAAATAGTAAGTACCCGTTTTTATGGATAGTTAGACCCCGTTTCGTAATGGGTAAATCGGTGTTTTGCCAACAGAATTCATGGAGGAAATAAAGGGAAGGGGTTTCATCACAAGCTGGTTGCTGGAAATGAAACACTCATACAAACAACTTTTATTGAAACTCAAACAAATATTACAAGAACACTCTCACTAAAAAACAAGATACTACAACTCACTCTTATAAGACTTTGCTTCTTCTCTCACTTAGAAGCTCTTAATTTTTCTTGATGCTTAAACTAAACTGGGGAGGGGTATTTATATTACTTAAGAACATTCCTACACCACACAAATAAACTAATTTAAACCATTAAAAAATGAGAAATATACCTAACTCTCACCTAACTAATTTGATGTAAGTAATGGCATCTTCACCTAACAAATTAATGTAAGAAATGACATCAAATTAGTTTGGGTTTAGGCTCTTATAATGGATCAAGTTTATGATCCAACACCCCCCTTAAACTTGATCTTGTGACCCCAAGTAAGTTTCTTAATCTTATGAAGTCTTCGCTTGTCAGTGACTTGGTAAAAATATCGGCAACTTGATCTTGTGACTTCACGTATTCAACTTCCACATTGTTTCTTGTGATACACTCCCTTATATAGTGGTAGCGAATATCGACGTGCTTGCTTTGATCATGGAATACTGATTCTTTGCTAAGGCAATGGCTGACTTGTTGTCGACACAAACCTTGATAGGCTCTTATTGTATCAAACTTATCTTCTTCAGTAGATTTCTAAGCCAAATTGCATGACAAACGCATGAGGTAGCAACAACATATTCCGCTTCACAAGTGGACAATGTGACAATCGGTTGCTTCTTTGACATCCATATGAAAGCAGTATCTCCTTTGCATAGCTTCCTGTGAAATGAAAATTCCATTCTTTTGTTGCTTAACTTCAATGCCAAGGTAGTACGCCATGAGCCCCATGTCTGTCATCTCAAATTCCTTCATCATCACATCCTTGAATTCATTAAACATGCTTGGGTTACTTTCGGTGAAGATCAAGTCGTCCACGTAGAGGCACACGATCAAAATATCTTCATCTTTGATCTTGATATATAGAGCGTACTCGTAGGGTCATTTGTTGAAGCCATTCTCTTGAAAATACTTGTCGATTCAGATATGCCATGCCATTGGTGCTTGTTTTAGCCCATAAAGAGTGTTCTTCAACTTCAATACCTTGTCTTCGTGCTTTTGACTTCGTAGCCTGATGGTTGTTGACTGTAGACTTCCTCTTCAAGAACTCCATTTAGGAAAACAAATTTACATCCATTTGCTGTATCTCCACTTGTTTTTAGTTGCCAAAGAAATGATTAGTCTAATAGTCTCCAATCAACCAACATGAGCAAATACCTCATCATAGTCAATTCCATCCTTTTGACTATAACCTTTTGACTATAGCCTTTAGCAACTAGTCTCGCCTTGTGCCTTTCAATCACTTCTTTGGCGTTTTGTTTTGTTTTGTACACCCATTTGACACCTATCGCCTTATGTCCCTTGGGAAGTGAGGTAAGTTCCTATGTGTCATTCTTCTCGATGGCCTTGATTTATTCGTCCATCGCATCTCTCCATTTCTTTTCTTGTACTGCTTCTTGAAAGCTCACTGGTTTACAATAGACAAATAGACAAAATAATGTAAGATTATCTTGTCGTTTAGTTACCTCATAGAGATCTCTAAGGTTTCTTGTACGTTGCACAACTCTTTCACTTTGACTCCCACTTGACGATGATGAAGGTGATGAGTCTCTTGAGTGGTTGATGTTGGTGAAGTGGGTGGAGTTTCAAGCTGTTGTTGAGGTTCACCTAGTTGTTCCCTCATTGTCTGCTCATCTTCTTCAAATAAGGAAAGAAATTGAAGTTATCTGCATGAGAGTTAAAATCCCATTCTCCTTCTTCGTTGAAGACCACATCTCGACTAATCACAATCTTCTTATTGTCTGGATTGTACAACTTGTAGCCTTTCAAATTAGCATCATAGCCAATGAAGATAAAACTCTAGGTTTTATCATCAAGCTTCATTTTTTTCTCATACGGTACGTGAACATTAGCTGTACTTCCAAATATTCTCAAGTGGGAAATGTCAGGCTTTCTTCCACTCTATGCCTCTTGCGGTGTTTTTCCCCATACACTTCTTGTTGGAGATTGGTTTGTCAAGTAGACTACACACACTACTACTTCCGCCCAAAATTCTTGGGTAGTTTCTTGCTTTTGAGCATGTTTCGTGCCATGTCAAGTATTGTTCCGTTCTTTCTTTCTGCCACACCATTTTGCTGGGGGATCTAGGAACTGTCATTGTCGACGAATTACATTTGCTTCACAGAACTCTTGAAACTCCCTGAAGTAAATTCTCCACCTCTTCACATCTCATGGCTTTGATCTTTCCATCACTTTCTCTCTCCACTGATGCTTTGAACTTCTTGAAGACTTCGAAAACTTCTGACTTCTGTTTTAATAAATATACCCAGTTTTTTCTTGAAAAATCATCAATAAGAGAAGAAATTTGTTATTATTACCGGGAGAGCTTGGTTTGATCGGTCCACACACATCGGTATGGATGAGCTCAAGTGTTTTTTTGCTCTTGTCTCTGACTCCTTTGGAAAGCTTTTTCTGAATTGTTTCCCGACTAGACACTCTTTACAACGTTGGTCAGGATTGTTGATGCGAGGTAATCCCTTCACCATCTCATTCTTATATAGAAACTCTAGACCTCCAAAATTGAGATTCCCAAATCGAAGATGCCAAAGCCGTGATGCATCTTTGTAGTAAGCTTTCAAGCACTTTGCAACATCATTTTGTATGTTGACCAAGAATATTCTATTCTTTACATCACCACTTTAGCAATGAAGTTATTCTTATCATTTTTTATGGAAAGATTATAATTATTCATATGAATATCATAACCTTTCTCTATCAGTTGCCTTAAACTTAAGATGTTATTTTCATATTGGGCACATAGTAGACATTTGAAATAAATTGATGTCTCTCATCTTTCAAACGGATAATAATGTTACCTCTCCCTTTCATTGCTATTGTGGAATCATCTCCAAACAAAATATTTCCACTTACTGACTCGTCTAGCTCCATCAAATATGTCTTTCTTCCACACATGTGATTGCTTGCATCATTGTCAAGATACCAGGAATTTGCTTGGCCAGTATCAATTTCCTTTCGTGCTAGAAGAAAGTTTCTTTCACTACAAGAAAATATACCTTTAATGACACACGAACAATGACACATGCTAATTTATGACTTGCAAAAAAAGTGTCATGAAAAAATGTCATATTTTTTAAAATCTAAACGATTTATGACTTACAATAATGTGTGTCATATTTAATAGTCATAATCCAAAAATTTTGCAAAATCACGGAGTACACTTTTAATTGTGTGTCATCTATAAAAGTCGTATTTTTAATTTCCCCCCATTATTTTCATCTTTTCCCGCTTCTTCCCCCTCGATAAAAAAGTTCACGTCGCATGCTTCCCCTATTTTTCTCTTTGCAACCTCCCACTGGTTTGGCCATTCACCACAACGCAGCCGAGGGATTCAAAAATCAAGGGTTTCCACAGGTATTCCTCGTTCTCTATTCCACCATTCAATTATAAACCACTTTATTTCGTCCCAAATCACTCACTTGCTAACGGGAAAAAAGAAAAAAGAAAGAAAAATTGCCAAGCTTTGTTTCCCTATTTCCATGGAGATCTAGGGTTTCCAATTGTTGCTAAAAATCGAATTTCCTTGTTCACATTTTCAATTACTTACTATAAGTAAGTTTCTGAGCTCATATATGTTGGTTGTATTCTTTTAAAACTCATTACATTTGATCTGCGCAGAGACTTTGTTTAAGCTGCGTTTTGTTATACGAAGAAAAGAAGATGGAGTTAGTTGCTGTTGGAGACGTAGCGTGTTTGGATCCAGAGCTATTGCAGCTCCTGGAGATGTCTCCTTTTGTTCTCAAATCCAATTCCGAATTCACGCAAAAGCTTTTCGAGTAGTGGCTTTCGCTTCCCGATGCTTACAAGCTGGTAGTTTTGCTTATCTAGTTTCGAATCCTCGCACTGTTTGATTTGTTTTGTTTTCTTTATATCTTGAATTAAAAATGATTTATCGTTATTTCCTTTGCATTTTTCTAGTCAGTTCTTTGCTCGATTATTTGGTGGTAGATCATTTCTGAAGAAAAAAGAAACTTAATTTAAGCGTATGATAATGAAACTATTTGATGACACGTTATTTTGATTCTTCATGGTTTATTTAGTTCATTGTAGATATTTATGTGAACCATATATAAAGACTAAATTTAGGTACCTTTTGGGAACTTGATTTTAGAATTTGGGTTTTAAAGATATTGTAAATTGAGTAATACAAATACTTGGAAATGTAACATTGATGATTATTTCTCAAATCTATGGATTTGTTAGACGTCTATATAGTAATGACTTTGGAATTACTAATTTATTTTTGGATTTAATTAATCCATATTTTTATACTTTTCTCTATATATTATATTGACTCTTAATTGTCTATCCACGGTATATGCATTTGATTCTTATCATTTACATAGCAAACGAAATCCAAGTCCAAATTTTCAAATTCTAATTTCCAAATGGATTGGAGGATTAGGTAAATTTAGTGGATTACCTTGATGTGAAAGAAATATTTGACCGACGATTGTTGATTTTCCATATATCTTTGTTCAGTAATGCTATGTGCAAATTGATTATATGTTGGAGGCTTAACAGTTGTAACAATATTCTAGAATAGTTTTTTGTATATTCTTGAATGAGAAAAAGCCAATTGTCTCTTTTGTAATTATATATGGAATGTTTACCCTGTCTTTGAAGCAAAGTATTTGAATTCATGTGATTTATTAAAATGTCCTCTGAGCCTAGGAGAGGAGTTGATTTTTGTTTAATTTTTTACTTTGCAAGGTGACATCATTGGTTAATGATGCTAAGGCATGTAATCCCTTTACTGTTCCTGGTAATGTTTCCTCTGGAAGTACAACTATAAGCAATGCTCTACCTTCCTTATTTCCTGCTGGCAGTGCTTCTCCCCTTTCACCAAGAAGTGTATCTGGCTCTGCTCGAGTAACAAAACAAAGGGTGGTCCTTCAAACTTAGGTTCTCCACTGAAAGTAGTTAGCGAGCCTGTGAAAGAGTTCATACCTCAGGTTTGGATCTTGTTTATTTGATATTATATTTTTCTTTTCTTGGTTTCTTGGTTGTGTTTTATCTGCTTTATTTTCCTTTCTATTCCGAAATCAGTTATAACTTGTTACATTTGTACTTAAGAGCACCTCCAGTTTTACTTCAAAAATGTTCATCCGTCTCCAAATAATCTAAAAGAACAATGCATGTTTCGAATCAGTCAGTTCTTCTATGGACATCCAGATGGGCTACAGCTGCTTGGTAAGATAAATGCATGTGCTTTAACATATATTTCTGGAACTCGTAGTATATTCATTTTCTACTTTCTATATGTTTCAGAATTCAAACTAGTGACCAAAGAAATCTGCAATCTGCCTACATTTTTCTCCCCATAACTTTTCAGAAAATATTGATGTTAATAGCACTGGTGTGGTTAAAGGTATAGTTTCTTGTTCATGGAAGTGGAACTGCTATATTTATATCTCAGATGAATCATATTATTTTAACTACTAAGATATTTATTTGAAAATTATGAGAATTTGGTGCTCTCCTTGTTGAGCCTTTTAAAAGTATTGTGTGCTCTAAATATAAAATTGTCATTTCAGAATCTGACTCCTAATTCGGTATTGCTTCTCCTTCTAATTGTTTTTCAGCTATGATATTATTTTCTTCCATTTGTACTGTAGCTTTTACTGAATTTTTCTCTAAACTGCTTGCAGAGATGCATTTATTGATTATTGGGTCAATGGAAATATGCTGACCATGGATATAATAACCCAAGTATATACAATATTAAAGGCAACCAGATCTCAAATACCTCACTCAGGTCTTTATGCATTTTCGAGAGCTTAAACAACAACATTATTTGTCTATAGTCTAATAGTATATATTTAAACTTAATTTCTTCTGTACTTTCCAATTTGACAGGATGACTTCAAACCTGTCCTCCGTGAACAATTGGCAACTCATCCAGGGTTGGAATTCTTACAGAGTACACTTAAGTTTTAGGAAAGATATGGTTTGTTTTTGATATGTTTGATACCTTCGGTTGTTGTCTCATTTTATTTTTTGTTTTTGGGTGTTTTTTCACTTTTTCGATATTTACCCCTCCTTTTACAATATCTAAGGTATTTGAACATTATATGAATTGCTTCCAAACTAACTCCAAACTAACATTGTATGTCACATTTGCAGGATGAGAGCTATGTCACATTGCGTGATCTGAAAGGCTATAAACTTTCTGGAAGTGTTTCAACATCCTTTTTGATCTTAACAAATTCATGGCCTTTGAGACTCGTGATCCATTCCTAATTCGTCAGGTAAATGTGTTACGTTAGCTCCTTTAATATTACTATTACCATAAATTGTAAATCATCATACTTCTATGCAAGTTTCGGATAACAACATTGTTTGTATCGAAACAAACAGACATTGACAGAGTGGGACCGATTTGCACATAGAGAATATATTAGACTTTCAATGGAAGATGATGTCAAAGATGCCTCTAATGGAAGTGCAGATGTTTGGAATGAATTGGTTGAGGCTCCCTTCTAAGTTGAATAAGGTAAGCTTGTCCAGTTCACATTGTGTTGTTTTGTTTTGTTCTGGCTTTTATCGAAACGAAAAAAAAACAATAGTCATTTTATATCATACATACACATTAGTCATACAACTATCATATCATATGTGGCAATAAGAATGTAAGAAACTTTTCTGATACACATATGTCATATCATACATACACATTAGTCATATCGTGATAATGTATATAATTTATATGGGAAGTTTTACTAATAAATGTGTAAAATTTATTTTTAGATATGCTTCAAAGAATGAATATGTAAAAAATTTCATTCTAGTACCTACTACATATTGTTTTATCTTTTATTTTGTTTCTTAAACTTGAACTAAGGTTAAGGGGGTTTCGCGGAGTAGTCAAGTTGCCTTCTCTGCATAATGAAGTTTCTTAATTAAGAAAGATTCCTAATTTGTTGAATTACTGCCATTTGTCTTGCTCCGTGTTTTCATATCTTAATGTCTTGCCCTGAAACTGGTTTTGACAACACTAATTTTTTTTCTTATACTTTTAATGGAAATTAAATTTTAAATGCATTTAAGCTGTTGAGTTGGCAAAAGGTTTATGTTATAGGCTGCAAATTGCTTTACGATAAGGAGCTTATTATGTACTGGTTGTGCAAAATTTTGACATCTTTTTTTATTTTGTTTACCTTTTGTTGATATTGTTTTTGCATATTCTAAGCATCCTCATTTTTTTTGTTGTCAATACAGGTTTGGCAACACTGCCTATTTACACATATTTGTGGCTTTTATCTAGATGCTCAAAGCTCTAAGTATGTGGAAACAAAGTGCATTATTTGATTACATCCAACGAAATCACTCTATAATTGTAATGATTGACTATTTATGTTTGCAATATTACAGTGTCAGTGGCAACATTTTTCATGGGTGTCATGTGTACAAATGGATTGCTTATATATAATATGATATATATATTTTGTATTATGAGGTATTAAATGTGATTTAGTTTGATTATTTATCAATCTACAATATATATATATATATATATATATATATATATAATTTACGAAATACAATCACGACACACGAATGTAAGTCATACAAATGTGTCTTCTTCATTTATGACGGGGGCTTCAATGACGCTCAATGCGCGTCATAAATGTGAGTCATAAATGCATGCATAAATGAGCGTCATATTTATGACACACAATTGCGCGTCATCTGATATTTATGTCGGTGACTTCAATGACGTGAATTTGTGTGTCATATGCACCCATAGATGACGCGCAATGCGCGTCATTGAAGGGGTTTTTCTAGTAGTGTTTGTCATCTGTCTTTTCCTCCATATAGTTGGCCTTCTCTTCATTTTGTTGTTAGGAGCTCTACATTCTGAAGCATAATACCCAAACTTCTGACAATTATAACATCTAACTTCAGATTTGTCTATTATCTGAAATTTGATACTTTGCAATACCAAATGTAAAAATTCACAGTTTCTGCAACATAACGAATAATTATTTTTGCTGCTACAAAGTGTTTTTTTAGGACTTTGAATAAATCTAGACACAACACTAACACAAAAAGTAATATCAGATCTAGTGTGTGTAAGATTATTCAAACCACCAATGAGATTTCTAAACAATGTTGAATTAGCTTTTCCAGTCTCATCTTCATGTTGTAACTTCACATTCATGTTCATTGGTGTGGTTGCTACCTCACAATTTTTCATGTTAAACTTCTTTAAAAGATTTGCAACATATTTCTTTTGACATAAAAAATTTCATCATCATCCTGTATAACTTGAAGCCCCAAAAAGTATTGCAACATGCCCAAATCTGTCATCATAAAATTTGTCACCATACATGACTTAGAATCATCAATTAATAACTTTGACGAGCCCATGTAGATCATATCATCTACATAAAGACAAACCATAAAAAAAATCTCTATTACCGCATTCTTCAAATAAAGAGTTGGCTCATTTTCACTTTTAGTGAACCAATTATCTTGGAAAAATGAATCAATCTTGTTATATCAGGCACGTGGAGCTTGCTTTAGCCCGTAAAACATTTTTTTATTTTTTTTAATCTTTAAACTTTATTTTAATTACCACATATAACAAAACCGGGTGGTTGTGAGACAGACCTCTTCCACAAGATCACCATTCAAGAAAGCAAATTTCACATCAAATTGATACACATATAATTGCAATTGAGTAACTAGTGCCAAAATAATTCTCACAGTTTCAAATCAAGCAATAAGAGAATATGTTTTTTCGAAATCAATACCTTGTTGTTGTGAGTATTCCTTTGCCACCAGTCGAACTTTATGCTTTTGAATGCTCCCATCTTCATTATACTTTGTTTGAAACACCCACTTCAGTCCTACAACATTCTTGTGTTCTCGAGCATCAACCGATTCCCATGTTGAATTTCGTTCAATATCATGCATCTCCTCCTTTATAGCAATTTGCCATTCAGATTGTTCTGTAGCTTTACCAAAGGAGGTTGGATTAGTGAGTAATAGGGCAAAGTCACCTGACGCATAAATTTCTCTAAGAGACCTGAATTTCTTGGTGGTGTTTGGCTACTGTTATTGGAAGAGCTGTGTGCTGAAGATGCTGAACTAGAGTTTACGATAGGAATAGGAGAGGAAGGAACTAAATTTTCAGGTGATGGAGGAACTGAATTTGCAGGATGCTCAACTTCAAAATCTGCTAGAACTTCATTCACAAAGCCTTCCTTGTCACAATTTATTTTCATACCCTCTTGTTTATTGAATACAACATCCCTGATGATTATCACTTTGCCACTTATAGGATTATATAAACGACATGCTTTAGATTGAAGACTATAGCAAATGAAAATGCATTTTTCAGATTTTTCATCAAGCTTAGATCGAGAAGTAATTAAAGCATACGCTACACAACCAAATACTTTTAAGTGGCTTACCCAAGGTTACTTACCAATCCAAACTTCATAAGGTGTCTGATTAATAATAGTCGTTATCAGTGAAATGTTCAAGAGGCACACTGCTGTTGCAACTGCTTCTCCCCAAAACTGATTTGGAAGCATTTTCGCTTTCAACAAGCTTCTGGCCATTTCTATAACAGTACAATTATTTTGTTCCGCAACTCCGTTCTATTATGGTGTGTAAGGTGTTGTAAGTTCCATGCGAATCCCATTCACATCACAAAAAGCATTGAAATCATTAGACAAAAATTTACCACTACGATCACTTCAAAGTGCTTTTATGCTTCTCCCACTTTGCTTCTCCACCAACACTTTAAATTTCTTAAAATTTTCAAAGGTTTCATATTTGAGTTTCAAGAATTAAACCCAACTTATGCGGCTGTAGTCATTTCTAAATAACAAAAAAAAAGCGACTTCCACCGAGTGACTATTTTCATAGACCACACAAATCAACATGCGCCAGTTCATGGCAATCAGATGCCCTCCATGATTTTTCAATGGGAAATGACTCTATTTTGCTTCCCATAAACACACCCTTCACAAAAATCAAGTTCACCAATTTTGGTAAGCAATGACCATTTCTTTTCCAATGTTCAATAAGTTATGAGCTAAATAAGGCACAAATTGCAATTAAAAAGAAGTTTGACATCACTTTGGACAGTTTTAGTTGCAATTGTACATTTTCCTTCAACTTTCATTTGCTTGTTTTCTCCAAGTCGAACTTCACTTTTATGTGACTCATCAAGCTCCTTGAATAATGATTTGTCTTCGGACTTATGGTTAGAGCAGCCACTATCTAAAAACCACACATCTATTCTATTGTTGTTATACAGAATTAGAGAATATGTCATAAATGAGCTTTCCTCTTCTACATTCTCTGTAAAGTTTGCTTGTTTATGCTCATCTCGTTGTTTGGTCCAACAATCAATTTCTTTGTGTCCCACTTTGCTACAATATCTGTATTGAATCAGGTTTTTGTATTGTCGAGGTTTACCATATTGATCTTGCCTCTGTCACTGCCACGACCACATTCATAAAATTCACCCTTGCCTTTGGAGGATTCCTTCACTTGAAAAGTTTTTTCCTAAAGTTTTCAGAAGACCTATTAATCCTAGCTTCATGCTATCAAAGAACTCATTCCAATTTTTAAAAACATAGTAATAAAATATGTTCTATTCATGCATAAATACTGATAAAAGTAACTAAGTAAAATAAACTAAAATATTTCTAATTTACTATTACAGACTATTTAAAATAAATACAATAAATAGAAACTACAAACATAATTATACATTCCACTAAAAGTCACAAGTAACATCATAGATGTCTTACTGATACTGATGATATGTGTGTCTTTCCAAAAAGATGCTCTGGTGGCTCCTTACTGCTCGTATTATCCTTATTAGAACTTACGTATAAAAATCTTCACGCGTAAGTATAACTTAGTGATGCAGTAATAATTTAAGGTGAGAAAATCTGAAAATATCATAAACATAAATAAAATAATTCAACTTAAAACATTAAACTGGCAAAACAACTTATCCAAGTTGATTTATTCACTGAGACCTGAAATTTCTTTTAAGTCGTGAACTCATGAATATTCTGATAAACAATATTTGATAAAATAAACATATCATGCTTTCTGTAAACTGTAAATCATTCACAACTTGCATATTCATTTTCATAACCTAATGCATATTTATGAGAACATAAGATACGTGAGTAATGTGCGCACTATGCACAACACGGTGCAAATCGTAACTGATACTGGATATAATGCACTTCAGTGCAATCATAACCTGAACACCAATGGTGCTGGACATTGGTACATGAATGTACCAAAGCTGATATGATAACTGATAACATTGATACATGAATGTATCAAAATTGATAATAGATAAATACTCAACTAATGACATGCCAAGTATACCAATAATTCTCATTATACATACAATGGGCTCATGTATCATAATTAAATCCATAATCAAAATATCATGTTTGGGCAGTTCATACCCTAAATCATTTATAAAACTGATATAAAATATTATAAAAATATTCTTTATAAACTTTATAAATCATACTGTAAATTGGAATGAGGTTGATTTATCACAAGTCGTCCTCGATCGTAATAATTAAATAAATAAAATGCACTCACCTTTGCCTCACTATAGATTCCTTTACGCGATATTTATAATCATGTACTTTTTCTTCCTTTCGAATCGTCTCGATTGTTAGATTTTCGTGGTCTGGCAATACCAAATAATAACACAAAGTGTTCGAACTACATATTAGTATAGTACTAATATAAGTTGATTTTAACATTCGGGAATTTATAAAATAAAAATCAGAATTAAAACAATATCTCAATAACCATGTCTCCACCATAATTTCTAACTTCTCAAAATACTCATACAAATCCACGAATATTTATTTTTCATCCTTAACCCTTCATCTTTTGTAATTTACACAAATAAGCCTAAAGTTATGAATTTTTTTAGAATTCACCTCAACCTTTCCATTTAGTTCATAATGGTCCTTCACCATTAAAATCATTGCACATTAATTATAAAAATTCCATCACTTTACTAAAAAGCTCAAATAAATACTTCAACATTCCAACATTTATAATTTCAACTCAAACTTTCCTAACTTTTGATTTTCACCACCTAACTTTATAAATTTGTAATTCAACCCCAACTCAATATTTAATTCAAAATTCAGCATGCAAATAAATTTTCCAGCATTTCATAATTTACTCAAATAATACTTCTTCATTTAAGAACTTACAACAAGTCCCCAAAGTTTTGGGACCTTTCGAATTCCACCTCAAGGTTTACCAAATTTGCACTTTGGTTTTCAAACAACTTTCCAACTAAAATTCCAGCATTATAAATATCAAAATCAACATTAAATCCTTCAAGTATTTTAACCTTACAATAATATCCCACAATTCAAAAACTTTTAAACTAACCCTTTTTCACTTTTAAGGTCCCAAATTGATCCAAATCAATCTCCAAACAACATAGAATACTTCTAATATCATTTCTAATCCATAGAAAAATTTTCAACATTTCCCCCAATTTTCTTTCCTGTAGCCGAATACATTAAAGTCACCTAGGGGGACTTTTTGTTCAATTTCAAGCATGAATTCAACATTCTATGATTAAATTCATGCATTTCCAATCATCATAACATCAATTTGAATCAAAATCTCATCATTCTCACAAACCCTAACATGGCCAAATCTTATTTACACATGTACAATTAGTTCTAACTTTGTACATGCTTTAAAAATAATCACTAACATCAAAAACATAAAAATTCTACAACAACTCTTTAAAATCACTAAACTCTCCATAACCCTAATCATCAAATCTCATCACATAATCATCTTCACCATGAAATTTTGGATAAAAAATATTAGAGAATTTCAGATTAATTCTCTATCTAATAGCTAAACTCAAAAATCAAGTAAATAACTTCAAAATTCAAACTAAAATTTACCTTGAAAGCTTGAAGGTTCGGCCTTGAGAAGAAGCAATCTGAAAAATGCTCAATCTTCTTGATTATTCTAATGTTAAATAAATCCTAACACATGGCTTAATATAATATAATGTAATTTTTTATTCAATTAATAGAAAATTCCATTTTTTCATTAATGAAACTTAAAATTACCAATTTCCATTTCTAACATCCTTCAAATTTTCGTAAAATTCTGGATCTATCCGAATATTCGATTTTAATACTAAATTTTACCACTTTATAGCTTTTAACACAAATCTCGTACCGAAAATCTGATTCCCACTAAAATTTTTGTTTTAATCCAAACTATTCATTTTCATGCTAAAATATATAACTTTTAAAAATTACAAATTCGGTACCTAAACTTTTCATAATTTATACTTTAACCATTAAACTTTCAAAATTTATATTTTAGTCACTAAATAAAATTTGGGATATTACAAACTGATACCACAAATGTTGGTAAAACAGTCAAAAAAAATGCTCAAAAGAAATAAGTGATATGAACATAAAATACTGATTTTTTCCATTCAGAAAGATCATTGAGTACATGGTTTAAATAATAAAAAGTGTTAACTGAAAATACTACGAAATTAGGAAGACAAACCCACGATCAGATTTGGTGTCAAATATAACTGACAACTAAACAGCTAAATGAATATAGCTGACCACTAAACAACTAAACGATAGAAAACATAATAAAAACAAATGATCAAATAATAATAATTGTCTTATAACAATTTGAATCACCCTTTCAACATTTTTCTCAAAACCTAGATCTGCAATATGAATCTAATCTTTGGTCTCAAACTATTCAATTTTATTTCTGCTTGTATTCCTCCTAATCTTATTCTATTTCATTTTGTTTCATGGATCAAGTAAACTTTCATTTGAAAATACATATAATTGCTTCTTTCTTTATTTTCTGTGGTTGCAAGTAAATGTATTGGATTCTGCACTTGACGCATGTAATCAAATTATTAGTTTTTGATAGCAAAATAACACTAAATAATATAGATTTTTGGAAGAAACTCAAATCTTATCTAATTTTCCAGCGTGTTGGTTATAGATTTCTGATTATACACCGAAAATATTATAATCCTAAAGTGCGAGCCATTTGTATTAATTTGAACACGAATGTGAATTTAAATACCCACTAATTTGCATTATCAATCTATTATATACAATAATTTCATTAGCTTACCGTTTAGCTTTTCCTATTAGTTGAAGGATGTATATTTTTTTTCTTTTCTCGATCCTCGTGTAGTGTGATAACCTTTTTGGGTAGTTTTGTATCGTTAGGTCGACTTCGGTTACTACCAGCTCTTCAACCAAGTTGGCAAAAGTAGGAGTTAAGAAAAACGTGTTAAAAGCCCTTTCAATTGCACTTGAGCTGAAACTGTCGGACTTGGGACTCTGCTTGTGTTGTATGATTGTCCTAGTTTGTTATCAGGGAATATCTCTGAATTTTTTCCAACTGTAACCATGGATTTCATACCTGATGCATTGATAAATGACATAGTTCGGATTTTTCATGTCCTACGTGCAAGCACTACCTGACTGAAACAAATCAAAAGACTATTGTTAACTGCAACAAGACAAAATCATTGGAATATTATGTTCTGATGTAGGAATATGTATAGCAGCCCATGAAAATTTTACCATTGCGTCCGCAATTCGATTACCATCGCACAGTACATGAGAAAACTGTAGTTGTCAATTACGAGTAATCATTTCGATCACGTGTTGAATTATAGGAGAGACGTCATCCATTGCCACACCTTGACAAAGTAGATTAAACACCTCCCTACAATTAAATTTGTAAATATTTGGATAAACACCTTAAGCCGCCAAAAACAATTAAGTTTCCTCTCTCTTGGTTCAACAATCACTCGTCAATGGTGGATAAGCAAGTTGGAGAAAATAAAGGATCTTGTTTCCTCTATCTTTCAATTCGGTATAAGAAAGAATAAAGAGAAATAAGGTGATTTCACCTAAATGCCTATTTAACTCATTTTCCTTAAAATCAACAATTTCATATTATTAATCAGAATATAAATTAATTTAATATAAAAATGACACCTATACTCAATTTGTATGACTTTCCACTAAACAATACAATATGCAAGATAACTCTCCGTAAGAAGAATTTTAGAGTTTATCTTAGTTAATAAAACATTTTTTTATTTAGGAGTTTGAATTATTTAGATGGAAATCTATTTATTTATTCAAAAATTGGTATATCAAATAATTACTTTTATTTAAATACGTATTATTAAGCATTCAACGATAGCTGTCCTGTATGATGAGAAAATAATTTAATAACTTTAATTATTAAAAAACTATTTAGAGAAGTTGACTACAATTGGTCAATCTTTTCGTCTCATCTTCTTTTTTCTTTCTCACTTTTTTTTCGTTTGACCTACTATCTTATTTTTTTTCTCATACTCACCTACCGCACATCTTAATCTGATCGATTTTGGCATGGATGAAGACATCAAGAAGCTGGCCAGATGATCCGCAAATAACTTGATACGCCACCCCACTTGGAAAGCAACCTCAGACTATTATTTCACACCATAATCACCATAAGTTTTACTGTTTATATCCACCTCGTTTTCTGTTAGTAAGGGAGATTCATCATATTCACCTTGAATTTTAGGTTCAGTTCATTGATTAGTTATTATTTCCTCTAAGATGGTTTCAACTGGATCTAAACCACATGCAGTATGCCTACCATTCCCATCACAAGGCCATGTTAACCCCATGATGCAACTGGCTAAGCTCTTGCATTCAAGAGGCTTCCATATAACCTTTGTCAACTCCGAGTTCAACCATAGACGATTGATCCGGTCTAGAGGGGTAGAAGCCGTTAAGGGTCTGCCGAATTTCCAATTCGAAACCATCCCCGATGGGCTGCCACCTTCTGATGCCGATGCAACTCAGCCTGTTCCTCTAATATGTGATTCCACACGAAGAACTTGTTTCACACCATTCTTGGAACTACTCTCTAAGTTGAATTCCTCACCCCAAGTGTCGCCTGTTATTTGCGTAGTTTCTGATGGAATCATGAACTGTGGAACCAAGGCTGCTCAAGTCATCGGGGTGCCTTATGTTCAACTCTGGACTTCTTCCACTATTAGCTTTATGGGATATCTTCAATACAAAGAACTTGTTCAAACAGGCATTGTTCCATTCAAAGGTTACAAACACAAATTATTTTAGGCTTTCCTTTTACTAGTTTGTTACTTGATCTTCTATTTATCTTATGTTATTATTCCTTGCAAATGAGAACTTTGTTAGCGATGGGACACTTGAGAAGCCGATTGATATCCCCGGTATGCCTAATATGCGCTACAAGGATATGCCGAGCTTAATAAGAACAACCGATCCCAAAGACATCATGTTGAATTTCTGCATGGAAGTATCGCAAGAATGCTTAGAATTTTCTTCAATAATCTTCAACACATTCGATGAGATCGACAAAGAAGTGCTGCAAGTTCTTGCGGACAGAACCTCAAATATTTATGCAATTGGTCCACTTGCCTCGCTCTGTAGGAACATTAACATACCCAAAATCCAACACGACTCGCTAAATTCAAGCATATGGAAGGAAGACACAAGCTGCATCGAATGGCTTAACACAATGGAGCCTAACTCGGTTTTGTATGTGAATTATGGGAGTGTAACAGTATGTCATCTAAAAGATTTGCTTGGGGACTTGCAAACAGTAAGTACCCGTTTTTATGTATAGTGAGACCCGATGTCGTAATGGGTGAATCAGATGTTTTGCCAACAGAATTCATGGAGGAAATAAAAGGAAGGGGCTTCATCACTGTTGGAAGAATGATCGAGCTACAGGCTAATGTGCGTAACATACTGAATGGTGTGCATGGAGAAGATTCAAGAAGCCTGAAGTTAAGCTCATTGTTGTTGATGTATGGTGTATTGCAGGCAATCAGAGCCATAGATTGTTAGGATATTGTTACACGGATTCATTTGTCAAAGTTTGTTATGAAGGTTGCTTCTTAGTTCAGCAACCTAAATGTTATATAATTCATGTACATCTGCACTGAAAATGCAATGGAATTCAGTAATTGTTTTTGAATTTATTCTTATTTTTTAACATGGTATCTTTCGCTAAGGATCCTAGGGCTCCTGTGCTTGTTGCTGCTTAATCTCTTAGTTCCTGCTGAGCATCATGTTTACCAATAAAAAGGTTAATGTGGTGCTAGACGAGACAAACTACCTGTTGTGGAGGCATCAGGTCCTGCTTACGGTGCGCAGCCATCGTTTGGAGCGGCTCCTCAATGGCACAATGCCTATTCCACCTGAGTTTACTGTCAATGCTGAAGGTACATCGGTTGTTAATGAGGCATTTGAGGATTACATGGAACAGGATAGTGCTCTCGCCTCATGGCTTTTATCGACAATTAGTGCTCCCCTCCTACCACAGTTTGTTGGAGCTGAAACTGCAGCAGCTGTGTGGAACATCGTTGTTCAGTTCTTTGCTAACAAATCCACAACTACAGTGATGAACTTGCACTATAAGCTGCAATCACTGAGGAAGGGTGATGATTCCATGCATGTGTACCTCACTCGAATCAAAGAAGTCTGTGATGCTCTTGCATCATGTGGCAGCCCGATTTCACAGGTGGAGCATGTGGTTAGCATTCTGAAAGGCTTGCCGAGAGAATACCAATTGTTTATGGATGTTATTACATCGAGCCCTGAAACACTATCCCTTGATCGAGTATACTCTATGTTGGTTGATGCAGAGACACAATTAGTTGGCTTCGATTCGTAACCTGAGAATTTCCCTATAAGTGCTAATGTCGATCATGGAAAAATTCCTGGTAGATCTACTGGATCTGAAAACTCTCATGAATTCAAGCAACAATCATCAACAGTGCGTGGTGGTCGAGCTGGTGGTAGAGGTAGAGCACGGCTGTAATGTCAGTTATGTGGTAAGGTTGGCCATTCGGTTGATCGATGCTGGTACATGTTTGACCGAGACTTTACTGGAATTCTTGCCACTAATGCTCGAATGCAATTTAAGGATGATTCGAGCAGTTCTAACTATGTTAATCTTGATAGTGTTGCTTGTACGTGCTGTGCTAATAAGTCAGGAACCAATTCAGTGGCTACACGGGGCGCTGCAGCTCCTTCTACAAATGTGACAACAACTTGTGCTAAGTGGATCATGGACTCGGGCGCGACGCATCATGTCACTCCAGATGCTGCTCATATCAACCATCCCACTGATCTTAATGGACCAGGTAATCTCGTGGTTGGAAATGGTTCCTCTCTTAGTGTTCAATCAGTAGGTTGATCTGTGTTACGATCGTCTTCTCAAACATTTCTACTTATTGATCTGTTGCATGTTCCTGAAATAACTAAACACCTTCTCTCTGTGTCAAAGCTTTCTAAGGATAATCACGTGTTCTTCGAGTTTCATGCTGATACCTGTTGTGTGCGAGATGAAGTAACAGGCCATGTACTTCTTCAAGGAATGCAGAAAGGGGCACTTTATACGTTTACCTTGGATAGTCAGCTGAGTGTTTGTAATAATGCTAAAGCTTATGCAATTCATAATCGTTGTAACTCGTTTGAGCTTTGGCATAGGAGATTAGGTCATCCAGCATTTTCAACTTTGAAATTGGTTTGTAATTCAATTGCCATTGATATTCCAAATAATGCGAATCAGTTATGTGTTTTTTGAGTTAATCGATCGATGAAATTGGCCAAGAGGGGGTGAATTGGCAATTAAAATTTTGGTGGAAACTTTTACAGAAAATTGAAAAGATTTGCACAACGATTTAGAGTGGTTTGACTTTCTCAACCAAAGTCTACGTCCACTACCTTAGCTATCCACACTAAGGATTTTCCAACAAATTCACTAATTTGTTCTTTCTTTTGAGGACAAAGAGTAACCTTACAACTCCCTCAAGAATTATACCCCAATTCTTAAGCACACTCTTTTTCAAAGAGAAATACACAAATTTGTAAACTTACAAGGAAAACCTCACAAGGCAATATGTTTGCACAATTCTAGAACAAGATAAGAACACTCAAAGATAATTACAATCGAGCATAAATCGTGTTCTTGAAAGCAAAATGAATATTGAAAGAAAATTTGGCTTGAATTGCACAAACTTGATGTTTGATGCTTTCTCTCTTGTTTCTCTATGATTTATTCTTTATTGTTGTTGATCAATGGCTTCAGAACTTGTTTAAATACTCCTTCAAATGATTCTGAACGTTGGGGATGGTTAGTGGAGTCAATATAGCCGTTTAAGTGTGAAAACAATTAATAAAATCAGTTGGGAGCGTCAGTGCATCGATGCATACACTAGGTGCATCGGTGCATCAAGTGTAAAATTCAAATATCTTGACCGTTGGACCCTTAGTGCATCAGTGCACTAAGAGTGCATCGATGCATGAAATGCATTCGATGTTTCAAAATAGCCAGAGTGCATCGATGCATAGTATGTGCATCGGTGCATGAAATGCATTCGATGTTCAATTTATTCCATGGTGCATGGATTGGTACATCGGTCTGAAAAATTGATTTTAGGCTTGATTTTGGTTCAAAATACTTTGTGAAAATTGTTTCAAAAATTTATTAAGTATAAAACACAATTTTACACATTTAGTAAGGTTTGAAATTGATCTTGAAGACTTGAAGTAATAATTTGATATTCGAGTAATTAAATCGAATATACTTAGAAAATCATTTGTAAAATCTTAAAATTCATTTATACTTAATTTGTTATATCGAAACATCAAAATGTTTTCAACAATCTCCCCTTTTGATATAACAAAACATGTGTGTAATTTTAAGATTTTCTTTGAAAATAAATTTTGAAAAATTAAGCTTGAAAGTACTCCCCCTTAATTTAACACTTCTCCCCTTTACTTTAAATTTCTCCCCTTTACTTTAAACTTTCCCCTTTAAAACATTTTAACACTTAACATTTCTCCCACTTTTTATTAAATCAAAAAGACTTAAAAATGATTTAAACAAGGTTTTGAAAAACATAGCCAATTGATATATATATATATATATATATATATAGCTTAAGCTGCTAAGATCAAAGATCAAAAGAGAGATTAGCCATTAGTTTCATAATCAATATTCATAATCAAATGTGAAATGGCATAATTGGTCATAATGAACTAATATGATGCAAAAATTAATAAACATAAAGTTAAAATCAAACCAAATATATAAGCATGTAAGTTAAAATATCCAATTATCCAACAAATTCAAACATCCAAAATAAAACAATCCATGAACATCAAAATGTTTCACAATTCAAAGTTCTGAGTTCGGGATGATAAATCCATTGGCCCGTTTCCTTATCCTTTTTCCATCTTGTTTTCTTCAAGGAAGTAAGATTGATTTGGTTTTGAAGAGTGATAGAAATATCAGAAGAGACCCTAATACCAATTTGATAAACAAATTACTAAGGAGACAACCATAAACCAAGGTCTGTATATTCTTGGAAGGAATAGTGTTTATGGAAACTCACTAAAGATGATATATGGCATATTAATATTCTTTTTATGTTGGATATAGTATATCCACCATATATCTATGTTCCTAAGGGAGGAGTACCTACCTCCGGATGGTCTAAACCACCAAGAGATCATATAATGAAAGAATCTATCACGATAAGTTCTTAGGGTACTCTCACTATCCTTAGACATATAGGGTGAATCCACAATCTCTTTTTTTTATTAAACCTGAGTTATCTAGTCAAAAATGGGTAGTGATTGTGTCAGAGTCAATAAAAATGAATTGTCCTAAAAGATAGGATCGATTTCCTATAATTTCAGACTGTTGCTTGTTTTGGACACATACCACATTGGAATAGAAAAATACGGACAAATTGATGATAAACCAAAGGTTTGAGTTTAAAGAATTTATCAAACTTCTAGGATTTAAGAGTAGGAAGATATTAGAAGTCCATATCTTCTATAGCTTGGATCGAAGGGATATGTTCTTCCCGGATTTTGTATGACTCAAAACAAGTATGGTACCTATGATATAGATCTTGTCTACGACCAGGTACGTTGAAACTAGAGTTCAGAATGGTCATATTTGGGTTATTTGGATTGGGTGGAGGAATAAGAGGTTGGTTTTGACTTGAGCGACTAGACAATGTCCTAGGTCGTTTAGGATTTGACAAGGTTTATGAATCGGAATAGAATATATAACCTGCAAATTTAAACACATGTATGCAATATAATCAATCCCAAAACTCAATTGAGTCCGCAATAATTCAAGGTTCTCTAAACCGAATCCTAATGGGCATAGTTTTGAAAAACTATTTAGAAAATAATATTTGAAAATTATAATATGTATAGTTTTTCTTGAAAACAAAATAATTAAATCAAAAACATCAAATTTAGAAATCAAATTTAGATTTTCAATTTTTTTTAAATTTCGAAAATTCAAAAAATTCTTTGAAAATTTGTGAGTTTTTGATGAAATTGGTTGTAAAATCTAGTTTGAAATCATCAAACAATCAATGCCCGATATAATATTCATCCTAGAACTAGTCCTATGATCAAAATATGATAAACTAGAAGTTTTTTTTTATAGAAAAATACCTTGAAAATTTCGGATTGAAGAGAATGAGATGTTGTGTTGCACGATTTAATGATAATAGCAGGATATAGAGATGAAAAGCTCGAAGATTTGACAAATTTTTGTTGATTTTGAGCAAATGGAGATTTAGAGAGAGAGAGACGACAATGGAGTGTTTTTGAGGGTTTTGAAACAAAGAAGAGAAGCAAGGTTTTTAAACAAAACCCGATGGATGCATCGATGCATCGATGCATGGCCTTGTGCATCAATGCACATTCAAAGGGATGCATCGATGCACTGTTAAGTGTATCGATGCATGAAGCACAAAAATGACAAAAATCCATTTTAAACACTCAAAAATGCTAAATTAATTATCTCTAGTGATATTAGCAACTCATATATTGAAAATTAATCATGTTCAATAAATCAAATTAATCCTTAAACAACATTTGAACATAAAATTAATTTTCACCAAAGAACATGAACTCCCCCTAACTAATAGCAATGAATGCAATCAAAAATTACTATTATAAGCAATTTTCATTTATTCTTAAAAATGTTAAAATTATTTTAAACACTAAGTGAAGATAGGTCAGTTAAACTTAATTCTCTCCTAAGTGTCCAAAATCTTTCTTTGTCTAAAGGTTTTGTAAAGATATATGCTAATTGATGCAAAGTATCAACAAATTCTAGAACTACATCTTCCTTAGCGACATGGTCTCTAATGAAGTGATGTCTTATTTCAATATGCTTAGTTCTAGAGTATTGGATGGGATTTTTAGTAAGACAAATAGCACTAGTATTGTCACACTTGATAGGAATGGTACCTACTTCAATTCCATAATCAAAAAGTTGTTGTTTCATCCATAAAACTTGTGCACAACAACTACCGGCTGAAATATATTCCGCTTCAGTGGTAGATAATGCAACACAATTTTGTTTCTTTGAAAACCAAGAAATCAACATAATTTGCAAGGAATTGGCAAGTACCAGAGGTGTTTTTCCTATCTAATTTGCATCCTCCATAATCCGCATCAGAGAAGGCATGCAAGCTAAAACTAGAGTCTCTAGGATACCAAAGTCCTAAACTAGGAGTGCCCTTAAGGTACCTAAAGATTCTCTTAACAGCTAGTAAATGTGATTCCTTAGGGCATGATTGAAATATAGCACATAAGCAAACACTAAACATAATGTCCGGTCTACTTGTAGTTAGATAAAGCAAAGAACCAATCATTTACCTATATAATTTAACATCCACACATTTACCTCCTTCATCTATGTCAAGCTTTGTTGATGAGCTCATTGGAGTGTCATACGATTTCCCATTTTTCAGTCCAAACTTCTTGAGCATGTCTTTGACGTACTTAACTTGATTGATGAAGATGCCATCTTTTCTTTGCTTGATTTGGAGTCCCAAGAAAAATGAGAGTTCCCCCATCATGCTCATCTCAAATTCACTTTGCATTAGCTTAGAAAATTCTTTGCAAAGAACATCATTAGTAGAACCAAATATTATATCATCAATATAAATTTGAACTACTAATAAATCTTGACCTTTATTCTTTAAAAACAATGTAGTGTCAACCTTCCCTTTTGAAAAACCTTTTTCAATTAAAAAGTTTGACAATCTTTCATACCAAGCTCTAGGAGCTTGTTTTAAACCATAAAGTGCTTTTGTCAATTTAAGAACATGATTTGGAAATTTTAATTCTTCAAAATCAGGAGGTTGTTCCACATACACTTCTTCTTTTATAAAACCATTTAAAAATGCACTTTTAATATCCATTTGATATAATTTAAATTCATGAAAGCATGCAAATGCTAATAACATTCTAATTGCTTCCATCCTAGCTACGGGAGCGTATGTTTCATCATAGTCTATGTCATCTTCTTGAGTATACCCTTGAGCAACAAGTCTATCCTTGTTTCTCACTATACTACCACTCTCATCAAGCTTATTCCTAAATACCCATCTAGTACCTACAGTAGATTTATTACTAGGCCTTTCAACTAATGTCCAAACTTTACTTCTCTCAAATTGATTTAACTCTTCTTGCATAGCCATAATCCAATGTTCATCTTTCAATGATTCTTTAATATTCTTAGGCTCTATGCATGAGATAAATGCAACATAATTACAAATATTTCTAAGAGAAGATCGAGTTGTTACCCCTTTGGATGGATCACCTATAATTTCACCATCCTTGACATAGTTGTACTCTATTGGGTAAGATACTTCCATTTCTTCAAAGGTTGGATTCTCGAGAGGATCATGAGTTTCCTCATCTTTCGTTTCTTCCTTTGATGAGGGTTCTCCAACGTCATGTCTAACGTCATTTGTAATTATAACACCTACATCATCATTCAAACAAGAATCCTTCCTCGGAAGGAGATTATCATCGAAAACAACATGTATAGATTCTTCTTTAACCAAAGTCCTTTTATTAAATACTCGATAAGATTTAGAATTTAATGAATAACCCAGAAAAATTCATTCATCACTTTTAGCATCAAATTTGCCAAGATTGTCTTTACCGTTGTTTAAAACAAAACATTTACATCCAAAAGAATGAAAATAACTAATGTTAGGCTTTTTAGTTTTAAAAAGTTCATATGGAGTTTTCTTTAAAATATGCTTAATCATTACTCGATTAATAACATAACAAGCGGTATTTGTGGCTTCCGCCTAAAAATATTTTGGCAAATTATTTTCACAAAGCATGGTTCTAGCCATTTCTTCTAAAGTTCGATTTTTCCTCTCAACAACTCCATTTTGTTGAGGGGTTCTAGGTGCTGAAAAATTATGGCTAATACCATTTGAATTACAAAATTCAGTAAATCCAAGATTTTCAAATTCAGTTCCATGATCACTCCTAACACTAGTTATAGAGTAACCTTTTTCGTTTTGGATTACTTTTGAAAACATGATTAATTTTTCTAATGATTCATCTTTAGTACTTAAAAATATAACCCAAGTATATCTAGAATAGTCATCTACCAAGACAAATGCATATTGTTTTCCACCCAAGCTAGTAGATCTAAATGGCCCAAAAAGATCTAAGTGGATCAATTGTAATACTCTACTAGTTGATACATCGTTAATGGATTTAAAAGAAACTCGCTTTTGTTTTCCTTTAGTACAAACATCACAGATTTTATCATTATCAAATTTTAGTTTAGGCAACCCTCGAACTAAATCACCTTGAATTAGTCGTTGCAAAACGCTCATACTAGCATGTCTTAGTCTCCTATGTCATAACCAACTATCATGCTCATCCTTAGCAACTAGGCATAAATTAGTCATATCAATAGAATCTAAATGCACCATGTAAATGTTTCCTATTCTATTACCAACAAGCATAATCAAAATAGATGCAATGTCAATCAATTTTGTAAACACTTAATTTAAAAATAAGACATTGTATCTTTTGTCAAATTCATCTAATCGAATTATGCTTTAATCCATTCACATACAAAACATTATGCAATGTTGATTATCGAGATTAAGAGCACATGCATAAAGTTTTTGAAATGTTATGCATTAAATCTTTATAATATTTTAAAAATCTATGCATAATCATTAAGAAAAATTTAAGGTCAAAATTTTGCAAAACCAAAGTTCTTGAAAATCGATATCAATTATATTTTAAAAACAATTTTGACCAAAAATTAATATGATGAACTAGAGTTTATAAAACATTACCAAAAATTACTATGTTCATCATACAATATCTTTCAACATACATGAGATAACACATAGCTATTTAGAACATTTAAAACCTCATGCATGCATAAACTAAATGAACAACCAAATAAAATAAATACATTAAGTTTAGAGATTACTTATTCCTTTTTTCATGTGTGGCTAGAGCATATTGAATATCATCATCTTCATCACCATTGCTCCCATACACCTACAAGAGACATTTAAGTAGATTTTGGTATCCAAATTGCTTTGGATCCGTGAATGTTAGTTTCAATGCCCCTTGTTCCTTTTGGAACCCATACTTGTCTAATTTTAAATCGTTTTCCTTTCTTTAAATGACAAGTATGTTCCTTATGACCATGATAATGACAATGTGAACACATTGTCATTATTGAACTAGATGAATTATTTAAAATGATATCTTTTTCTTTTGTTAAGCATTCAAGCTTAACTTTAAAATCGAAATTTTCTTTTTTAATACTTTCAAATTTCATTTTTGAAAGCTCTAAATCCTTCTTCAAGATTTCATTTTGATTTTCAAAATCCATTTTCATTTCTAGAAGAAGTTTGTTCAATTTGAAAATTTCTTTTTCAAAGTTTTCAGATTTTAGTTTTGAAAACTCTAACTCATTTTTCAACATTTCATTTTGTTTTTCCAAGTCTGTTTTAGCTTTCAAAAGATAATTTTAGCTATAAATTTAAAAATCAAATTCCTATTTTTGGAGTTCATGGTCTCAAACTTCAAAAATAATTCATCATAAGCATCTTGTAACTCATTAAAAGATTTTGAATTTAATTTATTTGAGTTAGAAGATACCTTTGGCTCTGTGAGAGCTAATAGAGACATCACCTTTATTGGTTCTTCTTCTTCCTTGTCTCCATAGATCTCCTCAAGCTTATCCCACATTACCTTGGCACTTGAACAAGAATAAACTCCTTTATATACATTAGGATCAATTGCACAGTATAACATGTGCATAGCCTTTGTATTTTGTTGAGCTTTCTTCCGCTCTTGATCACTCCATTTCTTTGCCTTTTTCGTATGAGATGAATACCCTTTCTCGATTATCATCATAAACCTCTTTTAACGACGATAATTTGTTCCGTTGAAGTGTGGAGGCACGTCAATTGGTCTGGATTCTTCCATGGAAAATGAACTGGAAGTGGATGCCATCTTTATCGATTTAACTCTTCCCGAATCGACTCAATAGGTGGTTAAACCTTCAAATGATTGAGGCTCTGATACCAATTGTTGAGTTAATCGATTGATGAAATTGGCCAAGAGGGGGTGAATTGGCAATTAAAATTTTGGTGGAAGCTTTTGCAGAAAATTGAAAAGATTTGCATAGTGATTTAGAGTGGTTCGACTTTCTCAACCAAAGTCTAAGTCACTACCTTAACTATCCACACTAAGGAATTTCCAACAAATTCACTAATTTGTTCTTTCTTTTGAGGATAAAGAGTAACCTTACAACTCCCTCAAGAATTATACCCCAATTCTTGAGCACACTCTTTTTCAAAGAGAAATACACAAATGTGCAAACTTACAAGGAAAACCTCACAAGGCAATATGTTTGCACAATTCTAGAACAAGATAAGAACACTCAAAGATAATTACAATCGAGCACAAATTGTGTTCTTGAAAGCAAAATGAATATTGAAAGGAAATTTGGCTTGAATTGCACAAACTTGATGTTTGATACTTTCTCTCTTATTTCTCTATGATTTCTTCTTTATTTTTGTTGATCAATGGCTTCAGAACTTGTTTAAATACTCCTTCAAATGATTATGAATGTTAGGGATGGTTAGTGGAGTCAATATAGTCGTTTAAGTGTGAAAACAATTAATAAAATCAGTTGGGAGCGTCAGTGCATCGATGCATACACTAGGTGCATCGGTGCATCAAGTGTAAAATTCAAATATCTTGACCGTTGGACCCTTAGTGCATCGGTGCACTAAGAGTGCATCGATGCATGAAATGCATTCGATGTTTCAAAATAGCCAGAGTGCATCGATACATGGCTGATGCATCGATGCATCAAATGCATTCGATGTTTTCATAAAACTCTTAGTGCATCGATGCATAATATGTGTATCGGTGCATGAAATGCATTCGATGTTCAATTTATTCCATGGTGCATCGATGCATGGATTGGTGCATTGGTGCATCACTCTGAAAAATTGATTTTAGGCTTGATTTTGGTTCAAAATACTTTGTGAAAATTGTTTTAAAAATATATTAAGTATAAAACACAATTTTACACATTTAGTAAGGTTTGAAAATGATCTTGAAGACTTGGAGTAATAATTTGATATTCAAGTAATTAAATCGAATATACTTAGAAAATCATTTGTAAAATCTTAAAATTCATTTATACTTAATTTGTTATATCGAAACATCAAAATGTTTTCAACAGTGTTGCTTGTTGTTTGGGTAAAAGCCATAAGCTTCCATTTGTTGACTCAACCACGGTGTATGATGAGCCATTTCAACTGGTTTTCATATATCTTTGGGGACCCTTGCCTGAGCCCTCAGCAGGTTTTCGGTATTACATATCTTTTGTAGATGCCTGTACTAGGCATACGTGGGTATATTTGTTGAAGAATAAGTCACATGCTATAGTTTCTTTCAAATTTTTCAAATGCATGGTTGAGACTCAATTCTCACTGCCAATCAAATTTATACAAAGTGATTGGGGTGGTGAAAATAGAAACTAGACAGAAGAGTTAGCTCATGCATGAGTTTTGCATAGAGTCACTTGTCCTCACTCGTCCGAGCAAAACGGAGTTGTTGAGCGTAAGCATAGACACCTAATAGAGTTGGCACTCGTGTTGTGACACAGGCATCTCCTCCAATCAAATTCTGGTCCTATGCAGTAACCACAACAGCATACTTGATAAATCGACTACCAACTAAGGTGTTGAATAATATCTTTCCTTTTGAGAAATTACTTAAATAGAAACCCAATTACACAACCATACGAGTCTTTGGTTGTAGATGATTTCCTCATCTGCGAGAATTTCAACCTCATAAACTGATGCCTCGATCCCAAGAGTGTACATTTCTGGGCTATAGCTCCTAACATCGAGGTTTTCAATGTCTTGAAGCCAATGGTCGTATCTTTATTAGCAGACATGTTAAATTTGATGAACTTGTGTTTCCATTTGCAGCTGTTAAACAGGATAATTCTCATCACGTGGTATCATCTCCACGATCAACATCGTTAGAGGTCATTCCTCGAAGACATTACGCACATCCTACTGCAGTGGAACCAGTTTTGGAACATTCTGGTGTATCGTCTCAAGTAAGTCATGCTAAGAATGAAGCGATTCATGATGATGAGCTGGATAATGTACTTGAATTTTCAGATCAATCGACTGAAAATTCACTCATGAGTAGTCTTCCTTTGGTCAATGCTGAAGAGTAAATGAGTCTGTTCAAAATTCAGTCGAGGGTGCGAGTGTTCCTGATCAGGTACCACTAACTAACACTCATCATATGGTTACTAGAAGCAAGCATGGCATTTTCAAGCCTAAGGTGTTCCTTGCTATGGAAGATACTGTTATACCTACTGATATTCATCAAGCTATGAAGTCGAGTCAATGGACCTCTGCTGTGCATGATGAACTTGCTGCTTTACAACGAAATGAAACTTGGACATTGATTCCATTACCAATTGGACGAACAACAATTGGCTATAAATGGTTGTTTAAACTTAAAAAAAATCACGTGGCTCAGTTCAACGTTACAAAGCCAGATTAGTGGCAAAAGGATTTCTGCAAGTACCAGGACATGACTTTAAGGAAACTTTTAGTCTCGTGGTCAAATTTCCAACTCTAAATGTTATTCTATCTATAGTTGTAACAAACAAGTGGCCACTATGTCATGTGGATGTTAATAACGCTTTTCTCCATGGTGATTTAGATGAGGAAGTCTTCATGCAACAGCCGCCTGGATTTGAGCAGTTGGCTGAGGATGGAACTAAGCTTGTATGTAAGCTTCATAAGGTTTTGTATGGGCTGCGTCAAGCTCCCAGGAACTGGAACAACAAACTGAAAGATAGCTTGTTACAGATGGGATTTCAAGTGTCAAGGGCAGATGCATCTTTGTTCATTTCACTTGCTCAAGGGGAAGTTATCTATATACTTGTCTATGTCGATGATATTGTGATCACTGGTCAGTCAGTTACTGTAATTGAACGAGTGGTTCAGTCACTCAAACTTAATTTCTCGTTGAAGGATCTTGGCGAGTTAAATTATTTTTTGGGGATTGAAGTCCAACGCAGTACTAGTGGCCTTATGTTATATCAAAAGAAGTTTATTTCCAATTTACTAGAGAAGACAGGTATGGCAAGGGCAACTCCTACCAGTACACATATGGTTATATCCAATAAACTTCAAAGAGATGCTGGAAAACCGATTGAAAATGCTCGAGAATTTCGAAGTATGGTTGGTGCATTCCTCTATGCATGTCACACAAGACTGGACATAGTGTATAGCGTGAGCAAGGTTGCTCAATTTATGCATGAACCACGTGAGAGTCATCTGCAGGCTGCCAAACGTATTCTAAGATACCTAGCCGGCACAATTGAGTATGGTCTGATCTTCAAGCCATCAAAGGAAGCTCTAAGAGTTGTTGCATTCACGGATGCTAATTGGGGAGGTTGTGTAGATGATCGAAGGTCGATGTCAGGTCATTATGTTTTGCTTGGTGGTAACTTGGTGTCATGGAGCACAAAGAAACAGAAAGTTATCTCCAGATCCACCATGAAAGCTGAATATCGCAGTCTTGCAGATGCAGTTGCAAGGTTACTTGGATAGATGCATTGTTGAATGATATTGGAGTAACACAGCAGGAAAAACAAATCGTTTGGTGTGATAACACAAGTGCCATATTGCTTAGTGCGAATCCTGTCCAACATGCACAATCTAAAAATGTCGATTTAGATGTGCATTTTGTCAGGGAAAAAATTACAGGAAACAAATTATATGTTAGCTATGTTCCTGCTGCACATCAACTTGCGGATGGGTTCACAAAGCCTTTGTCTTAAAATAGCCTTTACAGCGTTTCGAGAGCAACCTAAATGTTATACAAGTCATGTACAGGTGCACTGAAAATGCAATGGAATTCAATAATTGTTTTTTAATTTATTCTTGTTTTTTAACAATCACAAGCTGGTGTCCCCAACAACAAGTCCTGTCCCACCCAGCGATTGGACTTTTTTTGACACATTGCGGGTGGAATTCTGTATTGGAAGCTGTTTCGGAAAATGTGCCTTTAATTTGCTAACCTTTCTTCGCAGATTAACAGATGAGCTGTCGATATGCATGCAAGACATGGGGCAATGCGATGGAAATCAACCCGGACGTAAAGCGTGACAATGTGGAGAGTCTTGTTAGAGAGATTATGGAAGGAGATGATGGGTAAAGGATAAGGCAAAAGGCCTTGGAATGGAAGAAGAAAGCTGAAGCAACCATTAATAATGGAGGATCTTCCCTAACCAACTTTGATCAATTAAATTCACTTTTGCGTATGTAATCATCACTCTCTTTGTCAGCATCCACTAATTTGAAATTTAGTTTAAAAGTTATATTTTGACTCAGACGTAAGATGTCTTTAATAACTAATGACTAATGAGTGATATGTGTTTTCTTATGTGGATTCTGTTTCAGCACGCACAAAAGAAATTTTCATAATATTAGTAATTTTTTTTCAAAAATAAAAAGATTGATATATATTTTTAAGATACGAAATATTGATCTCTAAATTTATTCGTTATTTTAAATTAATTATTTAACTGTGATTTATCCATGTCTTTCATTATTTTTGACTATTCTAAGAATATCTTAACACCCTTTAAATCGATTGAAACATGAAGAAAACAATAAAAGAGAATTGTGTGAAGAATAAAAATAAAATTCAATGTAAAAATAGTTTTAAACTTTTTTTTTCTTATTTTAACACTTTAATTAATTTGGTCTTTTATGTGCCAATTATTAATTAGATGAAAGGATTAATAACTTTTTAATGGCGTCATATGAAAATATCAAAACTGATGATATAGAAAGGGTAAATTATATAATTAGTCATCCAATTATCATTTTGATTCCGTTTTGGCTATCCAACTATTTTTTAAAAAAATTGTACACAATTTTACGTTTTAATTCTTTTTGATCACTCGTTATTACAAAATAAACAAAACAATTGACGTGATAACTTTTTTTAATGGTAACGTGACATTATCTTATGGTGAAATGTTAACATCTTCATTTTTTTTAATAAATGGTGATCAAAATGGAACCAAAACATAACTTTAAGTATGGTTTTAGAGAAAATAACAATTGAATGATCAAAACAAAACTAAAGTAAAAGTTGAGTGACTAAATACACACTTTACCCTCTAATCAAATTTTAAAGACCAAAACTGAAACTCGAATACAATTAGGAGTTAATTTTCCTATTAACTCTATTATTTTAGTCAAAACAAAAATATATAGTAATTACTTTATCAAATCGGAGGAAACACAATAGCAAGACGTATAAAAATTTCAGTTTCATTTCAATCCAACGGCGGAAAACATAGGTTGCAAGTTGAGAACAATCTACCAAAAATCAGGGAATTGAACTCTATATTTAGAGGCGCTATGTTTACCTCATCCTTTCTCTTCTTCTCACTTAGAGCAAATTACTTCGTAGCCAAACAAGGTTTACTCTTCTTTTCTTGCCCTACTTTTGCACTTAAATTCTCCATTTTTATTCAATTCTTTTGAATAGATGTACAGGTGCTTTAGCTCTAGAAGTATGCCATATATGTTGAAAATTTTAATCTTATATCAATTATTTGGTTTCTGCTTTTTTAATTTATGTTTTTTAATTAGATTTATTGTTATCGACAATTTTGGTTTCTGGGTGATGGATAGTTAACCCTGCTGGATAGAGAATTTAGGAGTACTTTGGTTAGCTTTTGATTAAGTATTTTATTTTTAAAAAATCTTCCTTTTCCTCTAGAAAAGGAAGAAAAATGGTTTTTTGGATTCGTTAACAGGATTAGCCCGACAATAAATGTGTTTCGTAAAGGATTGGTAGTTGAAATCCTTAAAGAAAGCAAGATGATAATTAAATGAAAACTAACTTTTGAGGGCATGAATTCTTAAAGCAATGCAAGCTGACCTTGAAATGGTGAATAAAAAGAGGTGTTTAATGCCGTCCAAATCAATTCCTTTGTTTTTAGGGTCAGGAAATAGTCAGTGAAGTTTTGCTGAAACTAGTTACTAGTTTATTTTTGTTTTATTTTCTCTCTATTGCATATAGTCATAAATGATAAATTGTTTGAGTTGGCGTGAGCAATAGTGTTGAGAACAACTTCTGTATTCTTGACATTATTTTGATTGGAATACTTTTTGTATTGAATCATTGCTTGATGAATTGAAAGTCGTATTATTTTATTTTTATTGACCTTTTTTTTACTATTGGATTGGATTAGTTCATTTTATGGTGCTGTTGGTCCATCAATTTTGATATATATTTTATCTATTTCAGCCTGCTACACGCCATTCAGCATAAAGTTAGAATTCAGGTTTTCTATCCTCGTATTGGATGGCCATTATACCATGTGGAATCACTTTTGGTGCCCAGTGGAGTATTCGTCCTCAGTTTATTATAAGTCCTTATGTCCCAAACCGAGTAATGGCAGCCAAATTGAGGTAAGTTTTCTGCTTAAATCTTTTGTATTTAGCAAGGGTATTGTTGAATTAGCTTATCTGACTACACATATTTTCTTCTAGACCTTTATATGGATTTGGAACTGCTGAATTTGCAGTCTCATTGCATCTGGCTAGTTTTGGTTTCTGCACGAGCATTCATTTGCATTCGTGAATTTGATGCCTGGCATATTGGTGAACATAGTGATTACATGGGAAGATTTACCCCCTTTGTAGTCACTCTTTTTGATTGGATTGTATTTCTGCTGGTTTATAGTTGACTAAATAGAGATACCAGTGCAAAAACGCGTGATGCTTTGCCTCTAACCATAATATGCTATTTGTTGGTAATCATGGAAGAATAATTTTGATGTATGTTGCTCTTATCCAGAGTCACAAGAACAGTGAGTAACTTGGGAGCATCAAATTCAGGCTTATTTTCACGTGATTCCTTACCATTGTTATCCTTCATGAGGTCATCTCAATCACATCGTAGTAGGGGAGCACGGTTCATTGTTAGAGCTGAAACTGTGAGTGTAAACTACTTCCAATTTCTTTTGCTTTTGTTTTGTTTTGTATTTTTTGGGTGAAAATTTAGGCTTTAATGTTTTTTTATCAGTTAATTATACATTTTGAAAATTTTAGAATGCATTTCATATATTTATTGCTGTATTTTGGCATCTGGCTCGCTATTCCATCCTCAATTTAGCATGATTATGTTTTATAATGAGCAGGATTATTATACTATCCTTGGGGTGTCGAGAAATGCAAGCAAATCTGAAATTAAAAGTGGTATGCCGACTTACCAAAACTTGTTCAGTACTGTTCTATTTATTCCTTATATGATTTTTTACTGCATTTATGTGCTTAATTTTTGTTTGCTAATATAATTTCTTATTATATGTTTTTTCAACTAAATGAAGTAATAAGTTTACCTTGAATTGGATTAAGGGTTTCTTCATGTAAAGTTTTAAAACACTGATGCACAAGCTTTAATTTTAAGAGAGGTAGGTGTTATTCTCATAAATCAAATAGAATATAGAGAGGTTGTATTTATGTGAAGTGAGGTTAAGACAAAGTCCAGGATATAAGTACACACAGTGAGCATGTATCGAAGTTGAAAACGTCACTTCAGTTTTTTGTGTTAAATTAAGGTACATATTTACATGGGAATAAAATGAATGCTTGCAACTTTTGGAAAGAAATGTTAGACAACGGTTCAACCAGGATGATTAATGATTGGTATTCACATTAGGTCTTTGTCAATTTCGAAATTGGGAAAATTGGTCCCTCTCTTGACAATCTCGAAAGTGAGCAATTAAGGACAATTAGTCACAGCATTGATGTTCTCCATTGATTTTACATAATTTTGATTGACGTAATAAAAAATTTAGCTCTCAATCTTTATATATTATGTCAATTTGGTCTTAATTCTAAAAGTACAACAAATTTAGCCCTCAACATTTACAAAATGTATAAATTTTGTGTTGAATTATTTAGAATCAGGATGAAATTGACATGATGCATGAACATTGAAGGCTTATTTCTTATTATGTCAATCAAAATTATGTAAAATTGACAAAATATTAATTTCGCGATTAATTGTCCTTAACCACTCACTTTCGAAATTGATAGGGACTAAATTGCTCCTTTTTTTTTCTAGATTGGTCAATTTGCCCAATTTTGAAATTGAGAGGGACATAAGAGATCTTTTACCTATTCACATTTGTGGTCTCTTCTAATGAAAAGGAAGTATCTTTTAGGTGTTTCAACTATTTGAAGGAAAATTTATTGTTGTCCTGCTTTGATAAGCTTAAATCCCCCTCGTTGTTACTTCTTGCTTTTTGTCTTCCATATTATATTATCTTACTTTTTTTCTGTTGGTTTTTTCAGCTTATCGTAAGCTTGCACGAAGTTATCATCCGGATGTGAACAAGTCAGTTGATAACCTTATACTTCTTGCCTTTTATTTATATGGTTCTGTTTGTTGCACTTTTATATATTTCATTATATTTATATGTGATGTGCAGTGCTATTAAACTTGAACTTGAGTTCGATGTGTTTCAGATAAAAACATGATATGATTATATCAGATAAAAACCATATCATTTAACTTCCTTACTGAGGTCTGGGGACTAGGTTTCATTAGTTCTTACATGACACTTCTTCTAAAAGGTTCCGTTGAAAGGCAAGTTAGAATTCTCTGAGAGATCATATTAATGAGATGGGTTGACATCCACTTATTGTCATCATAATATCCTCATCTCAGGATGGAGGAATCAGCTTGTGATGATTTCAGGCAGGGACTTCAAACAAAAACTTTATCCAAAATGAGATCTTACATTGTATAGAATGAAAATGTAGTTGCTGAAAGAAAGAGAAAATGGAATAATAGTCATAGATTTCCCAAGTTAGGTGTTTGTTGAGTTTTGTTTATATATTTTATATATTCGTAGAAGCAGTTGCTGAAATGAAGACTATAGAACAGTATCTTGAAGGTCTCTGACTCTCACTGAATACTTTTCTTGAAAGTTTTGTTGTTTTCAGTTTTTGTTGCTAGTTAAATGTCTTCTTTAACTCACGAATGCTTGAACATTAGTTCTTTCCCCCCTTCTGATCATCATATATTATTCTGCAGAGATCCAGGGGCAGAGACAAAGTTCAAGGTAATTAGCAATGCATACGAGGTAAGAGTACCATGTTGGGCTTACTATGGTTTCTTTTAGATGCCTAAAATGCAACAGTCCTGAATCGCTATGGTCATATCTGATCTTTGAGGTGCATTATATTGCTTAGGTATTGTCTGATGACGAGAAGCGACCTCTATACGACAAATATGGGGAGGCTGGGCTTAAAGGTGCTGGTATGGGAATGGGGGTAAGTTAATTCTACTGATGCTGAATAAGCTCATTCATTTTAAAATTACGTGACCTATATTATCTCAATATTATTTCTTTCAGGCATTGATGTCATGTTTGCTTTGACAGGATTTCAGCAATCCTTTTGATCTGTTTGAGTCGCTATTTGAAGGCATGGGTGGTATGGGCATGGGCATGGGCGGACGAAGTGCCAGGAATAGAGCTGCTGATGGCCAGGATGAATATTACAGTCTTGTATTGAATTTTAAGGAAGCGGTGTTTGGAGTTGAGAAAGAAATTGAGATAACCCGACTAGAAAGCTGTGGAACTTGCAATGGTTCTGGTGCAACAACTGGAACAACACCATCCAAATGTACCATATGTGGTGGGCAAGGCCAGGTTATCTCATCTGCAAGGACTCCACTGGGGGTCTTCCAGCAGGTAATGACATGCTCTTCATGTGGCGGGACGGGCGAAATTTCTACCCCATGCAGTACATGTACTGGTGATGGGCGGGTAAGGAGAACAAAGAGGATTAGCTTGAAAGTGCCTGCTGGTGTGGACTCTGGTAGCCGTTTAAGGGTCCGGTCTGAAGGAAATGCTGGAAGGAGGGGTGGGTCCCCTGGTGATCTGTTTGTAGTCATTGAAGTCATCCCAGACCCTGTCCTAAAACGGGATGATACCAACATATTGTACACCTGCAAGGTGTCATATATAGATGCAATACTGGGAACAACAATCAAGGTTCCAACTGTGGATGGTATGGTTGATTTGAAGATACCGGCCAGAACCCAGCCAAACACCACCCTCGTAATGGCCAAGAAAGGAGTTCCTGTTCTAAATAAAACCAACATTAGGGGTGATCAGTTGGTCCGTGTCCAAGTTGAAATTCCAAAAAGATTGAGCAGTGAAGAGAGGAAGCTTATCGAGGAGCTTGCCGACTTAAGCAAGGGTAAGACAGCAAGTGGCAGGAGATAATTTCTGGGCCCTTTTGGTGTGCGCTATTTGCCACGAAATCGTATGCACCGTCTAGTGTCTGTGGCTTCTGATGTCGGAACTACCACTACATGCAAATGCACACATTGCAGTTCTGAAAATGCTTGAACTACGAAAGCTGAAAGCAGCTAAATTTTGGAGTAGTAGGTAAGGTAAGATTATATTGTGATAGTTTTGCCCCATAAAAATGAATCTCGGTGGAAACAGGGAGGTGTAAGAAGAGATGGACTTTAGTGATAAATCCCTGGTTGATTGCAGTCATTTATTAGCCATTCTTTGAGATTGAACTAAAATCTGCGAAACAATGTTACCCTTCAGTTTTGTCTTTTCTATTATTAGGAATGAATGAATGAATGATGATGAAACTTCCCTCGTATATTTGGACAAGCCCCACCTAATTTGATATTTTGATAATAAAAATATTTTTTTATTTAAATTCATCATAAATATTATTTATGAGTAGGATTCACTTATATGATAAGTTTTATATAGAAATATAATAATTGATGAATCAAAATAGTTTTGGGTGGTCGTGGTGGTGTTCTGGAAGCAAATGCAACAGAAGTCCATATTGGCTGCCTGTTCCTTCTTTTTATAGATATTTTCAGTTATTCACACTATGAAGTTTATGTATATTAGTGGCCCACCACTAATCAATTAACGTGAAGTGAGAGCAATGCTAACATTTTCTTTTTCTATGTTGGACCAAATCACCTTGAAAACAAAATATAAGGTGAAAAAGATATTGAAAATATTTAATTATAAAACGATAAGAAACATTTTAGAATGGATGAAAGACTTTTTATAATGAAGAGTAAATTACACAAATGTCACTATTATTTGAGTAAGTTTTTGTTTCACTCACTGAAGTTTTAAAAGTAACAAATTGGTCACTAATATTTTTTGATTTATAACAAATCAGTCACTTGTCATTAACAACCAATACCGAGGATGATGGAATATTTATATGGCGCGTTAAACCGGCGACCTGGCATCATTTTGCTATATAAGACAACTACACTTATCAGGTTTGACTCTCCAAACTTTTGACTGTCACTCACAATCCTAAAACCACTCCCTTAGTTCCACTGCCGATAACCTCAGTCACATGGCTCAATGGGAGAGTGCTCGTTTCAGCTTGAATGGAAACACACATTAATGCTAAAAAAAGAGGATTTTTTAATTGACATTGAAGTCAATGACTAAACTCAATTCTATGGTGAATTTCAAACGGATCATGGATGGAACCATGACATTACTGCTTAAACAAGAGAAACTTTCCATTAACTTTGAAGTCTTCTTTCTAGTTCAAATCTGGTTATAAATTATAATCCTCTAACACGGACACAGTCCCTCAAACCAACATGATCTGTACTTTTAGTTTTGCCGATTTTGTTTTCTTTGTACAGCTTCTGATATTGTCCTCCTTGATCACGTGTGCTGAAAAAATGTTACATTTTAGTATATGTTTCTTAGTGTTTTTGATAAGGGAACAACAACTGAGATTTCACGCTGACTATGTCAACACAATTGCGTCTTTGGATAAACTAAACTTGGATGAATCATTCAATGACCTGTAAAGCCAATACCTCTTCTTAAACTTTACTTACATCACCACTATCTCGTCAACACTTTTGGAATATAAGTTTCAATGTGTTATTTTATGTGTTATTGGCCATTCTTCTAACCAGCAAATGAGGCACGCCTGCCGGTGTTTCTCGTCTTTTGCTTTAGCTAACATCATTGATAACACCTTCTCATGAAGATGAATTAAAAGTTTGCACCGTATTAAAAGAAAGAAACCAAATTCAAACATTAAAAAGAAAATAACACAAGTTAAAGGGGGGGGGGAAACCTAATTTTTTTCACGATGTTCTCAATGCAGAAGCTAGCAAGATTTCTATCTAAGTACTTCAAAGTCAATGGAAAGTTCCTCTTGTTTTAGCAGTAATGTCGTGTTTCCATCCAAGTTGAAGCGACCACTCTCCCATTGAGCCATGTGACTGAGGTTATCATCATCTTCAAGGTTAGCTGCGGTGATGAAATTGAGGGAGTGGTTTTAAGGTTGTGAGTGATCGTTTAAAGTTTTGGGGAGTGAAACCCGGTATATGTGGCTGTCTTATGTGGCAAAATGATATCAAGTTGTCAGTTTAACACGTTATATCAGCATTTTGTCACCCCCAATACTGATCATTAACGGTGAATGACCGATTTGTTACAAATCAGAAATATTAATGATCAATTCGTTACTATTAAAACTTCAATGGAGAAAACAAAAACTTAATCAAATATTAATGACAATTTCTGTAGTTTATCCTATTAAGAAAGATTAGACTATGATGTCTTAGGAAAATAATCTTTGTGGAGTATTATCAACTCCACTAATCTCGATTAAGATTAAGATTGCTTGGAAATATGTGCAGTGGATAAAAGCTTGTATATTTATAAACTGAACAATCTAAATTAATAAGAAAAATATTCATATTGGGAATTAAATATAAAACCATAATTATTTCCATCAAGTTACATTCACATGTTTAATATTTTACATAAATTAATGGGTCCTTCCAAAATTAATTATAGAAAATCAAACAATAAAAGAACTGCGTCCTAAGATTCTCAATAGACTAGAAGTCTTAAAATTTACTGACAAAAATAATGTCTGTCCTTCACAGAAGGGAGTCAGTGTGTGATTCTTACAAGTTATTATGATCCATCTGAAATATTAAAAACACCACATCCTTTATTTTTCTTCTCCAACTGATTCCTTTCTCAAAGGTAAGCAACTTTCTTCCTAAACCAATTTGTAAGTTGTTTTTATGTTTTTCTTGAGATTCTAAGCTTTGGGTTTTATTCAATTTTTCGCTTGTTGTTTTACTCTCTCGATTTGGTTAAATTCATTGTTTTTGGGCTGGTTAAATTCAAGGAAAATCTCTGGAGGAAAAAAAAGATTGACCTTTTTTTTAAAAGCTGCTCCTTTTACTTGTTGGTCCGAGACTTGTTTCAGTACTGAAACTAGATTTCCCGTTCTGATTCTTCTTAATTCAAACATTTTTGGTTAATTTGGAACTGAACTTGTTTTATTTTACATTAATTTACTGCATTTACTATTCTGCAATCTGGAAAGGCCCTTTTGAGAGCTTATTGTGATTTTGTTTGACATTATCTACCTGAAAAGTAATATTTGGTGGATTTTTTTTATCTTTTCATTGACTTATTACACCTATTGATTCTAGTAACTTCATGTTATAACTGAAATCACAGTTTCAATTTTCCTGTTGATGTCTTTTTGTGTGTGTGTGTGATTTCTCAGTTATGCCAAAAAAAATGAGAAGGAAAGAATGATTTTGCAAAGATGAAAGGTTCTGTGAGACAAAGTAAAGTACTGGTATATATTTTTTTCATTGTACCGTTTCCAATCACCAACCAAAAACTTTCTGGAAATGATGATTGTCAAAATTTATAGAAACGTCATTGATTTGAAATTTGTAAAGTGAAATGAAGTGAATTGCCTGCCATTTCCTCCTACCCCCAAAATTTATTGAAGCACTAATAAATGCTGTAAAATTCCTGATGTGAGTCAAGAACAGAAGGGGCGGCGCATGAAAGTTGCTTGTTTTTTCATTGTTCGATGATTGTCCTAATAGGAACTTTTGTGTATGGAACTCTCTGTTTTTGTTATGTTTTAATTTTTTCGCTCTTTAGCAATCATTGATCTTACTGCCAACGTTGCTCAGACTCCGATTTGATGTTGTTTTTTATTTTACTTTTAAATTTGTTGGACATGTGCTCCGTAGGTAATGGCTACTACAAAAAGGAAGGGTTGGAGAATTATAGCTCTGCCTAGATTTTCTAGTTATCATGTGTAATATGCCTTAATATTTATGATTTGATGCACATTTTTGCAGAGATGGTCGCCTGTATATATGTAAGAGATTTTGTATTTCATGGCATTGATCATTGGGTGCAACTTTGCTGAAGATGGAACTATTTCTTGGTGCACTTCTGTCGGCTTGTTTACTCTCATTTGTATCTGCTGATTTTCAAGGTTATTCTTGTTCGACTTTTATTCACCAAACGTGTATAAATGCTCCTGTGGGCCAAATTTTCTCAGTATTTCACTTCACTTGTAGATTTGACAATAGATATCATTCTCAATAGGCATGTGTGAGCTTGTCCTTTGGTTTATTAGAGTTAAATTTACCTTGTTAAATTTCGTCATAGTAATAGTCTTTGGAGTGTCAGGCCTTATATGTGCTAAAGTGCTTAGATATAAAGAGATGATGTTACTTGCCAATAAGCTCAAATGGATTCACGAAAAGATGCCTGAAGCTTTTCTTCTAGTTCAATAAGATTTACCACTCTAGGGACTATCAATTGTTATCAATCAGATGAATTGCCGACACCTCTAGAATTGGTTGCTTAGTTATTTTTTATTGAACTGTATGGCACTTCGTTTTCTCTACTTAAATTTTGGAGTTGAGTTATGAGAAACTTGAGCTGATTCGTGCCTGATATTCTAAATAATGAGAAGTTATAATAACTCACTTCTGTAGAGAACCATGTAGAGCTGCATGCACGAGTTCATGTGCATGTTTTATAGTGAGATGATCTTCCATTCTAATTTCATGTCCTTTTCTTCCCTTGGTTGATTTTAGATACTGATTCCTTAGGCCTCGGTTGGCCAGAGGGTTTATTTATTTGCTTAATTGTATTATGAAAATCTATCACCTGTTCCAGGAGATGCTTTAGTTGCATTAAAGAGCTCACTCCATGCTTCAGCCGATCAGTTGAAAGATTGGAACCAAAATCTTGTTAGCCCCTGCACTTGGACAAATGTTAAGTGTGATCCTAGTAATAAAAATGTCATATCTGTGTAAGTGATTGGCATATTTTTTATTTCTCTTTGAATATGACTCATAGTTGCAAATGTATGCGTGCATGATTTCATTGTTCATTAAATATTATTTTGTTTCATTACTTTTCTGTAACATAAATGCATGTTTATCTTAATATCGTCAATTTGCTTTCAGGACTTTGTCATCCATGAACTTTTCTGGCACATTGTCCCTAAAATAGGAGTTCTGCAAACTCTTTCCTCACTGTACGTATAGAACATGTATTTTAGCAATTAATAGATTCCCTTGTTTCTTGATATATGGAATTTTTTCTGAGTAGTTCCATCATTGTTTATACCTGATTCTTGGGTTCATAAAAGAATTCTTTGCTTTCTAACAGTGCACGAACCTATTGATTGATGTCATACATCATTATAAGGTTCAATGTTCTTGTATGGTAGGCCTGAATAATCTCTTTGAAATGATATGGATATGTTGGAGGCATCTGAAAAATCTGAGAAAAATAAGTAGCTTACTAATTAACATTGGTTTCAAGTGACGGAGGAGTTACGTAGGATTGCTGATTCCGGAGGATCATGAAAGGGCTTTACTGTAAGAGTGAGATTGTATTGCTGAATCTATTGGTCGAATTACTGTTACTTCATAAGTTCTGTATCTTTGGTGAAAAAATTGAATAGCTTACATGTGTAGTAAGTAGTAACTCTGTACTATATGAACATCTTTATGGTAATAAAATGTTAGATAAATAATTACCACTAATTCAATGCATAGACTAAAATTGCAAGTTTCTGCTCTTTGATAACTTTATTTAACTGGTTATTTGTGCACATGGTCGTTATAGCCTTGGGATGGATCTTTTGTTCTTATATATTTATGTGTTTTTCGTGTTCTGCATGCAGTACATTGAAAGGAAATGGTATAACTGGTGAGATACCGAAAGAGATTGGAAATTTGTCAAGCTTGACAAGCTTGGATTTGGAAAATAATCATTTAACTGGGAAATACCTTCTTCCCTTGGGAATCTTAAAAATCTGAAATTCTTGTAAGTACTATCCTTTATATATATTAACATTTTACTTGTTTTTATGTATTTTGCATTATCTCGTAACTCATTCATAGGATGACATTCTTTCTTTCATTCAAGCAGGACACTTAGTAAGAACAATCTTAATGGGACCATTCCTCAGCCTATTTCAGGTCTTACGCAGTTGATCTCTCTGTAAGTAAAGAACCCAGAATGGTGTCTGAAGGTCTTTGATAAATAGCAGTTAATTGATTAAACATTGAGTTTTTAACGAGCTGATCCATGCTTTCTTATTTTGTAAAGTTCCAAACTTGAATGCATGATTAATTATTTCTTTTTGGACTTTTTTAAAATTGCCGATGAAATGGTTGAGCTTTTTTTTTTCTTTGCAGTTCGCTTGATTCAAATGATCTTAGCGGTCAAGTTCCTGATCTTTTGTTCAACACTCCAAATTACAAGTACGATTAATTTTTATTAATTTATTTTATTGCCTATTTCAATACTAAGAAATAAAAATCATTCAACTATTTATATGTTTTGCTATATGGTATTTACCTCCTTTTATCTCTCTCTAGCAATGTGCATGCACACTCTGTAGATGTATACATCAGCCGTGAACTTAATCGATAAACTTTGTTTATTCAGTTTTACAGGAAACAATTTAAACTGCGGTGTAAATTTTCCTCATTCATGTGTGTCTACTGAAAATGATTCTGGTAATTTCATTAACATTTTTTTTTGACTCAATAACATTGTTTTACAACATTCAAGGCTGTGTTGTCAAGGCATGCACCTAGGCCTTGCGCCTCAAATACTTTTGGATGAGGCACATTTGACCAAGCACACACTGATGTACCTAGGTGTTATTTTTGTATGGCACTGATGTACAAAAAAGCCTACTCGGTTGAAGTACATTTTAATTTGTTTTATTTTTTTCTTTTTTCATTTGTTGTACCTAGGGACGAAGCTAGGAATTTTGTATTGGGGACCAAGATAAAATTATAAAACTTTGGAGGCCAAAGCTAAAAATTTTGTTTTAGAATGGTTTATAAATTGAATTATTAATTTTTCTAAAGGGGCTAAAAAGGTATTTTTTTTATAACCAAGGAGCTGAAAAGAATTAAGTTGAATTATTATATTTCAAGACGAGCTAAAGAAGTAATTGTACCATTTGACTAAGGGGCCAAGATCCTTGCTTGCCCCATACTTTATCTCTTGTTGTATCTTTACTAGTAAGAAAGGTGACAATATTGTGTAAAATTTTCGGATACATAGGCTGTGTAAACTTTAGTTTATACAAGCCTGTCTATTCTAATGCCGTGTGTTGTATTTAAGATTAGAGGTTAGGGTCTTAGTATTTAGAATTTAGGGTTAAGGTTTTAGATTTTAGGGTTGACACAGACGGGGTTGTATAAACTTTAGTTTACACAGCCCGTGTATAAAAAAAATTACTCTAATATTAAACTTGATTTATTAATAGTCGACTACTCAACAACATACATGGGACCATAAAGAAAGCATACATATTGTACAACAAAAGTAAAACACAAAAAAGTGAACTTTGCATATTTTCTAGATAAAATGGACTAGTTTTAAGAGTTATATTATCATATATCCTAAGCTTACCAGAAATATATACACATATACAAAAGCACATGCATATACATATTGCCTTACTTTATTCAGGTAAGTTTCTTTCTTTTTTCTTGCCCTTTGCACTTCAGGTAGTTAAATGGTACTAGGGTCTAGTGTGCTCTTTTTTCCATTGACAACACTGGTTCAAAGGTTTCAAAGATACAACTTTTAAATTTGCACCATAATTTGTCCGTCTCTGAGGTTTCTCTTTTCTTGTAGGATCGTCACATAAGCCAAAAGTTGGTCTTATTGTTGGAATTGTTGGGGGATTTGTAATTCTTCTTTTTGTTGGATTGCTGTTTTTCCTGTGCAAACGTAGACGGAAAGGCAACAAGGGCGAGGTCTTTGTAGATGTTGCAGGTTTTTACTACCTTTCAATCACTTAGCTATGTAGTTGGCAGAACTTTGTTCTTCATTTGAAAGTTTCTTGGCATTACAACTATTGATTTACTATGTAGCTTCTATGAACCTTAATCTGAACCAGCATACTTTTTTTCTGAAAGTCAATTTTGTAGACGGATGTGAAAAACATTTTGAAATATAATGCCTTGTCAAGTATGAATCAGATTTCATTGTAGTGAAAGGATAGCTTGAGCATAATCTGTTCATATATTTGTTTTGAAACTCCTTAAATTTGTTTGGTCAGGTGAAGTTGACCAAAGAATTTCTTTTGGTCAATTGACAAGGTTTGCATGGAGGGAATTACAGTTGGCTACAGATAGCTTCAGTGAAAATAATGTCCTTGGACAGGGAGGTTTCGGAAAGGTTTATAAAGGTGTGCTTTCTGATAACACGAAGGTCGCAGTTAAGAGATTAATTGACTTCGAAAGTCCTGAAGGAGATGCAGCTTTTCAACGTGAAGTTGAGATGATAAGTGTGGCTGTTCACAGGAATCTCTTACGGCTGATTGGCTTTTGCACAACACCAACAGAACGCCTTCTGGTCTATCCATTCATGCCAAATTTAAGTGTGGCCTCTCGTATTCGAGGTGGTAGTTCTTTGAGGATTTTATTAAATATTTTAACCTTTTCTATCTTGAGCTTCAAAAGAAGCATAGTGTATATTTGCATGCAATAGTTGCACAAATAAGCTCATCTATCTTGAGCATAATTGTGTCCGACTCGAAATATTTTCTTGATCTATTAGTTACTATAAATGTCTTCTCTTGGAAATTTATACAATCTATTGCGCTGCTTTTATTATTCCTTAAAGGCTTTCCGTCTTCCAGGGACCTTCATAAAATATTTGACTATCTTGAACTGCTGCAGAACTCAAACCTGGTGAACCTGTTTTACATTGGCCTAAAAGAAAACGAATAGCTCTAGGTGCAGCACGTGGATTGGAATACCTTCATGAACATTGCAATCCTAAGATCATTCATCGGGATGTGAAGGCTGCTAATGTATTATTGGATGAAGACTTTGAAGCAGTTGTCGGTGACTTTGGCCTTGCTAAGTTGGTGGACGTGAGGCAGACAAATGTAACGACACAAGTTCGCGGTACGATGGGACACATAGCACCCGAGTATTTGTCTACTGGGAAGTCATCAGAGAGGACGGATGTCTTTGGTTATGGGATTATGCTTCTAGAGCTCATAACAGGTCAACGTGCGATTGATTTTTCACGCTTGGAAGATGAAGATGATGTTTTGCTTCTTGATTATGTAAGATAGTTCGTATCTCTTTCGGTACTGGCTTTTGCATTCGTGTCTTTCTCCTTTCCTTGTGTTTCTTAGCATGCTTTCAAAGAAGAATATGCGGATATTTTTCTTGTGGAAAGATTTGAAATCTTTCTACTAACAAACTTCAAAATTATAATCGCTAATATTGCTCACTTTCTGGGGAACTTGTTTGTTTGTGAAGGTTAAGAAGTTAGAAAGGGAGAAAAAGCTGGATGATATTGTAGATTGTAACCTTAATAAAAACTACAACATCAAGGAGGTCGAGGCAATGATCCAAGTTGCATTGCTTTGCACCCAAGCCTCACCAGGGGATCGTCCGCCGATGTCAGAGGTGGTGAGGATGCTGGAAGGAGAGGGGCTGGCAGAGAGGTGGGAAGAATGGCAACACGGTGAAGTTACACGTAGGCAAGAGTATGAAAGATTGCAAAGGAGATTTGACTGGGGAGACGATTCGGTACATAACCAGGTCGCTATCGAGTTATCCGGTGGAAGATGATGAGGTAAAGAATCCTTTGCATTTAATTTCATAGTTTCTCTTAGGTAGGTTTAGTTGATAGTGCAATTATATAGGGACATAGTGAGAAGAGAATTCATTATATGTTTTATACACGATGCATTTGTTCGTGGTAGCTCTTTTTTTCATCTTTTATACAAGATTTATTGTATGATGTTTTCTCGAATGTATCTCAAAATTATGTGCTTTGTTAACTAAATACATTAGTAATTTCTAAGAGCGATCTGATTCATTGAAGCAATGATTTGAACCAACTCAACCATTTCAGCTTTCGCCAATAGTTCATTAACCGAAATCTTGTTGCTTCCGTTGCTGCTGGTTATCTTTTTCTTGCCTTCACGGCCTTGGATTGGCTCCGCTAGTAAATAAGGTGGCGGTTGCTCCAGTTCTTCATGCTCCCATTCTTCGAATTCGATACCACAAACCTCATAATCCACCCCTTCCATTGCCAAAGCTTCTATTGACATACCGTTTCTCTCGCAATCTAAACTACACTTTGCACCAGATATATAGTAAATGCAACTCTTAAGTGTTCATGGCGACTCGCATTGCATTGAAGCATTGATTTATATAGGAGCAACAGTTTCGGTATTTTTTTTTGGGGGGGGGGGGATGGTGATGGTATGTACATCATTAATTTATCCGTGAATGGGTGCCATTTAATCCGTGAATCGTAACCTGGACCATAGTTTTAGGATGGTGGAAAGTAATACAATTCATTGTTTTGGTTACTGCTCATAGTATTTCTGTTGTCCACTGGCAGTTTAGATGCTTGTATCTCATGCTAGAGTTTTGAGAAACTTTTGAAACCATAAAAAAATAAATTTTATGGTTTATTATATTACTAAAGTGAAATGAAAAAAGTAATATTTTAATATATTACAAACTACTTTATAATTATAAAAATAATATCAATTATAAATATTTTAATTAGATAGAATCATAGAAATATTGAAATAAACTTTTTATTTGTATTAAACTATACTTTTTTTATTTTAGATTGATTACCATTTTATTAATATTATAAATATATATTAATTGAAATTAAGATTTTTAGTACTATAAATAGATGCGTTAACATCTAATACCTAAGTATTTTTTGAATAAATATATAATTTTATTTATACAGAGATAAGAGATTAGTGAACTGCTTACAAAGAAAAATGGCATAATGCTAAAAATAGCCCCCAACATTTATTAAAATGGTTATTTTGACTCTTTTTTTTAGTATTTTAACCCCCAACGTTTCACTTTAGGACAAAATATCCATATTTAGATGAAAATCATTAATTAACACACGATTAACGCTAAAAAAATGAAACGTTGATGGTTAAAGTAGCCAATAAAAAAAATAAGGGACAAAGTTATTATGTCAAATGTTAGGGGTCTTTTTACTCTAAAATGAAATGTTAAGGGTCAAAATGATCCATAATAGAATAAGGGACAAAATGACTGTTTTGATAAATGTTGGGGATATTTTTGAATTATGCCAAAAAAAAATATAATCAACGCACTCACAAGGGAAAAATAAATTAACTATAATGTCTATACTTTTTTTCAACTTGGTTATTTCATATATTTTGTTTTTAGACTTTTATAATTTTTAGATAAATAATGTCTATAATCCAAGCCTACACAATCAAACAAATAATAAAATGATGACCGAGTATTGTCCCGTAAATGTTAAATTATCTTAGACATTAAGAATGGTAATAAAAAGAAAACTAAAAAATAATTAAACGACTTAAACAAATGGCGAGGAAATACTAAAATGATTCTTCATGTGAAGAATGGTTACAAGAAAGGTGTAATAAATCTTACAAAAGATTAAAAATTGATGATGAAACAACTAGGACTGACAATGATCTTAACACTCAGGATGCTGACATAATATGTTGTAGTAACGCTCATTGACCAAGAAGAATTTTCTAAGTTGACTTAATCTCTTCTTATGACTAAATCTAGTACAAACTTATCCAAATTCAACATATTGTCATATGAACTAAGCTAACCTAGCATTGAGGGAAGCTCTAACCCTATCGATTGTGCCAGACAAAGATTATACTCCTATAAACTTGCTAACAGTGATGAACAATCATTGAACTCACATGATTAATATAAGTTATCTTTATAATTTTATTTAAATTTTAGCTAATGCCTAATTAATAGATTTTAGGAGGGTTATTGGATTTTTTATCGTTTTTTATATAAATTCTAAATCTAATCTTAATCCTATCTAGAGGGGATGATAAGAGGGATTCTAGGGGAAGGAACAAAAATGTTCCTAGTGAGTCTAAAACCCATAACCTAAGAGAATATGAATGAACAAAGATGAACATCTTCACATACCTTAAATTTCAACCCATAAAAGAAACTGAAATTTCTATCTACACTCATAAGGCTTTGTGTAACACCCATAGACCGATGCAGGTGACCCAATCCCATCCGAGGCGTCACATTAGGGCCACCGGAGCGACCCACAGTAAAAATCCCGGAAAAAAATAAAATTTCTGTTAAAACGCGTAAAATCATAAAATAATTTATAATAAAAATACAATATTAGAAAAACTATTCATATGTTACAAATAAAATTATAATCAAATAAGTTCAGACTTAGTACAAAAATCAAATGTGACCTACATGACCCATAATTACCCTTGTACCGTACTGTTCATCCCAAGCCAAAAGAACTCCCATTACAGAAGTCGATAGTTGCACCGGATCAATTCTTTCAACTTGTAAATGAGAGAGAAAAAAATGAGCTTTGGGAAGCTCAATAACACAAAACTACCAAGTGATGCTGAAGGACATGCAGATAAATGGGAAAGCATAAATTTTCCTTATTGATTCAGACATCTACAGGTTTACGTGAGAAGATGAGGTTCCACTGATATTTCTTCAAGTAAAAGACATGAAGCTTAAAATTCAGATGACCAAGTTCAGGAGATCGGAAAAGGATGTCTAGTGTGTTTTAACAAAACAGAGTAATGTATATAGATCCTTTAAAATGTTATTAGTTTAAAACATATTTTAAAACCATAGTAATAGCCTCCAATCGAACACCTTTATGCGGTTTCCCCAGAATTGCATCCATAATGACATACCTTAAGCACACAACAAATGAGCCACTCTAAGGGAGTACCTTGAGGCCTATGGGCCTACCCAAGGGTCTCTTTAGGTCTGTAAGGAATTACCAACTCGATCAGTCTGAACCTATATAAGGAACTACCAGTTTGACCAAGCTGAACCTGCATACTCCAGCCTACCCATACAGTGCCCAGTAGAAACCCTATTTAATAGTCCCTATAATATCAAAATCATGATCCAATATTATATTGTAAAAATGATTATGTAGTTATTTAAATCACATGAATGCCCTCTACCCATACACCATATTAGTCCCATGATTTACCTAAGAGAGTGCTTTAGGGCGTGAGAGCCTACCCAAGAAAGTTTCTCAGGGCCTCAGAGCCTACCCAAGGGTCACCTTAGGTCCGAAAGGAATTAAAAGCTCGATCAGTTTGAACCTATATAAGGAATTACCAGTTTGAATGAGTTGAACCTCCATACTCCAGCCTACACATATAATGTCCCAATAAAACAGTTCAAGTAGTAACCAGTAGATCCCATGATCCATAAATCAGGAACGATTATATTTTCCAGTGAAAACATGTAATCAGAGAACACATATCATGTAGGCATAGTTCATTTAAAAGTAAATCTAAACACATAAACCCGTAATTTCATAAAATCACGCTTTAAAATAGGTAAAACATTTACATGTCACATAAGAACACACTAGAGGATCCAATTATTCTTCGAAGGTACTTGTTAATCAGGAAGGTATTCATAATGTTTTGTATCAGAGTTACTTAAGATTTCAAATATGTCAGGAGTGATTCCATTATTCAAACAAATAGAGGTATTTCAGACACTTTGATTTTTGGAGAATTCTCAGTAATTTAACTCAATAAGGGTAGAGCGATGATTTGTGGTATTCAAGATTATATATTGAATTATCAGGATTTCAAGTCCAATTGAACTATAGATCCCAACACTACGATACTTGTCAATCATTCGGACCGTGATACTTCACTATTATTCACTTCTTAATACTGACTGCACTAGCTAAACTGATCAATATCAGGATCATCATTGATCAGTTCTTGAGGAGACAAATAGATATTCTGTTGGTATTTATTTTATTTCTATATTGTAATAGTATCCAAAATGTCCGACGACTTGGGTCGTGCTCTATAACCTTTAGGGGCAGTACATCATTTAGGTTCATCGATGTTCCCATATACTATCCAAAGATATTCACGTAACCCAAGTCATAACGATATTTAGGTCATCTCGGTATTCAAGGTTATTTTAGTCATTTATGATCCAGGCACATTAGTTATTTCAAAACTTGAGAATAATCCAGTATTTAAACACTTCAGTGACATGTCGCACTTCCAATAATTTAGACTTCAAATGATCATTAAAAAACAAGGAGATCATCGTATTAAGAATTCCAAATGTAGAAATTTATTTTTGGGGGTTTTCAAATAGAATGAGAATTTAATCGATGACTCTCAAGTGGATCAAAATATGAGTTCTTAGGTCTTCTCCATTATCATAGCCATTCATAGTCCTCTTTACACTTTAGGGGTATTATCATCATTCCATTCAATTCTGTTGTGGTAATACTTCTGATAAATTAGGCTTCAAGTGTTTATTCAAGAATCAAATTTATAGGTCTTGTGCTTTTTCTGAGGTTTAAAAGTGATTATAAGATATTTTACAAATAAATTAGGAATTAACAGGCGCATCATTAATTTTATCGGGTCAAATACAGATTCTCTGGGTAATTCCACTATCAAGGTCAATACATACCATTTTTACAACTTAAGGGTATTTTCGTAATTTTTTGCATGTATATCCAATATTTAACCTTTAACGAAAATAATCAAAGTTAAGGATCTTGAATTCAGTTGATTTACTAATTAATCATTGAACTTGAATTTATTTCTTAACTATCTTCTAATTCCTTACCTGAGTCATTTGAGTCTTATACGATTTACTACATTCTTATCGTAATCAAACCGGGTTTACCTCAATCAACGGTATCCATAAGATCAATCGAACTCATTAATGCATTTATCAACTATCAATATGTACAATACAACATACGAAAGGTAGTAGAGTATTACCTCGATTTTTATGCTCCATCGATCAAACATTTAAACACCATTCGACTACTCTCGATCTTGAATCCAACATCCAATAATATCTTGGATACATATAAATAGAAATTACATCAGAAACGGGGCTTAATTACGGAAAACAGATCGAATCGAAAGGTAAGATGCTGAAAAACAACTTATCATGTTGGAATTTGGTGAAACGAACTTCGGATTAGGACTCAAGACATCAAAAAGCATAAAATATGAATTTTTGAAAATTTTGATTTTTCGGGTCAAAGACAATAGGTCAAAGTCAACAAGTTGAATCAGATAAGTTGACTTAGACGAGTTGACTCGAACAGGTCAAACAGACCTGGTTTAGATTGGGTTGGGCCAGTTCAGTCCACCTAGACCATTTCTAAAAAAAAAACCAGAGCTGGGGAACGAGCCCCACGCGCGTACGACGATGCGTGATGGCGTGGCGGCGACGACGGGTTTGAGGCGGTCAGTCGATTATTCCATGAGCATCTAAACACCATTACCAACCAAAATTTAACCCAACAATGAACCAATAACTCAATTAAATAGACTAAAATTGGTTAAGAAAGTTCACTGAAGACAGACGGATGAAATCGGCGACGACAAGGTAACCTGCCGGTTGGGTTTTGGGCGGACGATGACGGTGAGTCCAATGGTGCAAGCGGTGAGGCGAGAAGATGGTCGAGGTGACCAAAATCAAAAAAAAATCGTGCGACGACGACGAGGGTTTCGATGAAGCCTCTTCGACCTCTCAACGGCAAACGACTGCTGCTTTCGATAAATTAACAGAGGGGTTTTGGACGCGACGGCCTGGTGCTCCGATTGAAGGTGGCGGTGACACTCACCGGAGTCCGATTGACGAAGAAATGGTGAAAGGAGTAACGAGGCAAGCTGAATAGATTCTCTCTATCGATTCGAAAAAATGGTGGCCAATCCGGGTGGCTATCAAATGGTGTTAGGTTACGAAGGGGTGTCGATTCAATTGCTGGTTGCGGGGCACACCAACGACGACCGGGGCGGGGTGGATTAGAGATAGAAAGCTTGAAGACGAGGGGTTTGGAGTCTACTGGGGTTTGGGTTTTTGGGTTATAACCCCAAACCAAATTATTATATTTAAAATATATTTAAACTAAAACAAATCATAAATAGGAGCCTAGCCTAGTGACTAAAGCATGATTGGTTATTCCATGGGTTAGGGTTTTGAACCCTTCCAACCACTCTTTATTTTATTTTGGTATTAGGTGGGTTATGGGCAAATTATAGGGCTAGACCTTGAATTTCTTATATATATTCAAACTTGACCAAAAAATCTTCAGAATTATTCATTTTAGTCCTTTAAAAATTTTGCCCAATTTTGGGGTGTGACGGTTTGAATACTATTATTTCCTAAAACTAAAATAGAATCAATACTACAAATTAGACAAAATCTGAAATAATTTAAGATATAAATCGAAGAATACGTAAAATAATTAGAACACACGGTGTAACAAAAAAATTAAATGTACAGGACCAAAATATCAAATTATTAAAATCTTCTTAAAACAAACTATATTAAGGTATAAATAAGTATATAAGTTTTTTTTAATCATTTGGGGATTGTAGTGTAATATTTATTCTGAATCTTTCTCAGTCATTAACAAGATGTATAAACCTTATAGACGCATGCTTACAGTTGCTTCAACCTAAGATCTCTAGGGAGAATAACATTATCTTTAATCACTAAAACCTCTCGATAAATTCAATTACTATATAAGTATATGATGCTTCCAACAAACGAAATATATACTACATTTCTCTAAAGTGTGCCAAATGTTTTATAACCTGATGTATAGCATAAAATTTCTTTAAATTGAATAGTACAAACACGAAATGCATATACAATATGTTAATAAATACATATATAATTTCAACGTGTGAGAATTTCATGTCTCAATTATCTCTTGAAACGACATTATAAACCTTTTCAATCATAAACAAACCATTCTGATGTTTTTCTTTTCGTTCTTTGCTCTTCTTATACTTGTTTTTGTCTGTCTTTGCTTAGGTTGTTGGTCCTAATGCCGCATTCAAAGTTGCTTTTTTTGTTCTTTGCCCGTCTTGTTCGAGATTATGTGCAAAAGAAGACTTATTTGTTGGCCTTGTTTTGATATTATATTGTTAAGGTGAAACTATGATATCATAAATGCTCAATCAACACATTAGTCCCTCGATTTTTTAAAATCTGATTTTTGTTTCTTCGACCTTATATATCATGCTCATAAATGAGGCTGGTCATATCTGTACACTTCACACAAAACATCTAGAAATATGAAATCAAAGCTTATTAACCAAGAACCTGGCTGGGATAAATTCGTGCATTCGATATCTTTAAAAACTAATATTTATGGTACGTAAAGTTTGAATCCTTTTGAAACTGATCTGATTCGATGAACCGATGGTTCGGACCGATTCAGCCATGTTAGCTTTCACGGATACTTCATTAACCAAAAACTCGCTGCTGCCGCCGATCATCTTTTTCCCGAATTCACGGCCGGAGTTTGGCTCTGCTAATAAATATGGTGGTGTTTGCTCCAGTTGTTCATGCTCCCAGACTTCGAATTCGATACCACATGCTGTGTAATCCACACCCGCCATTGCCAAAGCTTCAATGGACATGTTGATTCTCTCACAGTTTAAACTGCAGTTTCCTTTTGTAATGAACTGTATATGTTTTGTTAAGTACTGTTCATGTCTACTTGCATTGATTTATATAGGAGTTTCACTTTCTTTTTAGAGTGTATACTGACTGCACGTATATGACTATTTAATCCGTTAATGGGTGACTTTCGATCCGTGAATTGTAACCGGACCATGGTTTTTCGATAGCGGAAAGCAATACAATTAATTCTTTTGCTTACTGCACATTGTATTTAAGATACTCCTAACTACGCCGGTTAATTGTGCGGATTGAGTTGCTTTTAAATCGGGTCAATTTAGATAAAGTCATATAGGGTTTATTCTTTTTAATCTTTTAAAGTTCAAGTTATTCAGGTAGAGGCCAAGGTTTTGGGTTTGATCATTCGTTATGAGTTCAAATCATTAAGTTCGGATTGTTTTGGATTTGAATCGTTTTGAGTTTGATCGATAGAGATTTAGGTTAGTTTTATATTCAAGTCAATTTATGTTTGAACTAATTTGAAGTTTATCAACTTTTTATAATTAAATTAGGTAGAATTATCGAGTTCAGTTTAAAATTGATTGGTCTGCTTGTACATTGTGCAAATACTAGAAAAGATTTTATGGAAAAAGTTACCCAACATAAGCATATATATATTATGCTTAAAGTATGTTTTAGTCCCTAAATTATACTACTTTTTTTATTGTGGTTCATTTAGTGTAACCCCAAGACCGATGCGGGTAGCCCGATCCGATCCGAGAAGTCACATTAGGGCCACCGGAGCGACCCACTGTAAAAATAGCGAAAAAATTTAAAACTTTTATTAAAACATGTAAACTTATAAAATCAGTTTTCACTATTTAAAAATAAAACATATTTCCAAACTCGTATATAAATCAAAATACAATTACATGCCCCCTAATCACATGTACCATACTCTGCAACAATGCCGGACGAACTCCCTTACTGAAGTCTATAGATGCACTGGTACAATTCTTTTATCCTGAAAAGATGAGTAATAGAGTGAGCTTTGAAAAGCTCAGTAATACAGAACTACCAGATGATGCTGATGAACGTGCAGATACAGATAAATATATATTTCCTTATTGTTTCCGAACAATTACAGATTTTTATACTGAGCAGGGATCCTACTGATATTTCAGGTGCTAACGGATAATGAGCTTTCAGTTTAGATAAATATTTCGGATGATTGAGTTCAGGAGTTCAGAATAGGTTTTCTAGTGTGTTCCCATAAAACCAGTATAGTTTTTTTTAAAACATATATATATACACCCCCATCCTTTCACAATCTGTTTGTGTAGGTTCCCCGGAACCATACACCCCGCACAACCAGTAACAGTAAGGCCCTGAATACACAGCCGAGGAGCCTGCATTAATCTTCCTCCAATAATAAACCCCCCCAGATAAAACATTTCTCCGTCGGTAAACGGAGATATCAAAAATCAAAACAGAATTCAGATCAGATATCAGAACAGAATCCAGATCAGAAATCAGAACAGAATTCAGGTAATGTATCAGAACAGAATTCAATTAAGAAATCAGATAAAATATTTATATGATTAGGGAACACGCCAGAGTTTACAGATATTATTCAGAGGTATTGGATAATCTTAACATGTAGAAAAACATGAATCTTCAGTATACCGATAGGATATCGGAATTTAGAGTCACTATTGGAAGAGTTCATTAACTGACAGAATCATCAGTTATTTAGAATGTGAATTATCAGGATATTATCTTATTCAGACAGTTTTCAGAAGTTGTACGTAATCAGAAGGGTATTCAGAATCCTTTACATCCATGTCAATTGATCGGATAATCGAACAACTTGAGAACGAAGATTCAAAACCTTAACAATCTATGTCGACTGGTCAATTCATTTCCCTTCCAGGGTATTTACTCTTTAATACCACAAATTCTTGTTCATATATCATTTTCGAAATTAACGTTGAATAAATCTTCCAATGTCTTTATTTCATGTTCACACTTTCACCATATCATTAAATACTGACGTACTTGATTTTGTAATTCATAATCCATAAGAACATTACATCATATATGTTCATTAACATTTCCAGATTCATCCAACTCACTTATTCAATCCTCAGTCCTTGTGGTTACTTAATTTATTTAGCATTCAAGTCCATTCCAGTTACTTCGGGATTTTCCAGAGTAATACAAACGTTCCTGTATTTCAGATATATATTGTACTTCAGATCCATTCAATTTGGTCTTCTTGGTTGATTTGTCGAACAAACGCCCAATTCTTAATACTGAATGCGATATAGGGTTGAGCTGAGCTGAATACTTCCAAAATTATCATCGAGCTAAACTTGAGTAGACGAATACGCATTCAAGTAATATCTATGCCGTTCAGGTACTGACATATCATTAAAGTTGATTGGCTTACTTAAATTATTTTCCATTACCTTTAAAGGTAGTCCAATACCTATGCTTACTTGGATTCCTTAATTAATCCAAGACATTTACTTAATTTAGGCCATAAGGGTATTTTGGTAATTTTGATGTTCAGTTTTATTCCATTCATTTCAGAGCTCGAGGATATTCAATCATTCCTGAGCTTGGTGATATTCTTGGGTCATTTCCATTACAGGGGTATTTTGGTCATTTTACAGATCTACAGTATTTCAATCTTTTCCTGCCATCCAGTCTTATTATTTTATTCAATATTATCATTTACTTCAGTCCTTTCGAACAATTCTGACAGCAGAATACCCCCGATAAATTACTCTTCAAGTATTTACTCATTATTCGAATATTTTCGGGTCAAGTGTCTTCTCATATTTTACAAACGGAATATCATGAATTTTTCTATACAAAGACAGGATCTTAACAATTGAATTCATACTTAATCGAGTTAAGTACAAAACCTCAAAGTACTTTCTCATTCAGGGTCAATTCAAACTATTTTATCTCTCAAGGGCATTTTCGTAATTTCTTAACCAGATAATTTCGATATTAGCTCTTAACGAAAATAATATAATTTAGAGATCCTATGATTAATTGCTTTCTTGAACACTCTCTGATCTTGAAATAATTCTCTTAACATACTTCTAGTATCTTGCATAAACCCTCTTGGGGTTAAAAACCGGTTATCCATAATTTCTAAGTATAACTATCATTTCTTATGCACATCAATATATTTATCGTATCAATATGTCTTTTCAGATATATTAATCCACTTCCAGGGATAATTCTTATCATTTTCCAATATAAGGGTAATTTCGTATTTTTACCATACCGAAGTATTCTCATAATTTCCCATCCAAGTACCTTTAACATTTAACCCTTGATGATATAAAATATAATTTACAAATCCATGTCTGATTTCTTTATCACTATTCATAAACTTGTAATTTAATCCTAACAATCTTTCAATCTCTTATATTAGGCATTCGATCCGTATTCAGTTACATAATTTCTACCACATTCATATCGAGTGAATAAATTATTCAACTCCACAAAAGTGACCAATATTATCTTATCCATGCATTTACCAATATCAACATGTTCCATAAAGCATAAAGAGGTAGTAAAGTATTACCTCAATTTTCCGTGCCATATCGATCAACCATTTAAATTCCATTTGAATCTCGTTTTTTAAATCAACTTCCAATATTTTCCTCACGATCCAGACCATCAAAATTTCTAACTCGTATCCAAATAATTTCCCTCGCCATAAAAAATAACTTGTTAGGATCTAATTAATAATTTGGGGATCCAATTTAATATTTAGCTACCAAGGTAAGGACTAAATTAATCTTACTGAAACTATTAATACATAAACATAACTACATGGAAACTAGAAAACAAGGTTAAGTTCTTACCATTCCTCGAGGACTACCTTGATGAATTCCCCCTTTTTCCCATTATTATTTTTTTCAAACACCCCACGTGCTCTCCTTTTTCCATTCACACCTTTCTTTTCTTCTTTCATACTCTGCTCAGGAGTTCTTGGTTTATAGTGGACTAGTACACACAAAGCGCGGCCATACAAGCATGGGCAACTATTGTGAAATTGGATTGACTTGTTAAATATGCCAAGTCATATTGCACTTTCTCTGCTCCTCTTACTGATCCTAAACCTTATTACGAACCTCAAATAGATGAAATATATAGTTGGATGGTTCCCACTTTTGGGCCTCACCTATGGTAACTTCCGATGCATAATTTGCAGATCAGTAACAATGAACTTCGAGAGACAGTATTTGCATTTGCTTTGTTGGAAGGTACAACACTGTCGTTCTTAAGTTCTGTCAACCAATTCATGTCAGCATCGCCTGATATCATTTTAAAGCCAGAATCATTCGGTCAAAGACGAGTCATAAATCTTTTATACAAGTTGAAGACAAGGTCGATCGACAGTTGCGGTCTTGGAAGGAAATAGACTTACCAGCAGAGCATTTGGAGGCGAGGAGCTTGATGAAATAGTAAGGGAAGTCGCGGTCGGAGAGTACGGAAAACAATTCTTGGCCAATGGCGCCAGTGACGCATATGACGTCGATGGATGGCCAGACTCTTAAAGATACATGAGAACCTTGGTGGGGTATTTTCAGATTTGGAGTTTAGGTTTTGAGGTTGAAAAACATGACTTTTGAGAGTGTAGCTGAAAGAAGCCATTTTTGAGTTAGAAGCGATGTGAGATACTGAGATGGCAAGGAGTCATAGGCAATGCGATAAAGAATGGGATGGCTACAGCGGGTGAATTTTAGTCAAAAGTAAAAGCTGGAACCAATGGATTCCATACATTGCCATTATCATTAATTTAATACCATCTCACCCAATTTGTCCTCTTCTACCTACTCCATCATCCTCATTCACGTTTTTCTTTTAAAAAAAATAAATTGCCCATTACTATAAAAGATATTATTATTGAGTGGCCCTTAATAAGTTTAATAAAATAATAATATGCTAAAACAATTATTTACTAATAATATTTTATATCATTTCATATATTTTAAACTAAAATAAATCTAACCCCATATTGGGGTGTGACATTTAGTTTTTTTAGAAAATAATAGATATAATGGTTGATTGATGAATGATAAATTGATGTTCAAATTAAACAAAAAATTGTATCTCTTGTTAAACATGGGTCCTTAAACAATTGTATTAGTTGATGAACAGGTTCATTGTTTTATTTATTTATTTAATATTGTATCTTTTCATTCATTATGTCTGTTCACTTACATATATTAACTTTTCGACAAATATTTTTCATGAATCGGTCTAATCTATTTATTCATTTCCTCTATTCTATATAAAACCAAGTTGGAAGACTTCTAAAACGCATCAATCACACCAAAGAAATATCAATATTAAAAATTCATCTAAATTCATTCTTTCTAGTGATAGAGAAAGATAAGATTATGTTCGATTGATCATTATTGTTATACTACTATTCTGACCATTTGTTGTTGTATCTTGGGAGACAATCGTCCAACGTTACTCAAATATCGAGAAGATATATCCTAAGAAAAATGTTCAAACATGTCTGAACACTATTCTTCTATTTTTGAATTCTATCTGATTACAGATTTTGTTCTCTTTTATTTTCGTTCGGTGTTCTATCATATTGTTATCATGATATTGTATTGCCTCATAACATTACTACCACATTATATTGCCTTTATTTTTATTTATTTTTTTGCTCAGCAAAGCAGTTTTATTAGGAGAAAGACCAAATATGTAATCCCGGTTATATATCTTGTTAAAAGCTTTCCTATATCTAATTGGAGGAAAAAACTAAACGGGAAAGAAAAACAAAGTTAATTACAACAATTCAACATAGCACAGGCAAATCAAAGCTAAACAGATAAGCATGCACCCAAGCAAAGGCAAAACAAAGAAACCACTAAACACCTAAGCCCTTTCCCATTTGAAGAACAAGCAGGTTCCCTACACTACAGCGATCTGGAACCAAAAGGCAGCCATAAAACAATGAAAGAGAATAACAAAACAATCCAGCCACCAACAATACTCTCGTACAAGCAAAACGATAAGGAACTTGCTCAACGGCCCCCAACGAGCTCAAACAGACAGGTAAGCCGACCATCACAACCCAACTTCTTTGGAAGAACGTGAACACACATAAGGCAACTAGCTGCACACACAAGTAAGAAAATCGATCGCTGTATCACACTTCAGCATCCTCACTGAGCACAAGAACATCCACGTTTATCTCAGAATTGTTAAGCTCCCAAAACAGATAACGTCTACGAAAGTGACCATGTCACTAGCCAACGAAACATAAGAGTGAACCACTAATTATGAACTACAAACCCAACTATCACACAGCTCAGAAAACAAAACTGCCTCAGAAACAAAGAGAAAGCTAATTATCGTCCACGTCAAACAAGAAACAAAGAATAAGTATTGAATTATTATCGGTATTGTCAAAATAATAGTTCATATGCATACTATTTACTAACAATATTAAGACAGGTTATTTGTTATAGTTTTATTCTAAGATGAACAAATAATTGTGGTAATGTATTTGGGTCATACTTTTGTTTCAAATTATAATTTATTTATTGATTCTAAATATAGAAAATGTCTGACATGTCCAAGAATTCATCTATTTCACAGGTTGATACGATTGTCTCTACTCAAAAAAAAAATGTTACTTCAACTGCAAGCCAAATGTAGTGTATGACTGAATTACAATGTAAAGCTTGTGAAATTCGTGAGAGAGAATTCGTGAGAGAGAATTTTAAAACGTGACAACAGAGAATTCTGTTCTATTTGACAATATTGAATTTTGTCAAATTTTTAAAATATGATTCTTTTATTATTAGAGATGATGAGGTAGTTGTTGCTATCGACTTCAACATTGTCAAAGCATGAAAGCACTTTAATTTCCTATGTCATAACTACATCTTGAATAGGTTATCTGATGCACTTTTATAAAGTGTACAATACTAAAAAAAACTAAGAATTTATGAGAATCGTTGGATCATAAATACAAAACTGAAGGCGTTGGTCCTAAAAAATTCCTAGTTATACAGTTCTTATACTTTGTAATTGTTAATCTAAAATGATTGTGAGGGTACCAAGGTATCTCAAATATACTCAGAACTAATTTTAGAGATCTTTTTCAGTTAGAAGAATCTTTGATGCTAGTTGAATATATTATATTCAAGATACCAAAAACGTGAGTGATTATAAGGCAACCACTTATAACCAAATCCACAATAAAATCTAAATTCATAGCTCTAGAAAAATCTAAAGAAAAGGAAGAATGACTATAAACCTTTTTGAAAGATATTCTCTAATGGTTAAAGTATGTGCCCACAATATGCATATATTATTATAATCAAGAAACAATCGGTATAGCACAAAACATAATGCATAATGGTAAATCGAGACACATACATCTTCGATACAATATTGTTAGACAATTAATCTTAATTTGATTCATCTCTAATAATTTTGTAAAATCAAAAGATAACGTTGTGGATCTGCTAACCAAAGATTTAAATCGGGATCAAGTTGATAAAATGTCGAAAGGAATGTGACTAAAGCCATGAATATTTAAGGAATTATGTGAATGTAAACTTAACTTAGTTTACTGGAGATCTCAATAACTAGGTTCAACGAGACAACCTACTTACATGGACCTTGTGAGATCATTATGAGGGTTCTTGTCACAAGTCTATTCCTATGATAAAATCAATGATTAAAATATGGAAAATGTTAAGTAATGCTTTTAATGTAATTGTGTGTTTTATTAAGACGATTTACATGATTCATACGTGAGAGTGAAGTGTGACCTCTTTAATGAGACTATTAGGATATAGAAAACACTTGCGAAATCAGGAGGACGTTCACGACCATATGAACATACTCATGAGAACCAAATTCTTGTTAGAGTGTGTGTGGTATATAATCATTTACACAAATGACAGAACAATTAAAGAACATTGCCTTTACTAGTCAACTAGTAAAGTAAATATACTTTCACAAGGAAATGTTCGAGGGTTGATGTCTACTTATCCTATGCAAATTGTCACGGGTCGCGGAGTTGGGCTCGGGACATTAGTGCAAGTGTCCGATAAAGATGTTCAAAATAGAGTATCGGGCTTGCCAAAACCATCAGACTTAGCCCATCATTTGGATAATGTTGTGGAGCCCATTTAAACTAGCCATGCAAAAAGGAAAGTAGCACCATATTTGAAGATGTTCATAGGAGCTTGACAAATATGGCAGGGGACGATGTCATATCAAGGAAGATTATAGAATAATCTTTCCATATCAAGTGTGAAAATCTATCCAAGGAAAGAATCCTACTAATAGATGTAATTAGATAGGATTGGGTTGGATTTCCTTTATTTAGGGGATTATGTATTAATTAGGTCATCTTAGTCGTTGATATAAATAGATCTAGGCCATTAATTTAGAGGGAGATCAACTATAAATAGAGAGTCTCTCCTCCTCATTTGTAACATCTCATTCCATTCATTCTCCTCCTCATTTGTAACATCTCATTCAATTCATTTTCTTAGAGAGTAATAAAGTTATGAGGCATTTACTCTATCTCTTGTGTGCTTTGTTCTTTATTCTCTTCGTGCTTTTTTCCTCTCTTGGTGGCTAAGAGTAGCCATGCTTATGTTTGTACTTTCACACCATAGTCCAACCTTGGTGGCTTGGAGTAGCCATGTTAATGTTAAAACTTCTACATCCCAGAAGTCTTGAGGGCTTGGTTCCAACCTTGGTGAGTTTGTATGCTCATTAGGCTTGGGTAAGGCTTACTTAGTCGCAGAGAAGACCCAGAAGTGTCAAGAAGCTTCTAAGGTTGCACGTCCCGTCAGACCTTAACTCTGATATTGCGATAAATTGTGCTTGAAGGTTCTGAGGGTATGACAAGTGGTATCAAAGCGAGTCGTTGTGGGGGAGACAACGATCGTTTCGTATGTGTTTGGTGGAAGTGGTAAACTAGGTAAGCTTGATTTACTTATTGTGTTGTCAATTTACTTTGGTAGTTAAGTTGGAAAGGATTTGTGCTCGAGCTAGTTCATGGCAAAGGAGTTCGAGATGGAAAAATCAAAGTTGGAACTTTAAGGGAGTAGATAGCTTCGGTAAAAGAAAGGATTACTAGGTTGGAGGAGTTAGATAGCCAGACCTAGAAAGAGGTGCAGTTTAATATCCTAAAATAAGGGCTAGTGACTAAAATAAAAGTTTTGAAACTTTGAGGTCTAATTTTAAAAGATTTAAAAGTTTAGGGACTAAATTAGAAAATATTTTGTGAAGGATTTAATAGTAAAGTTTGAAAGTAATAAGGGTATAATGGTCATTTGATAAGAAAGATTTTTGTTTTCCCTTTATAAAGGAAAATCACGTGGGAAATGAGGGAAAGGAAAAGAGAAATATGAAACTTTGCTTCTTCTTCCTCCATTCACCGTGAGCTCATTTCAAAGGTGAGTTGGATTCAATTTGAGTGTTTCTTTAATTTTAAGGTTTCTCTTCATTCTTAGAGTGATAAGAAAGCTTAAAGGAAGTTTTAAGTGGCTTAAAGCTTAAAGAATTTCAAGTTATGGGAGATTAAGAAAAAAGAGTTTTTAAGTAAATTATTGAAATCAAAGGAGTTAATGGATTTATAAGTTGAATTTGACTGGTCATAGGTGTGAGTAAGAAGTTATAAGTGTTAGAAATAAGTTTGGCTTACATGGAAAACTTAGTAAATTTCTTAGTTTCAAGAATTAAAGTGAGATATCTAAGTTTATAAGGTGTTAGGAAGATAAATGATAGTTATAATGGTTGTAGTTGAGTTTGGTGGTATGAAAGGGGCTTTAAATGATGAAATTTAGTGAAGAGTTAATTATTTTTCGGGTGAAATGGCCTATTCTGGGAAAGGGGTTCTGATACGTTATGAATGGGTATCGATACCCTAAGACTAATTTTGAAGAACATCTTTATGAGGTCGATACCTAAAAGAGGGGTATTGTTACCATAGGTATCGTACCATCAAGAAGGTATCAATACCTGCAAACGTCGAATTTAATTTGGGTACCGATACCCCAGTAGTGTATCGATACCCTTCTAAAGGGAAGTATCGATACTATACTTAGGAGTACCGATACCCCTGGAGGGGAAATGTGAATTTTTATTCATTAATTAGCTTAAGTTATTAGAATCAAATTATAATGTTTAGGCTTCTGATAATGTTTTGGAAATTATATTTATGTAGAAATTGAGCCTAAACGAGTTTCGGAATAATTGGTAAGTAATAGTCATCGAGGAAAAGATAAGTGTATGTATTGGACTAGTGAGGCTAAGGTGAGTGCACATTATTTAGTATATGAGGTTTAATGGGAAATAAGACTTGCGACAAGTCTATTTCCAATAGTAAAATGCATGAATTCATAGATAGAAGTATGTGTTTGCTATGATATATATATATATATATATATGCATGAGTATATGTGTTGACATGTTATTATGTCAGTTACATGATTTGTATAAATACATGCTAGTGTGATAAGTCATGTGAACAGTACAAATGATCTATATAATTATATAAGAATATGAAATAAGCTATGTGATAAGGACATAAGGAATGAGATGAACACGTGACATAAGCTATAAGCTAAAGAATCATTTGATATGAATATATGTTAAAATAAGATAATCAAGTATAAGTTAGATTATATGGTATAAATGATTATACAAGAACGGTTATGAAACTTTATGAGAATGATATGACAAGAAGTTATAAGAGCATATGTTTATGAGAAGATATAAGAATAAGTTATAAGCAATGTGATATGTGATTTATATTAAAATGTTCTATGTGCAAGTGATCTATGTGTACATGTGATAAATATAAAAGATAATGCCCATGTTCAGTGTCATGAGAGCTAGAGGTATAGTTGGCATGCCAAGAGTCGAGGGTTCTACGTGGTCCTTCAGGACATATACGTATCCTTTGGAATATTTATAGGGTCTTTTGAGACACATATTTGGTCCATTGGAATATGTATATGGTTCTTAAGGAGTGGTCATTCAGGACATATATGATATGTGTTCTATGTGGTCTTTCAGGACATAGTGGTCCTTCGGGACAAATTCTACGTGCCCCTAGTAGGAATTATACGAGCTGTGATGATAGCATATGTGCACAACCTCTATGTACTTGCATATATTTAGTTCTCACATATGTACATGGGCTAACAAAGAGATAACAATAAATATGTTACATGTAATGTATAAACTTTTGTGTGATATGCATTGTATTACATGATTTATACGAGAATGTGTGTATTGTTTGATTAAAATGTTAGGTACAAGAGGATATGCTTAAAAGACATAAATGATAATAATGTTGACTGTGAAATAATATTAATGATGAAAATGGCGAGTGATATACATATATTTATTTGATTATATGAAAGCCTATATATGTACTTATGGGTGATGTGATGTGATGTCATAGTATGATATATTCATGTATTGTTAAGTATATAGAGATTCAATTATATGTATGTTTTATGCCACACTAAGTCAACGACTTAGCGTGTGAGTATTTCACATGTAGGTTCTGGGGAGCAAGAAGAGATGCTAAGAGGAGTAAGACATGTCAGATTTTCCTTTCCACTGATCAGATCAAAAATATATTGAAGTATATGCATTTTGTTATATAGAACATAGTAGGCATGTAGTCTAAACATTAGAATTATATAAGTTCTGATATGTTTTGTAAATAAAACATTTTTAAATTAATGCAAAGCAATTATTTTGTAAAGAAAAGTGTTTGAAAAGTCAATGTGACACCTCGAACTCGGATTCGGGTCGGATACGGGTTGGGGGTGTTACATGTAGGAGCTACTCGACAAGTTTAATAGAAAAATTCTGAGTACGTGAAGGATGTGCTGGACAACAAGTTAGAAATCTTAACTTGATTGGAGAAAAGGGTCGATAGACTTGAGAGATCTGTAGAGGGAGCCAAGGAGACCCAGGGTGTTGTGGAGTCCCGCCTTCATAAATTAGAGTCCATGGAAGATAGGTTCAAGGACGAGAGCACCGAATTCTTAAAAAGTTAGAGATGGTTTGAGGGAGTAATGCCCATGAAGCCGAGGTGATGGCTTTGATAAATGAGGTGGATGAGCTCAAGGGTGAGCTTCTCATATACAATGGTGCAATGAGTGAATGGGGTGCGCTCAAGACCTTCTTGGAAGGCCATAGACCAGGGGAAAGCTTGCGAAAAGCAAGGTAATGCCTAGAGACTTTCAGAGGCCATACCTTTAGAGCTTTCGGGGGGTAAGCCAACTAACATAGAGTCATCCAGGGCCACGCCGAGGGAATGCGACAACGATGGGGGAGACCAAGGAAAGGTGCAGCAGGAAGATGGTAGAGAAAGCTCTTCGAATGGCCAAGGTGGGTCATCGACTGTTCGTAACCAAGGGAAGCCATCAGGGAAAATGGTAAGGCTGAGTCCATGGTGGAGAAGAAGCCAAACAAAAAGGAGATCAAGTGTTACTTATGTGATGGTCCTCATGTGATAAGGGGATATCCTAAGAAGAATTGACTAGCTGTCATCATCAAAGGGATAGACGAGTCTGGAGAATGAGCAACAAGATGTGGTGGGACTACGAGTGTTAAAGTAGTCAACTCATTATCAAAACATGACGAGACTGTAGGTGTCAAAAAAATCAAGCACGAGGGGAGGACCGGTGAGATAGCAAGTGAAGCCATCAAGCCGATGGTAAAGAGGAAGCAGTTAAAGTGCTACCGGTGCAAGGGGCCTCACAAGGTGCGGAGGTGCTCAATCGAACCAAGAAATCCAAGGGGAATGACCAGGCCGAGAATGATGAGCCTACAAGACTTGGTACGATAAGGTTTGTTTCTACCAAGGTGACTGGTAGCCAAGTGAAAAAAAGGGATAGCCATGTCCAAAGAGGTTAGAGAGCTTGTTGAGCATGTTCAAGCAGAGAAGTACAGGGTGTAACATCCTCACTACCGAGTTAGTGACTAAATTGTAAAACTTTATAATTTGGTGACTAAAGTAGAATAATTGAATAGTATTGTAATTGGTATAGGATTAAATTTCAAGGACGATGGAATTGAAGGAAAAAATGGTCAGTTGCAAGAAATTAATTAAATTTGGTTAAGTATATATGGAGGCCACGTGTATGAGAGGAAGCAAAATATCCAAGCTTCTAGACATATCTTCTTATCCTTTCTTCTTCGTGCGTGTGAGCCAAGGTAAAGGTAAGAATTCTTATTAGTTACTTATTAGCTGAAATTTAAGTTTGATTTTGACCATTAGACGATAATTAAGCTTAAGAAAAGCTTAATTTATCTTAAAACAACAAGATGAAAGGTATATGAAGGATTAAAGAAAGGAAGTAGAAAAGTGAAATATTGATAGAAAGTTATTAAGTAGATTTCTAGACCAAATTCGACTTGTCCTCAACTTAATTAAGACATACAAGTGTTAGAATTATATTTAGAATGTGTTGGAATTTGAGTGAGATTCTTGAATTTTATGTGGAGGATTAGATTTTGAAGTTTAAGAGGTATTGAATGGGTATTAATTAGTTTAAGTAGGTGTATAAAAGTTAAGAATATAAAAGAAGGTGAAATATGAAGCGTTGAGTGGAAAATGAAGTGATTTTTGTGCTCAAAATGACATTTCTAGGCTGTGTGCATCGGTACATCTTCAATGGGTACCGATGCACTCTCAAATAAATAAACATCGAATGCAATAAGTGCATCGATGCATAGGGAGTGCATCGATGCACCCTTTAAAATGAAAACATCGAATGCAATTTGTGTATCGATACACAAGAATTGTATTGATGCACCCATTAAAAATGGAAACATCGAATGTGATTTGTGTATCGATGCATAGTTAGTGCATCGATGCACATGATAAGGAATGTACCAATGCACTACAGAGTATACCGATGCATACCTTAAATAAAAGATGTAATCAACCTTTATTCTAGTCTAAGGAGTGAACAATTATATTATATCAATTAGAATTCTGATATGGGTCCATGTATGATTATGTAGACACTAAATGTAATCTCGTTCCGAAACAATCGAAGGATTAGGATCAATTCAAAGCAACAAGGCTAAGGTGAGTGCATACTAGAGATGTAGTTCAAAGGAATTATGACTTGTGATAAGTCTATTCCTATGATTAATAATTATAGCATAGTCATTATGAACATGCATACATTATAGTTTTTATTAAACATGCATAAGTCATATATGTTGACATATGATTCGATACATGTTAGATGATTAATGGTTATATGAAACATAATATTAATGCCCATGTTATGTAATGTGATAGAAGAAAAGATATATGTGATTATAAGGGAAATGATACAAGTATATGGTTATATGAAACATAATATTAATGCCCATGTTATGTAATGTGAGAGCTATAAGTATAGTTGGCATGCCAAGAGTTGAGGGTTTTATAGGTCATTCGGGAAAACTCAAAGGTCCTTCGGGATAAATCTCATATGCCACTTAGTGGAACTTATACGAGCTGTGGTGACAGCAGATGTGCACAACCTATATGCACTCGAATACCTTAAGTTCTCAGTATATACATGAGTCTATAAATAATGTGAAGAGTCTGTATTTCATTATATGTTATAGTATCAATATTGTTTATAATGAATCATATGAATTGATATAAAATTATGAATGTTATGTTGCATGTTCACATTCATAAGAAATGCATTATTATAAATTTATGCCTCACTAAGTCTATGACTTAGCGTGTAAGTGATTTACACGTAGGTACAGAAAAACAAGAAGATCATGCTTAGCAGTAGCAGAGCAGTATATCACAGCTTGAAGATCATATTAGAAACCCCTACACAGTATGTTGGTTTATGTAGTCTATGTGTTGGCATGTAAATAAAGTCAGATAATACTTAAGCTCTAGTCAAGTTGTAATGTTTTGAACTTAATGATGTAACATAATTTTGATGTTAATAAAAGTTTAAATTTACTATGGGTTTTTTTTATAAATGTACGAGCTTTAAAAACTCAATGTAACACCTTGGATTCATATTCAGGTTGGATATAGGTTGGGGGTGTTACACAGGGCTTCAAAGACCATAAATGGAGAATAGTGTAAGGGAGCTAAGCCAAGAAGGGACAAGGCAACCATAGAACCACCAACGGGCAAGGTGGAAAAGGAGTGAAGGACTTTGAGTAAGAAGTACCAATGCAATAAGAGGAAACACACTTCAAGGAAGAAGATCTGGGATAACAAGGGAGCATCAAACTTCAAAAAGGAAGGATCGATGCATAGAGTGTCAGACTTCATAGAGAAAAAAGTGTTGATGCATTTTATAGTAAATGCAACAGAAAAGGAGGTACATCTTGAATACAATTCTAGTGTTTCTGAGTTTGATTTGTCATCTTTGATGAGTATATGTGTGGAGAAACCTAACCATCTGTATGGAAAGGCCAAAGGTTTGAGGGATAATTCTAAGCATTTGCCAAAATGACAAGGGAGTCCAAGTAGAGGCAAATCAAATTTGATAGGAGAACACTCCTACAAGGGAGATGCACCCAAAGGCGACATCACTTGGATGCAAGAGCCAAAGCAAGCATAACCTATATGGGAAGGCCAAGTCCTTATGGGGGACGTAAGAAAGTCGAGGCATCAAACAACCAAGGCGATAGGGGGAATGGCGTGAAGGATCTTAGATTTACATGGTGGTAGGAGCCAAGGCAAGCCCAAGGGTCTGGCAAGCCCAAGGGGGCACCGGCAAGGAGAACTCGAGTACCTTTTTTTAGAACCTAAACCCGGAGACTACAAGGAGTTAGGGCCCACCCCAAAACCTCATTTTAAACCCTAGGATGCTGAAATTATTTTCTGCTTTACTTTCTGTTCAAAACATGTGAACTAAAAATTTATGCGGTTAGGACTTGTTCAAAATCAACTTGCGGGATAGAGATCATGTTTGGGTAGGAATAATAAGCATGTGGGGTAGGACTTTTATTTTCATGATTGCTTTGATTATTATCTTTACCTTACTAACTCTTTTCATTTTTTTTCCTCTCTTTTATTTTATTTCCATCATCTGCATCATTCAAAAGATTTGTTGATCCACCAAAAAACGTGTTCATTAACCATAAATAATCTGCATTAATGGACAAAGGTGTTGTAATACAGGAGATTAAAAACCCCGAGGTACGACTATGGTCCGAGAAGACTCAGAAAGAAAAGGGAGTCAGTCTTCAAGGAAGTTATGTGTCAGAGCTTGTTAGCTATGCCTCTATCAGCCTAAAATAGAACAATGTGCAAGAACTTCGAGACATCTGGGACAGTTGGAAGAATGATCGAAAACAGAAGTTCAGTCAGCGATATGGTGACATTGCACTTTTGCTTCATGTTAAGACCGGTGAGCCCTTAATCAGAGCCTTGGTTCAATTCTGGAACCCGGGATACAGTTGTTTCACTTTTAACCAAGAGGACATGGTACCTACCATCGAGGAGTATACTACACTATTGCACTATGAAAGCATTAAACTGGAGCGAGTCTATATCAAACACATCAAGAGTCAGCCTTTCAAGAACAGACTGGCCAAGATTGCAGGGGTTGATGAAAAGTGGGTGACTGACCAAGTCCGAAACAAAGGTAACGGGAAAAGAATTGATTGGATCCACATAAGGAAACTAATGAATGACCACCCAGATGAATGGAAGACTATAGACCTTTTTTGCACTAGGTCTGTATGGCTTGATCATCTTTCCGAAGATTTTGGGATGCATTGACGCAGCCGTGGTGGAACTGATTGAGCAACTTTCGAAACGAGTCAACCAAGCACCAACCATCTTAGCTGCTCAACCATTGCCGAAGAGCTGACGGAGGTAGATTCATTGGATGTGTTCAGCTCCTTCAAGTCTGGATTCACAGCCACTTCTGGAAGACTAATGGGGTTGCCTACCGCCGATTTAGCACTACGTATTCACCTTTGAGAGAGTTCATCACCATAAAATGGCTTGAAGGTGCTTCGAAGGAAAAATGGATGAAGGTCTTCACACATCTTCAGGACCGGGATATTACTTGGAGAGCCCCCTGGTTGTTCCTCAGTGATGTTCTTTTCTGATTTGGGGATTTTGACACTATGACCTTACTTGGACTTTGGGGTGCAGTTGGGTATGCTCCGTTGTTGACACTTAGACAGTATGGGGCAGGTCAGTTTGTCCCAGCAACATACGGATTATCTACATCAGAGTTTATGTATCACGGTGACAGTTATAAGAAGAAGATCAAAGAGATAGTCGAGTCATGGAAGAAAGTATCCCGGATAGATGTTGTGGCTGCTAGAGATATGCTCACTCCAGATTATGTGGAATGGAGAATATTGAGAAAGAATGATAACATCCTGGTGCCAGACTGTGAGGACACACGGACCATGGAGGAGCATCTCAAGCATGTCCCTTCTGAAATTGAGATAGCTAAGGCAGAGTTTGAAGCTGTGAAAAATGAGTTAAAGCAGAAGGTCAGAGAACTTGAAGCCGAGCGCTATCAGTGGAAGCTAGATGCTGACTCTAAGAAAGATCGAGCAGATAAACTGGAAAGAGAGCAGAAAAGAGTCCGTTTTGAGCTCAAAGATCTGAGAAAGGGGTATCAAGATACTGTCAAGGATAACTACAAGTTGAAAGTGTCCTCTGAGTATTGGAAAGATGAAGCCCATAGTCTGAAAAGAAAATTCGAGGGGCCTGATGAGAGAACTTGGAAGGAACAGATGAAGACTGCCCAGAGGCGCTTAGCAGACAGTCAGCATCAAAACCAACGCCTGAGAATCCAAATGGCTGATATGGAGAAACAACATGAGAGATGGTAAAACAATAGCTGACTTAGAACCTATTGTAGATGGATTCAAAAAGCAAGTGAGCGAGCTTCAGATAATGCCCTTCAACGGTGGTTTGCAGTGGCGTTTCCATTGGGAGCAAGCATAACAAAGGGTGAAGACCAGAGACGTAGTCATCCGAGACTTCCTAGATCAAGTAAAGAATGCAGCTCGCCATCTACATGGCCTGACAAGGGAAGCTGAAGTGGTTCAAAAATGTATACAACCAGTGACAGATGAAAACAGAAGACTTGTCAACCTGTTGGAAGCTGTTCGGGGTCTAGAGGATTTAGTCCGAATATACCTTTGATTGTTTTTATGTCTCTTACAAGATAAAACATTTTTGTCAAAATAAGAATTATTTATAATAATGGACATTTTTCTGGATCAATGCCTCGAACATTTCATGCATTTTTTTTCATTTTGCGTTGTGCATCTACATTTTATTTTTAAGCATTTTCATAAACATGAAATTTCTTCATGGAGGATTCGATGAAGTGGTTTTAACCACATGACACCACATAAAAGCAAGATTATAACATCAAAAGAAAAAACTGAAAACAATACAGTGAGAGCCTGATCAGCTGATTATAGGACAAAGCCTGTCATGATGATCTAAGAAGAAAAATCCCCATATCCTATGGGCTACGATGTTGAAGCTGTTAGCTGTTACCACATAAGAAGCCCCAAACATTCCTCTAAAAACTGTAAGGCGCTTGCCGAAGAAGGGGGCATGGCATATACCATTTGCACTTAGAGGATTGTTTTGTTTGAACACGTCTTTGATCTTTCATGTTTGCTTAATCTTTTAAATGATTGAATTCATGCTGCTTTCTAAGGTAGAGCAATTGAACAAATTTTAATCTTTAGTTCTTTGAATATTAAATGAATTAATGATTCTTTTAATTCTTCAAGAATTATAGATTTTTGACATATGGAAAGATTAGACCTTTCTTACCCTGTCTCAAACCCCAGAATAAAATACCTTGATTCTTTGCCCAAAATAACTCGTGGTCATTACCAAAAGATGAAATTTTGACATTACCTCCTTTTGAAATTCTTGAACATTGCCTTTATCTTTTTGATACACTCATACCTTTCTTTGAGTCAATAAGAATACACCACTCTCTTTTTTAGACTCAAAAATAACCTTTCTTACCATTAAAACCCAAGTCATTGAGTTGTTCATTTTAACATGAGCATTCTTCTAAAGAACCAACTTGGGGCATCTCGTGGGGAGCCTGAACATTGAGACATCTGGGAAAAAAGAAGAAGAATTCATTCGAAATAATTCTATCATACATTAATTACATTGTTTTCATGTGAATAGAATTAATCTTGAAAATCTATCCCCCTGGGGATACCTCTTCTGTGAAGATTTACATGTATGAAATGATGAACGACTTTCTTTCTTTATCCCTTCACAACAGGAGAAAAAATATATCCCTTGTGTCCCCTTTTGAGCCTGTAGTATTTTTCTTCTGATTCAACCCTAACCAAGGATCACCCTCCACACTGGGGGGCAAGGTGGAAGAAATATGCTCACATGAGCAAAGACATTGATTCAGATGACATACCAAAAGGTGAACCAAATGCCAAGTGTGAAGATTCAATCAGAACAAAAAGGGAAAAACAAAAAAAGAAAAGAAGCAAAAAAAAGAAAACAAAAAAAGAAAGAACAAAAATCAAAAAGAAAAAGGGATAAAAAAGAACATGCGAAGATTCCCTAAAGACAAATGGTACATCAAGCTTCAAACTATGAGATTGATCAAGCACAATCATTCCCGAATCACTGAATCACTTCACTCGAAGATCATAGAGCATCAAGAGAGAGAAACATTTTGAGCAAGATTGAAGGCATCAGAATGAATTGATCCTTGGTTCAACACCCTGAAACACTTGTTTGGGCCTATTTATCCTTTTCTTTCATAACCATGAACCTGGCCTACATTACGTGCCTTAAAAGTCCCTTCTAATCATACATGGATTTCTAAACAAAAGAATATCTTCATATTTCATCCCGCCCATCAGGATTAATCTTTGTTTGCAAAAAACAATGTAATTAATGCATGGTACAAAAAATAACAAAGGGGGGTTCAAGACATAAATCCTGAATAACGTCTTGAAACCAAAGGAGGATTCGAGTTGAAAACATGAAAATATAAAAATTGTGCAACTGAGGCGATCACACAAATTCCTTGATAAGGCATCGTACAATCCAAATGTGACTATGGAAGCTGGGAGTTGGAGAACACTTCCAGTAGAGGAGCATGCAATCTACCCCATCAAACCTTTGAGCATCAAATGCCAAACCTTTGACCAAACATAATAACCTGAGATTTTTTTTATCCTTTCCTTACTTAACCACTTCCCAAAAATACCTTTGACCTTGGCACTTGTCAAATAGCTATAATTCATTAAAGGATTAACAATATAATTAATTCTTTGATATCCGATGAACTCTAGTTTATGATTCCTCTTAATTGTAAAACCGTGAAAGTGACAATATTTTCAAAACTTTGGATCAAACATTTTTCAAAACTCTTTTAATTGATATTTTCATAACTTTGAAAATAAAAGAGAAAGAAAAACATTTTTTCCAAACAATACAGTCTCTCTAGAGTGGATCTTGGTAAATGACATGTGACTTTTAGACACAAAACTCATGCTCAGAATCAATGCGGAAGCAAGAAATGAGGAACATTTAGGGCATCTTTGAATATTCAACATCAAATATTGGGGTATTTTTGGATATTGGGGCATCATTTGGGGATTTAACATCCTAATGCAAATTATCAGACCTTTTTCAGGAGATAAAATATAACCAATTCATGTTACATCCATCTTATGCATACATTTTAGAGCATCATATTTATCATTTTCCACATACATAATTTTTTGCAGCTTTTAGAGTCAAGTTTCGACTTCAAGACGAAGGATACTCAATTCAAAAGCACCTTTAAAGATTCATGTTGGTTGCTTAACTCAGCAGCAAGAAGCTACACTTCGACCAACTCGACAGATTGAAAGTTTCTCTCGAACTCACAATTTGCTCGAGAGTAGATTTCAACTTCACAACGAAGCAAACATCCACGATTTCAAATCCACGACGGAGGATATCGTGCCACTCAAGACACACAAGTTCAACTTCACAGCGAAGGGACCGCTGGTTGTCAAAAACAACTTCCCAATTTCGGAGCCAATTTCAACTTCACAGCGAAGGATATTGGACTCCAGGCAACGCAAGTTCAACTTCACGACGAAGGGATCGCTGGTTGTCAATAAACAATTTCCCAATTTCAGATCAAATTTCAACTTCACAACGAAGGATATTGGACTTCAGACAACACAAGTTCAACTTCACGACGAAGGGACTGCTGGTTGTCAATAAACAACTTTCTAATTTCAGAGCCAATTTCAACTTCACAGCGAATGATATTGGACTCCAGACAACGCAAGTTCAACTTCACGACGAAGGGACCGCTGGTTGTCAACAAACAACTTCTTAATTTCAGAGCCAATTTTAACTTCACAACGAAGGATATTGGACTCCAGACAACGCAAGTTCAACTTCACGACGATTAGACCGCCGATTGTCAATAAACAACTTCTCAATTTCAGAGCCAATTTCAAATTCACAACGAAGGATATTGGTCTCCAGACAACGCAAGTTCAACTTCACGACGAAGGGACCGCTGGTTGTCAATAAAAACTTCCAATTTCAGAGTCAATTTCAACTTCACAGCGAAGATTTGGACTCCAGACACGCAAGTTCAATTCACAACGAAGGGACCACTGGTTGTCAAAACAACTTCTCAATTTCAGAGCCAATTTCAACTTCACAACAAAGGATATTGGACTCCAGACAACGCAAGTTCAACTTCATGATGAAGGGATCGCTGGTTGTCAACAAACAACTTCTCAATTTCAGAGCCAATTTGAACTTCACAACGAAGGATATTGGACTCCAGACAACGCAAGTTCAACTTCATGACGAAGGGACGCTGTTGTCAACAAACAATTTCCCAATTTCAGAGCCAATTTCAACTTCACAGCGAAGGATATTGGACTCAAGACAACGCAAGTTCAACTTCACGACGAAGGGACCGTTGGTTGTCAATAAATAACTTCCCAATTTCAGAGCCAATTTAAACTTCACAGCGAAGGATATTGGACTCCAGACAACGCAAGTTCAACTTCACGTCGAAGGGACCGCTGGTTGTCAAAAAAACTTCTCAATTTTAGAGCCAATTTCAACTTCACAACGAAGGATATTGGACTCCAGACAATGCAAGTTCAACTTCACGACGAAGGGACCGCTGGTTGTCAAATAATTTCCTAATTTCAGAGCCAATTTAAACTTCACAGAGTAGGATATTGGACTCAAGACAACGCAAGTTCAACTTACGACGAAGGACCGCTGGTTGTCAATAAACAACTTCCCAATTTCAGAGCCAATTTCAACTTCTCAGCGAAGGATCTTGAACCCAAGGCAACAAAAGCTCAACTTCACGATGAAGAGGCGGCTGATTGTCAACAAAATTTCATTCAGATTCAATTTCAACTTTACAGCGAAGGATATTGGACTCGAGACAACACAAGTTCAACTTCACAACGAAGGGATGGCTGGTTTTCAACAAACAATTTCCCGGTTCTAGAGCCAATTTCAACTTCACGGCGGAGGATATTGGACTCAGAACAATCCTACTTACTTGGATTTCAACTTCACGACGAAGGATATCCAATTTCAGGCTCAACTTCACGACGAACGGGCAACCCGCGGTTTCAACTTCACGACGAAGGGAATCGTGCACACAAGCATCATCCATCTTTAGATTGGATTTCAACTTCACGACGAAGGATATCCAACTCAAAGAAGGAGTATCTGTCAACAAAGACCTTCGAGTTCGACTACGCTCAGCTCCAAGGCACATCATTTACAGCATAACCCAAGGCTAGAAGGGTTATCTGCCATCAAAATTGTCGAGTTCGATTCCATTCAGCTCGATGACACATCAATCGCACTACTTTTTGGTTGCAGTCGAGGTTTTCAAGTCGAGAAGAGGACCTGGGTTAACCATGCTTTAGTGACAAGCAACGATTTTCAAGTAAAAGCTATTTGTCAATGAAGATTTCTGAGTTCGATTCCGATCCAAGGTCTTTAAACCGAGAAGAAGACCGAAGGGCAACGAGAAGCCACGTGCTGATTCAAATTCTGAACTACGGATTCAATTTCATATCATTTCAAGATGAACTCGGCTTCACGACGGAGGAGTCATCCGTAACTCAATTCGATAGGGAGTTATTGAAACATCAGAGTCAATTTTCAACTCTACCGAACGAAAAGTGTTCCTTTTAATCTTTGCCCTATCCCCGTTACACGACTATGGGCAAAGAGGGGCAGCTGTCAATACACCTTTTCGTCCTACTAGGATTCAAACTCCTAAAAATAGGATAGAATTTTGCTAGGATTTAAACTCCTAAAAATAGGATAGAGTTCTACTATAATTTAAACTCCTAAAGATAGGATCCACAAGCAGTATAAATAGCCATTGTAACTCACTATTGTAAGACGATTTACAGACAAAATACAGAGGAAAACATGGAAAATACAAAGGCAAAGCTATTGTAAACGATTCGAAGTAATAAAGGTGAAAACTTTTTTTTATCTTTCGTTTGTTTTTCTTTACTCTTCACTTGCATGCGTTGTTAATCGTGTTTTCTTTGGAGAACCCCACAAGACAAATGTTTTAGCCAAATGTTTTAGAGGGAGTTTTTTTGAAACTTTGTTTTTTTCAGAAACTTTGATTTCCCTAGAGGCTATTTCGCAAAAACAAATTACATTTTTGGAATGAGCTAATTTATTTAATTTATCACTTTTTAATTTTTCTCTATTATATACGTTATACCCATTTATATATTTTATTTTCTTTGCATTTTTATTATTACTATTATATTTATTATTTTTTTACTATTATATTTTCCTTTTATTCTACTTATTTATATTATATGTATATTTTTTATATTTTATTATTATTATATTTTTTACTTTATCTTTCTTTTTATTATTCTTGTATTATTACTTGTATTATTTTTATATTATTTATTTTGTATATATATATATATATATATATTATAGGTATATGTTTTTTTTTAAATATTTTAGTTTTATACATATTATTAATATATATTTTTTTTATTTTAAGTGCTATATTTATAATATTATACATATATTTTTCTATTAATTTTCTATATTTTTTTATTATCATTATATTATATTATTTTCTTTTTTTGATATTATTGTTGTTATATATACATTTTACTATTATATATATATTCTACACAAGTTAATTATATCTACTACTTTGTCCCCGCCCCTCATTTTTTTCTTCATGTCATTTATACTTCACCAAACCTTACTTTCTTTTCTTCCCTTTTCGGTGTGATTGTCTTTTTTAACTACTTATTATCATTATTAGTATTGTTACTATATATATATTGTATTATTTTTATTTGATTTTTTTTACCATTATATGTGTATATGTTCTTTTTCGTCATTTAATTTATTAATTTATATATATTTACTTTTTTATTTATTTTATATATATATTTTCGTATTTTGTTATTATTATTATTTTATTTGTTTTATTTATTTTCTTTTTCTTTTTATATATTTATATTTGTTTTTTTTACTTACTATTTTATCTTTGCTTTATTCATTTTATCATTTTACTTAATTTGTTTTCTTTTCATTTTAATTTAATTAATTAATTTTTTACCATTTTATCTAACATGGCTTTTTTACTTTCTTAAGGTACATTTTCAATCAATTAATATAAGTTTTGGATCGTTTTTTACCTTTCAATTTAAACTTTCAACTTTCTTAATTAAAGACAACTAGAAATTACATAGTACCGAAAGGGCAGTTCAAGGGTGCTAATCCTTCCTTGTAACCGACTCCCTTCCGACATATCACTGGTAAGACGCAGATCAGGTAAGAAATAAGGTATCCGATCAACCCACTTTTCGTAAAGTAAATGATCGGTGGCGACTCCCAATCCATTTTTCACGTCGAAACCAATTCCGGGGCACAACCAAAACGGTTGCGATAGCTGATCATCAAAGAAAATATTGACCGACCGCTGATCAAAGAATATGAAGAAACTATAATTTTTGACATGCTTCTTTGTTGAGAAAGTGAGCATTTAAACTATAATTTTTGACATGCTTCTTTGTTGAGAAAGTGAGCATTTCACAAGCATTTGTATATTATAATTATTGATGAACATGAAATTTAAAATGTTTAACAAAATTCAACAAATAAATGAAAAGAAAAATGTTACATATATCCTAAACCCAAACTATGCTATCCTAGAATCATCAAAATTCAATATGGCTTTAGAAATCTCTTTTCCCAACAATCATTGCAATCATTAACACTATGATTGACATGATTTCTTCACCGCTGTATTGACATCGACGATTGCTTCATCTTCTTAGGCAAAATCCTACTTCGGAACCCCCTTCGATGTCGACGTTATCCACAGGCAGCATTGAATCCTTTCGATCGGGTGGTCAGCGAGCCGGTGCCGACGATTTGAATCCCGTTTCACAACACTAACCGGCTCCTCTTCGTTCTCTTCTGGAAGTAATGCGGGGAGGGAACGCGAAGCATCATCATCTTCCCACTTCTCAATATCCATAACCCATTCATTATAATCAGCCCCTGCCATGCTAAAGCTTCAAGTGATACTGTCATGATTGAAAAAGCTTTGAATACTAATTTCACTTAATCGAAACTCCTATATATACTTTCCCAACAAAACTGACTTTGAAAATAAATTTTCTTGTTTGAATTGTTTCACGTATGCAGCGTACAAATCATGAGGAATTTTTCGCTTCTGATGAGCTTTGAAGGTTGAACATTTGCGAAGAGGAAATTGGTAATGAGTATGAGATAAGAAGTGACATTAATTCCGTGAATCTGTTGGCTGACCAAAATCGTTCAAGGATCTTTGCAGACGGAAGCTGATTACGTTACCTGATTGAAGCTATGATGTGAGCATCAGACCGGCATTTTTTTCTTTTATATTTTCAGAGAATTCATACACTAACAGTGGACGGTACTCGAAAAAATGTTCCCAAGTAATCCCCTTACTCTCCTAACCCAAAACGAAACCTCTCAAACCCTGAAAAACCACCCAACCATCTAGATCTAGAAATTACCTTCGGGTCTTGAAGGATTTGATTTCTCCGGCGACAATGGGTTCTTCGACGATCATCGTAAATGAAAGTCTTCTTTTGTTTCTTTCCTTTTCCCCTATTTTCCCTTTTATTTGAAAACTACTCTTTTCTTCCCCCTCTTTTTTTTGGCCTCCTTGCTTCCCCTTTTTTTTTTGGTTCGACTTCCTTTTTTTTTTTCCTTATTTTCGAGTTGTCCCCCTTTTTTTCAGATCCGTCCCTCTTATTTTCGGTTTGATCTCTCTTTTTATTGTGGTTTCTTCCTTTTTTTCTTCATGGTGGTTGGAGTTTGGTGAAGACAGCAGAAACATGATGGCTGAGACTAGGGTTGGTCGATAGAGGAATGGGGATCCCGGATTTTTCGGGATCAATTGTTTTTGTAATTATATATTTTTACTTTTTATTGGATTAATTTTGTTGGGATTTGTGGGTGGGCTCGTCGGTGGTGGTTGGAGTCTCGGCTTGGCTCTTGGGCAGTGGGCAGTGAGAGTGGCGGTAGTGACGACGACAGGTGGCAGATGGCAGAGGCTAAGGGTGGGTAAGGTTTCCAACCCAATGTTTTTTACATTGGGCTTGTTGTTAAGTTTTAAGTCATTGGGCTTGTTGATCCTTTGTAATTGGGCCCAGTTTGGGCTTGTATATTTTGTTAGCATGCAATAAAGAAAAAGAAAAATATAATAATAATAATAATAATAATAACTTGAAAACATGGACAAAACAGGTGTCTACAATTGCCTCTCTTTGTCCATTCTTGTGTTAACAAGAATAAGGCAAAGACAACGCGTTTTTGTCCGTTCCATCTTGATGTTATTTCAAGTGAGACTAAAAATGATCATCATCTCAAGTGAGATTTTTTAATATCAAATTTGAAAAAAAGTATATGATCTGATGCTCTTCAGGGTATATCATATCTGGAAACATCGATACACTTCACTGTTCTTCAAGGAAGACCAAAACTGGAAAAAAAGAATCTACTTCGCTACTCTTCAGGGAAGATTGAATCGAGGTAGATTTGTTTCACTGCTCTTCAGAGAAGATCAAATCTGAAAAAAGGGATTTATTTCGTTGCTCTTCAGGGAAGTTCAAATTTGTAGATCAAAATTACAACTTGTCTGTGTATATTCAAGAATTTAAAAATATCATATCATACCCGAAGGTCAATATTCAAGAAATCCTCGAAAATCAATTTCTCGTATGAAAGTTCATCTCCAATTCAACAAACATCAAGCTCTGCCTTGAATCTCGTGACTTTTCCCCTTCTCCATCTTGAAGGTTTTGAAATGGTTAATGAGTTCTTCTTGTCACAATTTTTTAGTTTTCTATAAAAACATGTAAAATATTCATCTTGAAAGTGCAACGCATTTTCTATTTTGAATAATGTTATCATGAATGTAGTGATGCGATTCGTTTATCTTTATTCCTTTGAAAATGTGAAAAGGTCTTTAAGAAAGACAAAATTAGAACTTTCAAAGAAACAACCCAAGATATATAAAGTTGGTTTCTAGAGAAACATTCTTATGAAAGACAAGACTGAGGTTTCTAGGGAAACGATCTTAAGATAGACAAAATTAAGGTTTCCAGAGAAACGAGCCTAAGAAAATCAAGAATGAAGTTCTTTGGGAAACAATCTTTAGAAAGATCTAATTGAACTTTCTAGGACACAAGTTCTAAAAGAGTCATGGTTGATTTTCTAGGGAAACAATCTTAAGAAATACAAAATGATTGTCATCATAGATTTTAAAGATATCCTCGTGAGAGGAGAAACTCTTCTTGCTTTGAAATGATGAATGCCCATGAGCAGCTCATGTAAAATGCATGAACCATTGGTGTGAAGACACGAATAGGGAAAAGACAACAAGGTAACAATTTTCGTTCAGTCATACTTTTTTGCTTGGGAATTTGATGTTGGAAAAGACATTGCTCATCCACTTTGAAGAGATCTGGCCCCTTTCAGGTAAATTGTTTGCATAAGATGAAACTATTCCTTCTCTTTGAGGAAAGCATATCATCTGGAGATAATTTGGTGTTGAATATGACATTGATCATCCACATTGAATAGATTTGGCCGCTTTTTGGTGAATGTCTGACTTCTCTACATGAAAAAGTTTGGTTGAAGAATGATACTACTGAAAAGTTAACTCCTCTCTGCGAGAAAGTCAAGTTGAGAATGACATTACTAAAAAGTTGACTCATTTTCCTAGAAAGTCAAGAATGACATCATTAAAAGGTTGACTACTCTTCGCGAGAAAGTCAAGAATGACATCACTAAAAGGTTGACTCCTCTTCGCAAGAAAGTCAAGAATGACAACACTAAAATGTTGACTCCTCTTTGCGAGAAAGTCAAGAAGGACAACACTAAAAGATCGAATCCTTTTCGCGAGAAAGTCAAGAATAATATCACTAAAAGGTTGATTCCTCTTCATGAGAAAGTCAAGAATGACAACACTAAAAATTGACTCCTCTTCACGAGAAATTCAAGAATGATAACACTGAAAGATTCTCTCTTCTTCATGAGAAAGTCAAGAATGATAACACTAAAAGATTGACTCCTCTTTACGAGAAATTCAAGAATGACAACACTAAAAGATTCATTCCTCTTCATGTGAAAGTAAAGAATGACAACACTAAAGATTGACTCCTTTTCAAGAGAAAGCCAAGAATGGCATCACTAAAATATTTACTCTTCTTCATGAGAAAGTCAAGTTGAGGTTTTTAAGGAAACAAAACTGAGAATGACTAAGATGAAATTTTAAAGAAACGATCCTAAGAAGGACTAACAAATTTCTAGAGAAACCATCCTAAAAAGGACTAGATTAAGGTTTCTAAGGAAACAATCTAAAGAAAAACAAAATAGTTTCTCAAAATATATTTTTCAGACATCCTCATGAGAGAGAAATCAAAATTTATCATGTGTGTATAAAATGATGAATGTATGATGAAATGATGCAAATTCATGTAACAAGTATAAATTCATGTTTTCTTTATCTGTGGTATGAATAGTTGAAAAAACAGTCTTCATTCTCTTCCTGGTTGGGTTGTCTTTATTCTTTTTCTACACCAGAGTGTACCCTTGAAATTCTTGACTTATGACAACTTGTTATGCTTGCCTCGACTCATTTTCCCCAAAAATTGTCATTTTCCACAATATTGATAATGAACTCCTATGTCTGAGAGACACTTTCCATTTTCCAAGATCAATTCTAGAGAGATTGTCTTGTTTGAAATATTTTTCTCCCTCTTTAATTTTCCAAATGTGAAAAACGTTTGATGATTTTTTTTTGAAAAATGGTACCCCATACAATGGGCTCACATTTGAAGCATATTATAAAACAAGAGTTCATTGGGTATTAAACAAATCAATTACTCTTTTGATTCTTCAAGAATTATAGCCCTTTGAAAAGTGTCAAGATTAATGACAAATTTGAGGTATATGTTGATTCTGTAAAGGTAAGATCTCTCAGGTTGGCCTTTTTATTATAGCATATATGGTTCTTTGGTGTCCACTGACTTGAGGAAGGATTGTTATGTTCATCTTCTAGAGATACTCACCAGTTCTAAACTCTTAAGAGCATATTTGGGATGTATCGACGGTATTTCGCCGGTGAAAACAAGTGTCGTTGTTTTCTAAATCTCGTCTCTAAAAAGTAAGTGTTTTCTTCTGGCATAAGATAAAACACAATATTTGTCATTTTAATAAAATATTAATTTTAATTAAAAAGACAAACTTGGGGTTTGCGTTACCAAAATTTGAGTTAACAAGTGTCGTTGTTTTCTAAATCTCGTCTCTAAAAAGTAAGTGTTTTTCTTCTGGCATAAGATAAAACCAAATTTGTCATTTTAATAAAATATTAATTTTAATAAAAAGACACCTTGGGGTTGCGTTACCAAAATTTGAGTTCGGGAGTCGGTTACGTGTGGGGAAGGATTAGCACCCCCACAACGCCCTAATCTGTACCTAGTCGATTAATTAATTCTCTTTGCAATAAAATGTACAAGCTCGAGTCTGATTTAATTTAAGATCCCTAAAATAACATTTTTTGAAATTTTGATGAAAGATAATAATATTTTAATTATTTCTTATCGAGAAGAATCGATCTATCATACATTGAAGCAATCGATTCTAACTACAATTGAAATAAAATATTAAATTTCATTCTAATTTCAAAATAATAATACCCAAAATAATTTTAGAGAGAAAATAATAATTTTAATTATTTCCGATTTAACATTATTATTTTGAAAACCCTTTGAAAACACATCCAAAGTCAAACAATTAAAAAGCCTATCAAACATTGATTAATTATTTATTTTACCAATATTTAAGAACTAATGATATTCCATTAATTAATATCTCAAGACGAGACCATAGATTTGATCTAACTGTCTTTCTTGATGAATTTAATTAAAAAGAATGATCTTTTCCTCAATCCCCGAATTTTAAAAATTGATTCGATTTAATTGGTGTTACTTGACGGATATACTTTTATTTTAAAATTATCGAAATAATTGCTTATATGTTAAGATAGCCACTTTATGACAATATTAAAATGCTCGAATATTACCCTTAATCAATTTGTTTTGAATCGAGTCCAGTGATGCTAATGAGGATATCATATAAGATCTATTATGACTAAATGAATTATCAAAGTACTATAGTTGTAATAATCCTCTAAAATATGAAAATATTAAAAATATAATTAAGATAATAACATTTTTATTCAAGAAAACAAATAAAAAAATTGAAGCATATAATTAATTAAAATAAAAAAAATGGGATTAAATTGAAAAATGGCAAATTTATGGACACAAGTTAGTGGAATGTATTTTAAAATGGAACACCATAATTATAGTACCCCCACTTTCTAATTTTTATTATTACTTTTAATAATGGTATTACTTTTATGTCTTTTTTTATTTTTAATTATTCATTATTTTATTTATTTTAAACACTAGAATATTATTAGGATACAATAAAAAGTAATAAATAAGTACTAGTTTTAAAATATTAAACATAAAGGTAAAAATAAAATATAATAGCAATTAAATAACCAAAATAATAATATATGATTAAATTAAAAATATATAAATATTTGTCAACATTCGAATATTATAAATATATGTATTAAAGTGTAAATAATCCTAAAATATTTTAAATACATGTAAATATACGTAGTGACTAAATAAAAATAATAAAATGTGAAACAAAATTAAAAGATATAACCTGATTTTGGTGACTATAATGGAAGATTATATAATATAGGGACTATGGACGTGATCGCTTAATCTTGAAATTCCACACATTCTCTCCCCAAAACGACATAGTTTTGATAAGTGTATAAATACTCCAAATTTGGCTCAAAATGGCCAATTCTACTCATTTTCTCAATTTTGCTTCTCTCTAAGGAGAGAGAAGCTCTCACTTCTCTCTAAATTCCCTCACCGGAGGGAGCTCCGACCACCGGACGACCACCGGCCGGTCACTATTATGGCCACTGCCGATTACTATTCACACCGCCTATCACTATTCCAATCACTATTCATGTGGCCGGCCACTATTCTAATCACTATTCACATCCAAAAAAAAAATAAAAATAGCTCAAATCGTAGATCGACTCACCCTAAACTCGAAACCAGCCTCATTTTTTTTCTAAAAAACTTTAAAACAACCTAGATCTAAAATTTTACCTTCGATAAAATCAACTTTTCTGACGACGTTTGGGCTTTGTTGAAGGTAAGATCTCCTCTCATTTCTTCTCCTTTCGGTTTGTTTTCTACTCGTTTGGAGTTGCTTGCTCTCTTCCCGTTCTTGTCGTCGTTGTTTTTTTTGTAGGCTTTCAAGGCTTTTTATATGCATCGGAAAGCTTCAAACAACTATTCATTTTGGTGAGTCAACAGATCTACAATGGTGACTCACCATAGGGAGCGATGTGTGCGGCTTTCCTGCATCTTTTGGAGTCTTCTGTGCGGCGCTGACGTCATGACGACGACAAGTTGGAGAAGATGTGGAAATCCTAGAAGTATCTGAATCGGGTCTTGGGTCGGGTCTGGATCTGGATCTGTGCCTCCAGTTTTGTAAATGAACTCCCAATTTATTTTGTAATAATAATAATAATAATAATAATAATAATAATATGATAGTATCGGACAAAAATGTCTGTCGACGGGATGTGCAGTGTTTCATCAAGAGATTGTAAGACTGCCTCTTATGTCTTAGTTTCACAATTTAATATTCGAGTCTCCCTTTTAGATTTTCAACTCGAATCCTCATTTGGCTTTAAGACGTCATTCAAATTTTACGTCTTGAACCCCCCTTTGCATTTTTCCTATCATGCGTTAAAGATTTTAAAAAACCTTTTGTAAATAAAAAATTAATCCTGAGAGGCGGAATGAAATATGAAGATAGTTTCTTATGCTTAGAACTCCATGTATGATTAGAATTGACTTTTTTAGGAACGTACTGTAGGCTACGGTTCACGGTTACGAAAGAAATGGATAAATAGGCCCAAATAATTGTTTAAAAGTGATTGAACCAATGATCAATTTTTTTTGATGTCATCAATATTTTCGTATCAAATTTGAATATACTTGCCACTTGCCTTTTATTTTCATTTTTTTCTGGATCCCTCTACACTGCCCATTTTTGAGTTTTTACCCTAGAGTTCATCTTCATTTTCTTATATCTTTGGAGTCTCAAATATAGGTATTGTCAAGGTAAAGAATCAAGTGATTGTACTTTTGGCTTTGGGTTGGATATGAAAGGTCTAATCTTGCCACTTGTCAAAGATCTATAATTATTGAAAAAATAAAAGAATCTTTAATTCATTGATACTCAAAGAACTTCAAGACTAAACTTGTTACATTGCTTATAACCCTAGAAAAAAGAATAAGTTCAATCACTAAATATTTTTACAAAATATTCAAACTAAATAAGAGAGAAATAACAAAAGCAAGTTCAAACAAAATAACGCAAATGCCACAAAGCTTCATGATGGATGGAAATGATTTCTTCTTGATTAGCATCAGAATTCCCTATTACTTATTGAAGGTTCATTCCCCTGAATCAAACAAATTCTGAACATTGCTTTTCAATGTCCCATAGTTCTTAGTGGCATGCCCCAAGCTTCATATCCAAGTCTCTCAAATCTTCTCTATGTACGAACGGGTGCTTTAGTTTACCTTCAATTTTCATCACGGAGTCCTCCACAATTATTCCACACTCCGGGATTGCATGTAAAATGCTTAAATTAAAGCAGTGCGAATGCAAATGTAGATGCAAAATGCAAATGCAAAAGGTGTTAATTTCATAAGTGACCACCATAGAACAACCTTCATTTAGACAACAAGGTTTCATTACACCAGGTAGTCAAATAAAATTGTGATTCTTCATTTCTTCATTTAAATTATAATCCTTTTATTGTTGAATGAAATTATAATTATGATGATATAATTTCAGTGATCATGTTAAACTAATGTGTGAATCAAATTCATATTTTAAGTTTGACTATATATTTTGCGTGTGCAATAACTTTGTACATATGATTCATTCAATACTAATTATCAAATTAAATAATTAATTACTTTATCCATATGAAACTAAACACAATACTAGTTGTGTTAGGATCTTGTGGGTTCTTGTAATGTTAGTAGAGCAATTCTAATATTACAAATATTAAGTGACATCTATGAACACACCATTAATATTTAAGCTACAAAAGTCGTGATTCGTAATACTTTTCTCTTATTAACCTTTCATGTATTATATTATAACACAAGTTGGATCTTGTAGGTTACTAACTATTGCGGAAGACGGCTATCGAATAGAACAAAATCGCAATTGATAATTTGAGAAATAAAATGAAGATAAAAGAGACACAAATTTACGTGGAAAACCCCTGAATAATATAGGGTAAAAACCACGGGCAATGGTAGAAGAATTTTCACTATGAGAAAATAGGAATTACAACTTCTCTCGATCTACCAAGGAAAAACATGATAATTCTCTCTTGATAAAAAGGAGAAAATAACTCTCAAGAAACTCTCTAAATTCTCTCTAGTATTGGAAGAAAGCTAGAATGCTTTGGGATGGTTTTGAAGCTAAATGAGCTAAGGTATTTATAGTTGAAGGTTAAGGACTAATTTGTAAATACCCTAAATTACAATGACTAAAATTGCATTTCTACCATTGTTAATTTTCAACACAAAGCCACCATTTTTGACATTTTCCATTCGGTGGATTAATTAAATCCAACTTTCCATCGAAAGTTGGTTTAATTTTCAACAATCTCCCACTTGAAGATTTGATTGAAACAATCATATCTTCACACCATTTTCTACCTTGTACCATCATGTTGCTTACGTTTCACAGGCCACAAGAGGATCGACACCAAGTAATTTATCGGTATTGATCGCCTTCGTCGTGAAATCTGCTATGTTGTCTTTGGTATGGATCTTCTGCATATCTACCGTCTCTTCTTCCACCTTTTCACGAATGAAATGGTATTGAACTCGTATGTGTTTTGTCCTTGAATGAAATGCTAGATTCCTTGCTAGATACAAGGCGCTTTGACTGTCACAAAACAGAGAGACAAACTCTTGATTGTGCCCAAGCTCCTCCAATAGCATCTTCAACCAAATTGCTTCTTTACTGGCTTGTGTAGCTGCTATATATTCTGCCTCTATTGTGGATGTAGCCACAACTGACTGCAATTTTGAAACCCAGCTTACAGCTCCACCAACAACTTTGAACACATATCCTGTAGTAGATTTGCTTTTATCCAAATCCCCTGCATAGTCAGAATCGACATACCCATTTATAAGTAAGTTTGATCCTCCGTAACATAATGCAACATTTGAGGTCCCATTGATGTATCTTAGGATCCTCTTTACAATATTCCAATGCTCTTTGCCTGGATTCGCCATGTACCGACTAACCACTCCCACTGCTTGTGCAATGTCTGGTCTTGTGCATATCATAGCGAACATTAAACTTCCCACTGCTGATGCATACGGTACTCGAGACATCTCCATCCTCTCTTCTTCAATGCCAAGACTCATACTGGAGGATAATTTGAAGTTAATAGGAAGAGGGGTAGAAATTGGCTTACAATCTTGCATACTAAATCGTGACAAGATTTTCTTCAAGTAATTCTTTTGTGAAAGCCAAATCTTCCTATTACTTCTGTCTCTGTGAATTTGCATCCATGGAATCTTGTTTGCTGATCCCAAGTCCTTCATTTCAAATTCCCTAGCCAGTTGTGCCTTCAATTCTTCAATATGATCTTTGTTGGGTGCTGCAACCAACATGTCATCCACATACAACAACAATATAACAAAATCGTTATCACCAGACCTCTTGAAATAAGCACAAGGGTCTGCATTAAGTATGTTGTATCCAAGGCACATAATGAAGGAATCAAATCTCTTATACCAACACCTCGGCTTCTGCTTTAGACCGTACAGAGATTTGTTCAACCTGTAAACCAAGTTCTTCTTTTCGTATTCTTCAAAACCTTCAGGCTGGAGCATATAAATCTCTTCTTCAAGATTTCCATGAAGAAAAGTTGTTTTAACATCTAGCTGTTCCAGATGTAAATTCAATGTAGCACACATTGCCAAGACTACTCGAACTATTGTTAGTCAAACCACAGGAGAAAAAATTTCATTGAAATCAATACATTCTTTCTGATCATATCCTTTGACCACCAGTCTTGCACGATACCTCTCCACTTGATCGTCACCATTTTGCTTGATTTTGAAAACCCATTTGTTACCAATTGGCTTCCTTCCTTGTGGTAATGGCACAAGGTCCCATGTATTATTTTTATGAAGGGCTTCGATTTCTTCTTGCATCGCCATCATCCACAGTGAAGCATCTGAGTTGTTTATTGCCTCCTGATATGTTGATGGCTCACCGTCCTCTGTTAAAAGACAGTATGCAACATTTCCTTCTATAACATAATCTGAGTGCCAATTGGGACGTCTTATCACACGATCTGATTGACGAGTTGTTGGAGCTTCAGAACTCTCTGGTTCTTGTTCATCATGTGTTGGTTCTGCTTCAGAAGAATCTCCTTGTTCAAACTCCTTTTCCACATGTATCTGTGTAGTCTCTGACTTTTCAGCGCTGTCATCGTCTTCTTTTCTTTGTAGCTTATCTTCTACAAAGATAACATCCTTGCTAATGAACACTTTGCGGGTAGTGGGATCCCACAAGCGATACCCCTTTACTCCATCAGCATACCCCAAGAATTTGCATTTCCTGGATTTTGGATCCAGCTTTGAAATTTCTTGGGCGTTGCACATCATGTACACAATACTTCCAAATACATAGAGGTTTGAATAATCAACTAGTTTACCAGTCCACATCTCCATTGGTGTCTTCAGCTCTATTGCAGTTGATGGAGTTCGATTCACCAAATAACAGGCGGTATTGACTGCTTCTGCCCAGAATAATTTTTCTAGGATTGCGTTCCTCAACATTGCTCTTGTTCTTTCTAACAAGGTTCTGTTCATCCGCTCTGCCACTCCATTTTGTTGAGGAGTGTTCGCCACTGTGAACTGTCTTTTGATGCCTTCTTTCTTGCAAAAGTCATCAAATTCTTCGCTTGTGTATTCTCCTCCATTATCTGTTCTAAAACACTTGATCTTATTTCCAGAATCAAGTTCCACCCACGCTTTGAAGTTTTTGAAAGTTGAAAACACGTCTGACTTCTTTTTAATAGGGTGCACCCAACATCTCTTGGAGTAGTCATCAATAAATGAGACAAAGTATTTTGCTACACCTAGGGATGTTACTGGTGCTTGCCATACGTCAGAGTGGACCAATTCTAGAACACTTTTGCCTCTAGAATTTGATGTGTTGAATTTCAACCGGTGCTGCTTACTTGTTATACATTGCTCACACAAAGTAAGTGATATCTTTGTTAAGCCTGGAAGTAGCTTTTGCTCCACAAGGACTTTCATTCCTTGTTCTGACATGTGTCCAAGTTTCTTATGCCATAGCATTGCAGAATCTGAACTACATGAGGCAACAGAGGCTTCTGCTTCTAGCAATGTCTCTCCCTTCAGCATATACAAGTTTGCAGCTATCTTTTCACCTTTCAGCACTACAAGTGCTCCACGGAACACCTTCATGATTCCTTTCACGTGCCGCACATCTCGAACAACTTTAATTGTTCCATCATACATCTTTAATTTGATGGTTCCCACGCCAACGATCTCTAAGGCATGATCATTGCAACTATACACAGATCCTCCTGAGACAGGTTCATAATGATGGAACCATTCTCTTCTTGAGGTCATGTGATATGTTGCTCCCGAATCAATGAGCCATATATCTACAAATCGTTTTCTTCCTTCCACGGTGGTTGACGCTTCACAGCATAGAGCATCTCCATCATCTGAAGTGTTTGCGGTATTGCCTTGTGGATTGGAGTTTTTATTTAGACTCCAACAATCCTTCTTCAAGTGACCCTTTTTTCCACAGTTGTAACACTTTAAATTCTTCTTGCTTATCGACTTCGATCTACCATGTTTGTGACTGCTGCTTTGGCCACGTTCTTTTGATCTCCCTCTCATCGTTGTCATCGTTGTCAATGCTTCTTCTTGTTACAGATTTACTTGTCTATCTTCTTTGTTCTTGCGCCGATTTTTTTCTTGTAGAACAGCAGCTGCAACGTCATCGAAGACTAGACTGGTGACATTACTGTTTGTCAAGTTGATGAAGAGTTGATCATACGAATCCGGTAGACTTTGAAGTAGAAGTTCAGCACGTTCTTGTTCTCCTATTTTACAGCTTAAGGATTTAAGCTGAGAAAATAAAGTGTTCAGTGTATTTAAGTGCTCCGTCACTGAAGTATATTCTGGCATACGGAGAGTGTACAATTTTCTCTTAAGGAAAATTTTATTGTGCAGCGATGTGGCCTCGTACAGTTTGGTGAGATAATCCCGTATCTCTTTAACTGTCTTCTTCTCCTCGATACTTGACAATACTTCATCTGCTAATGCTAGATGAAAGTTTGCCATAGCATTTCTGTCCATTTTGATCTATTTGTTGTCGTCTGTGAAATCTACTGGCTTTTCGCTGATAGCTGCTAGACAACCGTCTTTCCTCAGGATGGCCTTCATCTTCAATTTCCACAATGAGAAATTTCTTCCATTGAACTTTTCAATATCAAATTTCGTTGCCATTGCTTCGTTTACGGATAGTTCCCACTATTTCACTATCGTGAATAGTTCTCTGCAACCTTCAAAGAATGGTATAACTTCTTACTTTCTTATGTTGGAGGATCCACCTTTTGGTGGCAACCACAAAGACAATAAGCAGATATTACACACTCTAATCTGGCTCTGATACCAATTGTTGCGGAAGACGGCTGTCGGATAGAGCAAAATCGCAATGATAATTTGAGAAAATAAAAATGAAGATAAAGAGACACAACATTTTCGTGGAAAACCCTAAATAATATAGGGTAAAAACCACGGGCAACGGTAGAAGAATTTTACTATAGAAAATAGGAATTACAACTTCTCTCGATCTACCAAGGAGAAAACAATGATAATTCTCTCTTGATAAAAAGGAGAAAATAACTCTCGAGAAACTCTCTAAATTCTCTCTAGTATTGGAAGAAAGCTAGAATGCTTTGGGATGGTTTTGAAGCTAAATGAGCTAGGGTATTTATAGTTAAAGCTTAAGGACTAATTTGTAAATACCCTAAATTACAATGACTAAAATTGCATTTCTACCATTGTTAATTTTCAACACAAAGCCACCATTTTTGACATTTGCCATTCAGTGGATTAATTAAATCCAACTTTCCACCGAAAGTTGGTTTAATTTTCAACACTAACATCATTGGTGACATCAATTTGGAGATAACATAAAATTTTAAAGGTAACATTTTAGACGTAGTGAGGTACTTTATCTTTCTCTACATTTAACCGTCTCTCGAGTCCATTTTTTATCTTGGTTAAAAATGTAGATTATAGTTGTAATAGTCGATCAAAACAATCAACAACGATTCCATCTTTTTAACAAAAATTTAATGAGTTATGATTTTTCTTAACCATTATAAAATGATTTTGACACATATTTTTTTTTTAAAAATTTATCTTCAAGCTCAAAAATAATTTCGATATATAGTGAGACTCTTGAGTTCGACTTGCTTAAACTTACACTAAAAATCACTAAATCAAATTCAAATTTTTTAAGTAAAATTTTAAATATGTTGATGCATTTAAACACGACAATGAAAAATATTGTTGATGCAAATACAAATATATGATTTTCCCTATCTATACAATACAACTAGAAGTATTCATGGTCGAGCTAAGTTTAGAACATGTTTATGCATGAGATTGACTCATATCATATTTATCTAAGCTCCAAATATAAGTCTAAAATTTTACTTAAATTTGCTTAAATTATAAATAGTTAATACATGCTTCTTTTAACTCGCGTATATTATTTTTAAAAATATTTTCGTTTTCAATTCAATATTTAATAAATTTATATACTTTTCCTTTTACTTTATTTAATGAAAAACTTAAATATTTTTAATATTTATATTAAACTACTTTATATTATAAATTTATTATTATGTGATATAAATTGTATGATATAAAAATATGATCCAATTTTTTTTATTCACCGATATTTGATATATTGATCAATTATTTTAGATCGAATTTTATAGACTTATATGGGGTGATTCTCTAATCCAATTTGTTCTATTCGTAAACACCAGAATTTAAACTCTTGACATTATTTAACAGATTCAATGCATCGTCCTGCTAGACCAATTGGTTATTAATAAAAGAAAAAAACACTGATCTTACTCTAATCTTCATGTTAGAGTTTAAATTTAATCTATATTTTAAATTAACCTAATTTTGGCTTGAATCCTATCTTTTGGATCTAATCTTTTTATTCAAAACCCTTATAAATTTAGAACAAACCTTAATATTTGAGACAGAATGACACATAGCACTTCTCTTGAACAAATCTAAAAATACAAGTATGGAACATAATTTCATATGAAACAAAGGAATAAGATCCATTCCAATAAACCGATCTAATCGTCAGTTGATTTAAGAAGCTGGAAATCAGCAATTTCATTTATTATAATTGGTTCATAACCACAGAATCCATGAAGCAGTATTTTACAGCCAAAAGCACAGACTTTAAGAATCAAAGCTCGTATTGTTGGCTCTGCAAGTAAAATAACTCTCAGAAAGAACATGTTATTGTCATAAAAAGAGAGATTTCGAAAAACAACCAATACTAATAGTCTTATTGCAAACAATTTTAAGATGGTCCCAACAGATCTTGCAAACAGTAATTCTCTAAAGACCCAAATCCATCAAGCAACCCGTCAAACAACCCATCTCCCAAACACCCTTCATCTTTCTTTTCCTCCATTGCCGCCGATCCTTGCAACTTCCGGTCGCCTTCCTCCACCGCCACAGCTGGCATATGGCCTTCGAACAAAGATAAGTGTCTAAAAAGCTTATCTTTCCTGCAAAAACTGTTGCCACAACTACACTTCCACTTCTTACTCTCTTCCCCGCCGCCCACACAATGCTTCAAACGACTTCTCAAATCAGACAAAACCGAAAACCTCTTTTTATGACAATTTTTGCATTCGTACGTTTTCGGGCAATGGCTTCTCTTGAAATGGTTCCTCACACAAATAACCGATTTCAACGGCCTAAACTTTTCGTGCATCTTGTTCCTATTACACCCACCGTACGGACACGAAAACCGAGTTTTATACTGATCCCCGTGAGCCCTCATATGCATCCGTAAATTGGCGTCACGTTTGAACCCTTTCCGGAAAATTTCGCAGAAATGTAAATGTCCCGACAGTAACTCCACCGCGTCTAACTCAATTATCTCGGACTCTCCTCCTTTGTAACTGTCAGAATCGGATTTCGGTTCTGGAGTCGGCTTCGGGTTTGGGGGATGGGTATTTTTGGCGCAAGAGAGGAGGGCAGCGCCGTTAACGATAATTTGGTGGATGGCGGAGGCGATTTCGGAGGACACGAGCTGCATTTGATCGTTGGAGATCAAAGTGTTGGTGCTGAGCGATAGAGCTAAGAAGGGCTGTAGGGGATTCATTCTCCTTTTCACCATTAAGAGGTTTAAAAGTGGGAGACGTGGACCGGGATAACTAATCGGAACTTGTTGCATGTAAGAGTGATCGATGCCGGTGGAATATTCCAGCGATATAGGAAAAGGTTCTCCGGAACAAGACATTTTTTCCTTCTGTGAAGTGAAGCTTGATCAGCTTAACTGCTTAAGAAGAAGATGAAAGAGCAACTAGAATTTTTCTTGTCATTATATTTATATGCGACTTCTGAGCGAACTGATCCTGAAACAATTTGAATACGTGTGCTATATTAACACGTCTGGATTTCAGATTGATGATGACCGTTTAATAGTGAGGTGGCGGCTTCGGGCTATCACTTAGATTTGTCTGGGAAGCAATTTATGAAAAAAATAATTATTTAAAAATAATTATTAGATTAGAACAAGAATATTTAAGAAACTGATTTATTTTTGGTCACATACGATAAACATACGTTCAACTGGTTACACTTTTGTAAAAAGTTTTCTTTATTAGACGTGTCTTAAGTCTACATGGATAAATATATTAAATTTCTTCATTTTAGTTGACTGAAGTGGGAAGACACGAATTCCAATTTATACCTCCCACTCAAAACAACAAAAATAATCTATTTAATTATTTTTTATATTTTCTAATTAATTTATATTATTTCAATTAGTTTGTATTATTTTTATTAGTAAAATTATTAATTAATTAATTTTTTTAATTTTATTTGAATTAACTTAACTTTTTAAATAATTTATATTTATAAAATTATATTTAAATAAATTAGTATTTAAATAATTGATAATAAATTATTTCATCTTAATAAGTATTTGCACTTTGCTTTGATAAATACTTAAAATAACTTTGTTATTTAAATAAATATATGACTTTTTATAGTAGAATTAAAATTGATATTTACAATAAAAAAGACCCACTCACTGACATATAACCTTTATATGAACATTGTTCTAAAAAAAACCTTTATATGAACCGATTTCACAGTAAGATCGACTTTAATTACACGACGGTTTTTTTGTATCAGACGATTTTCAACAGGATCATCAACATCAAAGACAGTTTGTTTAATATCATCATGTACTAGTGAGGTATGTTGATTCATTGATGCGTCCTAGTCATACGTTGATGGATGATGACATATAAAGAATAATGATTGTGTAGGCGTCTGATTAATAATCTCATCGCTGAATGGAATAATCGAAACTCGAGCAATGACATTGATAAATAAGAAGTTGATTATTGAAATTATTACGGTGAAGGAGCAATCCCACTCAATATCGACGTGCATGCAACATTTGTCAAGTTTGATAGTACAGTTGTACAAAACCTTGCATTGGACTTGATGAGACTAGAATATATTACATGAACGAGACTGATGATATTGATTGTGTAAGTTGTAGTGGTTTGGATAGTGTTAATGAGGACGAGTCAGAAGGGTTTTCTCTTCTTCTTTTTCTTCCTCGATTAATCAGGGGCAGTGGTACTGCGTCGGTAAATGATTTTCCCTTGGATTGACTAATTGCTCGGGCTCAGTCCATCTCTAACAATAGATACCCCTTATCGTAACTCATAAAGCACAACATATAATCTTCAAAAACAACAATATCATGTCTCTGATTAGTTGTTGATCAGGTACATGAGTATTTGTGAGTCTTAAATCGTTGATAATTTGTCGTGCTTTCGGGTCCAATTCATGTTTGATTTCCCTTGTCTATTGACAATGTGCATTTTCCAGTTCTATAGCTGGTCCGAGAACATATTGAACGTACTTAAATTCACGCAACACACGATCAACTAAATGTCACTCAATTAATGCATGAACAATGGACATAGTCGCATGTCATACGCTCAATATATCTAAAAAATTAGTAAGATACAAGTCATACATTCTTAATTACAGTATGACATCCACTCAAACTACAAAAGAAATTATTAGTATCCACAAACTAATATAAGAATTAGTAGTTATTACGATATTTGTATAAATTTCGTAAACATGTACATCTACTCCTATTGTTTGCTTGATTATTAATCGTATATATTCAAGCTCATCTGGAATATCTTGATATCTCAAATCAATAAAATATTTGTTGAATAGAGAAAAAATTATAACAATACGATTGAAATTATAATTTAAATAATAATCTATTTACTCGTAAAAGAATGAAATTACCTAAAGATGAGAGGGAATGAGATTGAGACGTCATTGTGTGAACGAAGAAAAGACAATCGATACCACATACATGACTATAGAAGCATCAAGCATCCATGCAATAGCGTTTTTACTAAGATTGAGACGTCATTATGTGAATGGAGAAAGGACATTCGATACTACACCCATGACTATAGAAGCATCATGCATATGCAATAACATTTTCAAGAAAGTTTTAGTATATGTCATGCCATCTTCCACCACTCATATCGATCAAAATATGACCATTAATAAGAAGACCTAACTACATTGCAATATCTTCAAGAGTGATTGTACACTCTTTACACGGAAGGATGAAAAGTGCGCATCTTTGATCTTCATCTCTCTATGAGTGTTGAAAACAGTATTAAGTTTAGCTTAAAATTCATTATCATCGAGATACATATAAAATATTAGTTTAGTCTAAATACTCAATAATGACATCGAGGAAAACTATCCTCACATAATGAATAAATGGATCGATGATACGATGATTCTCTTGTTAAATTAAAATAACTATATAAATTAACTATAAAAATATAATAAAAATAATAATTAACAAAAACATTATTAGTAAAATTAGTTTACCGTATGCTATAAATAAGTTAAAACATGAAAAAAATATTGAAAAAAAGTAAAAGTAGGAAAAATATATTTTTCAGGAAAATAAATTTGATATATTGTTTTAAAAACCATTATGTTTAATATACCTCTAAATCTGAATGAATTGAATTTATAATTCAATTTAACAATAATTTAAAAATTGAAATGACGCGAGCGATGACGACCGGAAATGCGAATAATGGAATGAAGTCAGAAATCAAATCGTTCAAGTGCTAAACCAATTAAGCCGAAGACTCCATTATCCAAGTAACAGTTTTTGGCGTCGGATGGCCCTACACGCTTTCGTAAAAGAGGCGTTTCAAACTTTACTAACCCTAAAATCAGGACTTGGTTTGAATTTTTAAAAGTGTTATTTCTTCATGAAAGTTGGATTTTCGGCTTTATAAAAAGTGTTAGAAGCTGTTGGTTTTTTTTTTTGCGAAACTATGGGTAATCTACAAAATTATGATCCATAATCAAAGATTGAATATCTGAAATTTTGAAGTATGAGGTTGACAATGTCGAAATAATAGTAATAATAGTTAATAAAATATCAAACACTTTATAAGATCATGCTCTTGTGGATATGATTGATAGGCTCATCCATGAAGATGGGAAGTTCAATTTAGATTGATTAGTAGAGTTTAAAATAGTATCGTTAATGCTTTAGTTAAAATGAGTGGTGACAAATCTTTCAGAGAATCTGATTCCATACACCTCTTATGGTGATAGTTGATGTAATCCAAGATAAGACGATCTCTCGTACCTAGTGTATTTCCATTTCTTATTTCCTTATCAAATATATATATTTATTAATTTTGTTTAATAATTAATAATTAATATTTTAATATTTTATTATTTTATATATGAATGTCTACTTATCTTTATATTTTTAAATTTATATGTTTTGGGGGAACCATCATTACGGTCTGCCTCAACTTTACGCTTTCATAGAAATGTCTTTTTCAAACTCTATCCATGATTAAAACAAAATTTGATAGTATGGAAAGTTATAGTAATTTTTTATTTTTATATTTGGTAGGTTAAAAAATAGTTTCCTCGAAGTATAAATTTTCTTTGAACTTGTTTTTTTTCCTTTCTAGAATAGACATATTATAGATTAAGCCAAAGCGGCATCTAAAATACATTTCGTGCAACTATAATCGAACAATGAAGATCGTGTCGTGGAAACCCAATTGGCAAGAATTTGTGCAGCGACATTGGCCAAGCGACGGACATGAACAATATCGATATGGGCATGAGCATCAAGCAGACATTGCGCTTCAACAAGATGAAATCGAACAATAGAGAGATAAAGGTTGCGACTATGAAGCTGGAGAAAAATATTAATAGCATCGCTCTCAATTATGACATCTCAATCTCAAACTGAATACTAACGGTGATCACATATGCCTCGACAATACTTGCATCGCCGACAATGTCTAATGGAAGAGCTCGTCCAGCGACAATCATTCCATTTGAATCTCGAGCCATAATGCCTATAGCAACCCCACACAATTGAGATCGACAGGCTCCATTTACATTTATTTTAATAGTAGAGGGAGGGGGTTTCCTTCAACGAGTTGGTGCTATAGAAACTTCACCATAAGGAGTAGTATGCAAATCACGAGCCTCAACCAGTAGTTGCTATGTAACTCGACCTTCATGCACGTAGAGATTACAGTGGTGCCGCTGGAAATACATTATCGCCAATAAATCAACAAACCGAGCCATCTGGAGAGTATGCATCATAAGCTCCAACCACTGACCAAATTTAGAAGAGGCAACAAATCCAATAAGAGACAAATATATAAGAGGCATCAATACATCCCCGAACGAAATGTGTAACAACCCAAATTTGAGTCAACGAATCATCATTGACTAGAGGTTTAATTGACTATATTTATAATGGTGTAAAGGTTTCATGGTTCAATTTGAGTTAAACTGGATGATAAATTGGCTTAATTAGAGATAAAAATAGAGTTATTAAGCTTGAGATGAAAGGAGATTGACCTAGAGTGTAATTTACCCATTGAAGAAAACATGATGATCTAGAGGGGATTTCTAGCTGATTTCAAATGGCTTTTGAAAGGCATGCAGAGCACATTTTTCCTTCTCTTTTCCCAAAAGTTTTTTTCTTCTCTTTCTCTTCTTCCTTCTTCCTTCTTCCTTCTTCCTTCTTCCTTCTTCCTTCTTCCTTCTTCCTTCTTCCTTCTTCGTCCAAGCATGAGAATTAGAGAAACGTTTTTCCTTTCTTCATCTTCTTTAACCATTCAAAAATTCCCTCCATAAGCTCCAAGATAAACTCACTATCTTCTTCAATAATAGCTATGAGCTCATTTGGGGGATTGGGAGGGTTTGAGCTCCGAAGGCCTCATTTCATGATTTTCATTCAGTTTTTCTTGTGGTTTGATTGTTGTTTAACAAATTGCATCCATCATTTTCATGTTGGGATCGTTTTATAACTTTTAATTGAAGAGTGTTGCAAGACCCCCCAAAGAGTAGGTCAATAAAAGGTAGATTCTTAGGTATGATAAAGAGGTTTTGGGGTAGTTAGGAGCTAAGGTAACACACTCTAATTTTTTCCTACTACTTGTATTACATGAGTATTGCTTGCTTATATGGGGTGATGAAGCATGTGAGGGTTGGACGCTTGATGATTGTTCTAGATATTTTAGATGTTATTTTGGTGTAAAAATGATGTGTAATTATCCCTAATAACTTCCACAAGCTTTAGTAATCAATAGAAACCTTAACGCAAGTGTTTAGAGTGTGTTTAGGATGTTTCCTGTGTCAAACTGTGTTTTTTGGGCTTTGGAATCGATACTGGATGAAAACTATAGTTACTAGATGAACTAAGACAAGATATGGTTATTTTACAAGGGTAGTATCGATTGTAGTCCTTTGAAAAATATAAAAGGATGATTTTTGGACAACTCTGAAACTAAATCTGCTATCAATACTCAAAGGAGTATCAAGACTACCCGAAAGAAAATCAATATCACATGTATGATATCAATACTAAGAATATTTTGATGGGTTTTTGGGCTATTTTTGTTGTCAATAGTTAAGGAGATTATTGATACTCTATGGTTGACATCGATACCAATGTAAAGGTATCGATACCAATAGTGATTATTGATTAGTGGACTTCGAGATGTCAAATAAACTCAAAAGTGAAGAGTTTATTACTTGAGAATGTGAGAAGTTACTAAAATACATTTGGAAGTTTGAAATTACTAAACTATCTTTATGGGCATAATTTAATGAAATAGCATATGCGGACAAGAGTTTGAGTGGTAAAATAATTGAATAATGATTTGAGACTCGAGTAAGGAACCTAGAAACGTTGTAATTGATTAATAACATGAAGATTAATGATACTTGAATAGTAATGTAAATGACTAATAATAGGATGATTAATGATATGTGATATGTAACACCCCAACCCATATCTGACCTGAATACGAGTCTGAGGTGTCACATTGACTTTTCAAATTGTTTCTTTTCACAAAATAGCTAAAGAATTTCAATTTCACATTTAAATCAAACTGAATAAATTGCATTAATTAAAAATATTTGGTTTTACAAAGCCTATCAGAGCATATTCAATACAAATCTCTTAGTACATGCCAACTACGTTCAATATACCAAAATACATAATCATATCCATTTCTTTTCTGATCTGACCTTCGGTAAGGAGAAACTGACATGTCTTGCTCCTCTTAGCTCATTAATCTTCTCGGAACCTACGTATGAAACACTCACACGCTAAGTTGATGACTTAGTGAGGCATAAATAAACTTAAATATAACATATAAATATTAATTCCTACTATGCACATTTCATGTAATCATGTTAATTATAAAGCACATTATGCATCAAACATAAATACATACATATTCATAACATATAATTATCCTTATTATTACTCTTATCATTATTAGCCTTATTTTCATTCTTATCTCTTAGTCATATGTTCTTGTATGTAACATTCTTAACCAGACCATATACACATCATATCACATATATCACTTCACAATGAAACAAACATATAATCATACCAAGTTTATTTATATTATCTTTTATTAGCCTATGTACACATGTGAGAACTAAAGATATGTGAGTACATAGAGGTTGTGCATATATGCTGTCACCATAGCTCGTATAATTCCCACTAGGGGCACTTAGAATTTGTCCCAAATGACCACTATGTCCCGAATGACCACTATGTCCCGAAGGACCACATATAACACATATATCTCGAAGGACCACTCCTTAAGAACCATATATATATTCCAATGGACCAAATAAGTGTACCGAAGTACCGTATATATGTTCCAAAGGGTTACATATCTGTCCCGAAGGACCACCTAGAACCTTCGACTCTTGGCATGCCAACTATACGTCTAGCTCTCATGACACATAACATGGGCATTATCATTTCTCTCATTTCACATAGTCATATCACATAGACACAAGTTCTCATAGCTTCTTATCATATCACATGGCTTATCTCTTGTGATCATGTAATCATATCACTTATAATCACATAGCTTATACCTTTTCACACATGGTCATATAGATCTATATTATGTAGCTTATTTCACCTTTCATATATTCTTATAGTTTATTATCACATCATTAATATCATAATCACATAGCATGCATTTACACAGATCATATAACATGTACAACAACATATCACACATATACTCATATCAATAAAATACTTATGTACATTATTTCATATATCCTAATATAGGAAATAGACTTGTCACAAGTCTTATTTCCATTCATCATTATATACTAACTAATATGCACTCACCTGGCCTCACTAGTCAATACCGATCTCTTAGTTCTTCCTTTCTCAATATTATCTCGTTGATTCATCAAATACTCGTTCCCGGTGAATATCTACACAATCAAACATTTGATATGCATAGCAGAATTCTAAGTGTTATAATTCGATCCTTAATAACTCAAGCTAAACGAAATTCTTAATACAATTTCCACTTTGAGTAGTATCGGTACCCCATGCATGGTACCGATACTTCCCTAGCTATGGTATCGATACCAAGCTTGGGTATCGATACCCTTTTTACATTCAAAATCCTTATTTCAAAAAATGGGTACCGATACTAACCTTATGGTATCGGTACTCTTGATATCGATATTATCTTCCTAGGTATCGATACCCCATGAACAATTTATAAATTCCTGCCTTATGGTATCGATACTCATTCAACTAGTATCGATACCCATACCTTAATAATCACTTATTTACTCTTTAAAGTATCGGTACTAAATGAACAGTACTGATACCCCTAACCCAGAATACACTTCTTTAACCCAAAAATCTTTTCTCCATAACCTCTTTTTAACCCTTGAGACTTAACTATACTTATTCAAATCAACTTATATCACTTTAATTCATCCTAATATCAAACATCTTACATACACACTTGAATTCAATAATCAAGCCAATAAATCAACATGTTCCAAATTCATTTCTAACACTCTGGATTTCTTAGTTAGATCCTTGACAAGTCAATTTTCACTTTAAAACTTATTTACTAACTGTATCTCAGTAATTCCTTTAAAAACTATTTACCTTTAATCTTACATAACTTAATCCTTTTTTAGTTTTAAGCAATCTTAAGTTTTCCTTAACTTTTCTTATCACTCCAAGAATAAAAAAACAACTTAAACATGAAAGAAAACCTTAACTTGAGACCAACTTACCTTGAAATGAAGCTTAAGGGAAGAGGAAGAATGAGAAGAATAAGAAGTTCCAGACATTTCTTTCTTTTTCACCCAAGCTGCACGTGGTTAAATCCCTTTTAAAAGAGAAATAAAAATATTTCCTATAAAATGACCATAATACCCTTTCCACTTTCAAACTTTGATATTAACTCCAATACCAAAATTCTCTAATCAAGTCCCTAAACATTTCTTATATTTGTTACTAAGTTTTCAAAACTTCTATTTTGATCAGTAACCCGACTTTTGGGATGTTACATGATAAGACGTTTAATTCTAAAGTGTGAACTTTATAATGAAGACTTGATAATAATAATATGATGATATTGTTATATGTGTGATCATAAAAATCTTATGAGATACGATTCAATTTATGCATTATTTAACACTCGAAAAACGACAAGGACACACGAATTACTTGTGTGTGACGATTATCAGTTATGTTTGATTGATTACCTTAAATATCCTAATTGCCAAAACATTGAAAATATGCTAGTCGGATGTAACTTTAACACTATTATGACCTTAACTCATCCATTACTTTATAGAAATAAACTAAGAGTAAATGTTCCAAATGCATAGATAACTCAGGTTTCACCCAAGGATCTGATCGCTTGTCTCTTATTATTTCGGTGAGTACGTTTCTTACTCAATCAAGTTTTTGAACAAGACTGTTACAATTATAATCATGAAATATAATGTCAAATGAATGGTGCAAGCTTAAACTGGTTATTATAATATTCGACCCAATATCTAACCCCATCTTTCAATAGCGCACATTGTACGCGAGGCCTTTGGGATTTGGTAATGTATCAATTGTCATCTTTTGGAATTTTAGTGTTGCCATCTGATGAGCAATTATTATTAAAAGTTTTAATAGTACATGAGACCCTCAAACTTTTAAAAAGAAAACAATTTGGCTCATAAACTTATTTTACATTTAATATAATCTTTAAATTGAGGATTAAATTAACATGATTCTTTGACTAATAGAAAATGATGTTAATCGTTACGATGTTGATATGGCAGTCTACTATACTGATATGAAAGTCTACAATTTCGATGTGATAGTTCACAATGAATGATGATATGATAGAAACCCCTTCAGACCGATGTGGGTAACTCTATCCGATCTGGGATGTCACATTAGGGCCACCGGAGCGACCCACTGTAAAAATCTCAGAAAATTTAAAACTTTTATAAAAACATGTAAACTCATAAAATGATTATGAATAAAAAATAAAATTTATCAGTATTCAGAAATAAAACAGATTTTCAGGCTCGGATATAAAAACAAAATACAATTACATGCCCCATAATCATATGAATCGTACTCCGCAAATGATGTCGATCAAACTCCCTACTGATGTTGATAGTTGCACTGGTACGATTCTTTTAACCTGAAAAGGTGAGTAACGGAGCGAGCTTTGGAAAGTTCAGTAATACATAACTACCAGATGATGCTGAAGAACGTGCAGATAACAAATAAGCATATATTTCCTTATTGGTTTAGACATCTACAGATTTTTAGACTGATCTGAGGTTCCACTGATATCTCAGGTAATAACAGACAATAAGGTTTTCAGTTCAAAGGAAAATATTTCGGATGACTGGGTTCAAGAGATCATGGTAGGTTATCTAGTGTGTTCCCTCAAAACCAGTGAAAAGATACATATCTTTTTAAAAAATATTTTTAAAATTCAGAAACCATAGTAATCCCTCCAGCCCAACACATCATAATGTGTAGGTTCCCCAGAACCATACACCCACCATCACATCGAGTAAGGCATTGAGAACAAAGCCGATGAGCTTGCTAGTATACTTCCTCCAACAATACCCCCCAAATAAAACATTTATAAAAAAACCATAGTAATCCCTTCAACTGAACACATCATAATGTGTAGGTTCCCTAGAACCATACACCCACCGTCACATCGAGTAAGGCCCTGAGCACAAAGCTGATGAGCCTACAAGTATTCTTTCTCCAACAATACCCCCAAATAAAACATTTTCCGTCTGTGAACGGATATATCAAAAATCAAAACATAATTCAGGTCAGATATCATAACAGTATCCAGGTCAGATATCATAACATAATCCATGTCAGGTATCATAAAAGAATTCAAATCCAAACACATATAACATGTTGCCATGGTTCATAAACCAGTAAATAAATAATTTTGGTGAAACTCATTTAAAAACATATAAAATTATCATGTAGTACATGTGGAACACACTAGGATATCCAAGTATTTCTCAGAGACACTTAGTAGTTACCAGAATGGATAAAATGAAACTGATGTAATTTGATCAGATTCTAGAAACGAGGTCTTATTGAAAGGAATCGATTCTAACTGATCTAATCTGACATTTAAGGTTGATACTTTAGAATCGCACTATGATTTATGTGCATCAGGAAAGTGTTCATGAACCTTTATATAAAATAATTCTAGATTCAGATCTACTGAGAGTGATTCTGCTACCCAACAATCTGGGGTATTCAGGGTATGTATTGAATTAATAGGATTTTAGTCCAATTGAACCAAATGGGGTATTCAGAATCCTTTGCATCTGTTCTACTTGTGTTTTCATATATGACCGTAGTGATTTGAGTTGATAAGGGAGAAACAAAGATTTAGGGCACTTATAATTTGGTCGATCTATCGGATTATCGAAATAACTCAAGCTGAACAAATCCCAGAACTAATGCATGTTGATCAGTCTATTCGTTGCCCTTCCAGGTATTCACTCTTTAATACCAAAAATTATTGTCCATAAATCATCTTCTGAGCCATCACTGAATGGATCTTAAGGAGATGAACCAATATTCTAATGGTCTTTATTCCATTTCCATGTTTCAACTATATCAGGAAATACCGACATACTTGATTTGTAATTCATAACCCATAAGGACGATTCATCATGTAAGTTCATCCGAGTTTCTAGATTTATCCCAATCACTTACTTAATCCTCAGTCATTGAGGTTACTTAGTTCATTTAGTAGTCAAGTCTATCCCGGTTACTCTAGAGTTTTCTAGAGTAATTCGTATGTTTCTGAATTTCGGATACATATTGTATTTTCGTTCAGTTCAATTTTGTCATATAATAAAGTCATTTTGATATTTGTGGTTGATTTATCTCACGAATATATACTTCTTAGTACCGAATGCACTCTAGAGTTGAGTTGAGGTGCGTACTTCCAGAATTAATATTAATCCAAACTTAAGGAGACGAATAAGGATTCAAGTGGTATCTATGCCATTCAGATATTGACATAGCATTAGGGTTGATCGACTCACTTAAGTTGTGTTCCATAACTTTTAAGGGTAGTATAACACCTATGTTTATTTGGATTCCTTAATTAATCCAAGACATTTACTTAGTCTAGGCTATAAGGGCATTTTGGTTATTTTGGTGCTTAATGTTTTTCCATTCATTTCAAAGCTTAAGGATATCCAATCATTCATGGTCTTAGTGATATTCTTGATTCATTTCGATTCCATGGGTATTTTGATCATTTTAAAGATCTAGATTATTTTAATAATTTCCTTCGGTCCGATCTTATTATTTAATTCAAACTTATCATCTATTACAGTCATTTAGAACAATTCTAACAAAAGAGCACCCTCGATAAATTATTCTTCAGGTATTTACTCACAACTCAATTATTTATGAATTATCAGAGTTTTTCTAAACAAAAGTAGGATTTTAACAAATAAATCTGTAATTTATTGGGTTAGGTACGAATTCTCGGGGTACTTTCTCATTCATAGTCAACTCGGACTATTTTTACCTATCAAGTGCATTTTCATAATTCCTTAACCAGGTAACTTCGGTATTAAAACTCTTAACAAGGATAAATAGAATTTAGAGATCTTAGAGTTAATGTTTTTCCAAATAATCTCTGAACTTAAAATTATTCCTTGTCAAACTTCTAATTTCTTGTACAAGCCTTCATAATTTTATTCAGTTACCGACTTTTTACCGCATTCGTATTGAGTGTAGGAATTACCTAACTATACAGATGAGATCAAAAAATTTCTTATTCATGCATTTATCAATGCCAACATGTTCCATAAAGCATAAAAGGTAGTAATGTATTACCTCCATTTTCGTGCCATACTGATCGATCATTTAAACTCCATTCGAACGCCCTAGATCTTGAAATCAACTTCCAATAATTCCTCAGATACATATCAACAGAAATTTCGTCAAAAATGGAGCTTAATTACGAAAAACATATTAAATTGGTTGGTAAATCAGTGAAAAACAACTTACCGGGTTCGAATTTGGCGAAACGAACTTCAGAATCGGATTCAGGACGTTGAAAAACATAAAATATGACTTTTCAAAAAATTTTGACTTTTTGGTCAAAGTAAACGGTCAACGGATTGACTCGGTCAAAGTCAACGATCAACGGTCAGCGGGTTGACTCGTTCAAAGTCAACGAGTTGACCTAGTGAGTTGACTCAGCCGAGTTAACTCAGTATGGGTTTACTCAGTCGGGTCAAGCGGGTGGGGCAGGAGGGTCGGGCAAGCCCATTCCAAAGAGTTCACTAGGCATCAAACTTTCCCCACTCTCAGGGTGGCGCGTGTAGGGCCTTAGAGGGTCGCAAAAATTCCACAAAAATTTCTAAAATTAGTTTAAGGGATTTTGAGGCACTTACCAAGCTCGGTTCACAATTTTGAACGGCGGAGAACTCGATTTCGAAACGTCGAAAACTTTAACTTTTTCACCCCTCACACACCGGTGACGACGGAGATAAGAAGGACATCGATGGACTCGGAACGATGCAAGGAACACGATGGTGTAGGAGGTGTAAAAAACGGAGCAACGATCGACGACGAATCGACGATTTTCGCGGCGGTGGAGTTTAAAAAATTTGAAACTTTGAGTTGAATTTTACGTTGAACAACGATGATTCACGATGAGAGGTTTGAGGGGTTTTGTTCATCGGTCGACAACGAACACGATGGTGGTTTTGGATCGACGAACGATGGTCAGACGATGGAGAAATTGGAGCTCAAATGATGGTTGACGGGGGGAGAGAATTTGGTTTTATTTTTTGGGAACTGATCGGGAAAAAGAGTTTATATTTTCAACATATAAGAAAATGGGTAAATTCAAGACTAGATCCCTGAATTTCTCGAAGTTCCTAAAATGGTCTGCCAACTTTGCGATTTTACACTTTAATCCTCAATTTCTTCCAAAATACCACTTTAATTCAATACTTTATAATTTCTAAAATTTAGCCCCTAAATTGGGGTGTGAAAATTCTCCCCTCCTTAAAAGAATTTCGTCCTCAAAATTTATGCATGTCACATAATTGCAAAAATGAAACTTCCATTAGTTCTTTCATATCTTCAAGTAGCTTTTACAAAAGTATTGTTGCTCTATAAATCTTTAACCAATTAAGTATACATTTTCTTCATAACTCTCCCTCATTCCAATAAATTAATCAGAACAGATTTATCTTTGTGGAATCAATTCAGCCTTGGTTACGAAAATAGGCTCATGGAGCGGTAACATATCCTAATTTCATTTCTGGAGTCGGGTCAGAATTTCTCAGATAAGTAACTCCCACATGGCTCGTGAGGTACTTTACATAATTTAGACAGATGTTACTGGTATTCCTTTATGCAATGGTAGAATTATAACAGATAGAAGACTTAGGTTAGCTCGTTACAGAGAGGGACTCGACCTTAGAGTTTCGGCTCAGATAAGTACGATTGTATTCTAGGGGCATGTACTGATCAGACATCTTTTGACATTCGACCTGCCGGTCTATCTTAAAAATTTTATCTCAACCTAAGCTCTGATACCACAAAATGTAACCCCTTCAGACCGATGCGGGTAACTCGATCCGATCTGGGATGTCACATTAGGGTCACCAGAGCAACCCACTGTAAAAATCTCAGAAAATTTAAAACTTTTATCAAAACATGTAAACTCATAAAATGATTTGTTAATACAAAATAAAATTTATCAGTATTCAGAAATAAAACAGATTTTCAGGCTCAAATATAAAAACAAAATACAATTACATGCCCCCTAATCATATGAACCGTACTCCGCAAATGATGCCGATGGAACTCCCTACTAATATCGATAGTTGCATTGGTACGATTCTTTTAATCAAAAAAAGTGAGTAACAGAGTGAGCTTTGGAAAGCTCAGTAATACAAAACTACCAGATGATGCTGAAGAATGTGCAGATAACAAATAAGCATATATTTCCTTATTGGTTTAGACATCTATAGATTTTTAGACTGAGCTGAGGTTCCACTGATATCTCAGGTAATAACAGACAATAAGTTTTCAGTTTAGGGGAAAATATTTTGGATGACTAGGTTCAAGAGATCAGGATAGGTTATCTAATGTGTTCCCTCAAAACCAGTGAAAAGATATAAATCTTTTTAAAACATCTTTTTAAAATTCAGAAGCCATAGTAATCCCTGCAGCCCAACACATCATAATGTGTAGGTTCCCCAGAACCATACACCCACCGTCACATCGAGTTAGGCCCTAAGCACAAAGCCGAAGAGCCTGCAAGTATACTTCCTCCAACAATACCCCCCAAATAAAACATTTATCAAAAACCATAGTAATCCCTCCAACCGAAAACATCATAATGTGTAGGTTCCCCAGAACCATACACCCATCGTCACATTAAGTAAGGCTCTGAGCACAAAGCCGAGCAGCTTACAAGTATTCTTCCTCCAACAATACCACCCAAATAAAACATTTTCCGTTCGTAAATGGATATATCAAAAATCAAAACATAATTCAGGTCAAATATCAGAACATCATCCAGGTCATATATCAGAACATAATCCTTGTGAGGTATCATAACAGAAGTCAAATTGTAACACATATAACATGTTTCCATGGTTCATAAACTAGTAAATCAATAATTTTGGTGAAACTCATATAAAACATATAAAATTATCATGTAGTACATGTGGAACACACTATGAAATCCAAGTATTTCTCAGAGACACTTAGTAGTTATCAGAATGGATAACATGAAACTGATGTAATTTGATCAGATTCTAGAAACAAGGTCATATTGAAGAGAATCGATTCTAACTGATCTAATCCGATATTTAAGGTTGATACTTTAGAATCGCACTATGATTCATGTGCATCAGGAAAGTGTTCATGTATATAAAATAATTCTAGATTCAGATTTACTAAGAGTGATTCCGCTACCCAACAATCTGGGGTATTCAGGGTATATATTGAATTAACAGGATTTTGGTCTAATTGAACCAAATAGTGTATTCATAATCCTTTGTATCTCTGCTACTTGTGTTTTCATATATGACCGTAGTGATTTGAGCTGATAAGGGAGAAACGAAGATTTAGGGCACTTATAATTTGAGTCGATCTATCGAATTATCGAAATAACTCAAACTGAACAAATCCCGGAACAAATGCATGTTGACCGATCTATTCGTTGCCCTTCCAGGTATTCACTTTTTAATACCAAAAATTATTGTCCATAAATTATCTTCTAAGTCATCACTGAAGGGATCTTGAGGAGACAAACATATATTCTACTTGTAACCCCCTAGACCCGGCCTATGCGTTTCGACTAAGTCTAGTGGATCACAAAGACATTTTCCAAAACCGTTATCCAATCAATGTAAAATCACATTATTCATGACATGAAATTATAATATTAAAACTCAACTCTTAAATATAAAACCAATCAGTAATAAATTAATTTAAAACAAATCTTAAAAATCAAAACCACGATAAACTGAATAGTAATAAATAAAGTATCATCATTATAAAATCCAATACTTTAAAATAGGTCCATGTCACCAGAATAAAGTCAACTTGCAAGATTAAAATATTACAATCAGATATACTTCAAGAGATATGTTGATCCTCCAAGTGCTCGAACCGAGGTATCTAACCAACAGTATCTGAAAGGGGAAAAACATTTTCGAAAGGTGAGCTAGGCTCAGTGTGTCCCAACATTACCATAAAATCACAATAGGTACATTAAACAAATCATAGTCCAGTAAATCTCACAAATTCATAAAAGAGTTTAACTTTTGAAAATCATAGTTTAAACCCTTTTCTGGTACACCATCAGTAGTTCCCAAAATTATTTTCCATATAGCTTACTTTATGCACATAGCAAAAAGAAAGCCGACTTAAGGATAGGCTATGAAGCTTGTATCTTTAAGCCCAAGTCAATAAGTCCATATAGCTTACCCTATGCACATAGCAAAGGAAAGCCGACCTAATGAAACATCTTGGGGCCCTCAAGAGTCACATTAGGCCCGTTTATTAGCTTGATCAGAGCTATACAATTGTAGTTCAATCCATCCCAAAATCAATATCCATATACCAGTCATCAAAGTCCATAAATCATCAACAATAAATCAGTGTACCAACAATAATAATCCATAGATTTCAATGTACCATATTTCAAAACATATAAAACCATTATGTAGTAAACAGGAACACACCTCGATAATGGGTTCAGATAGTAGATCTACTGATTGCTGGTTTCACCACGCTCTGCTACAGTTTTTGAACGGGTAAATACTGGTATACGTGGTTTAACTGATCTAGAAGAGTTGGGTCGAGCTGTCGAACGATCCAGAGAGTCTCTTGTACCTTCAAACAATAATAATTAATCAGCCCCAAATCTTACTTAATTGTTCAAAGCTAAAATTCTTAAGTATATAGGCATTTTTCGGGTTTGACTATCATTTTGGGGTATTTTGAGTCTGAATTTGGCCAAACAGATTGCGGAATCGGAATCAGGACGTCGAAAAACATAAAGTATGACTTTTCGAAAATTCAGATTCTTGGTCAAAGTCAAAGTCAACCACTTTGACCGTCAATTTGGAGGCCTTTGGGTTTGAATTTGACGAAACGGAATTCGGAAACGGATTCGGGACGTCGAAAACTATCATAATAGGTATACTCGAAAAAGATTTACGGTCGTTTAAGGGTCGGTCAAAGCATTTTAAGTTTTGGTCAAAGGAAGTCAACGGTCAACGGTCAAGGTCAACGGTCAACGGTCGGGTCGGGTCGGGTCAACGGTCGGGTCGGGTCAATCGGGTTGGGTCGGGTCAGTCCGGTCAAACCGGTTCAGACCGGTCAAACCGGTTCGAACAGGTCAGAACCGGTCGAAACTGGTCAAACCGGTTTCCAGCCCTCCACTCTCCCTGCAGCGGCGCGTGTGGCGCATTAGGCCTCCTCCGGGGGTCTAAAAATTCCGGAAAAATTTCTAAAAATTTTTTAAGCGATTTCGAGATACTTACAAAGATCGGTTCAAATTTTTGAACGGCGGAGAGCTCGATTTCAACTCGGCCGAATCTTTGACTGCTCTACCTCCTCACGCGCCACCGTCGACGGAGACCAAGGTTGACACCTGCGGACTTGAAACGGCACAAGGAACACGATGGTGTAGGAGGTGTCGTAAACGGAGAAACGATCGGCAGTGAATTTGAGATTTTCCCGGCGATAGAGCTAAAAAAAAATTTTGATGCTTTGACTTGATATTCCTGAAGTTTGGCAGCGTTTCACTTCAATTAATTTAAGGGGATTGTTCCTGAATCAATAACGAACACGATGGTGATTTCAAAACGACGATCAGAATTCGAACGGCGTCGGGATCTAAGTCAGAAACCGGCGTAGGGGAAGGAAATTTGGGAGCAATTGAGGTGTGGTTTTCTGTTTTGAAACAGAAAACCACGTTTATATCATAACATACCTAACTTTCTTGGGTAAATTCAGGGCTTGGTCCCTGAATTTTCTTTAACTCTAAAACAAGCTCCAAGTTTTATAATCTTTCAATTTAGTCCCTACAATTTATCGATTTTCACAATTAAAACCTCCAATTTCAATTAAATATTATTTTGAAAATATCCCGGTTGTTACAATTCTCCCCCTCTACAAGAAATTTCATCCTCGAAATTTACCTTATGAGAATAGTTGAGGAAACTGAGCCTCCATTGACTCCAATGTCTCCCAAGTAGCTTCTGAGGGGCCTCGATTACTCCATTGAACTTTGACCATTGGAATACGCCTATTCCGAAGAACTCGCTCATCTCTTTCTAAGATCTGGATGGGCTCCTCCTCATATAATAAATTAGGTCTCAGCTCTACCTCATCAACTTGAATGATGTGATCTGGATCTGGACGGTATCGCCTTAACATAGACACATGAAAAACATCATGAATACGACTAAGATGGGAAGGCAACTCAAGCTGATAAGCAACAGGTCCAACTTTCTTCAGAATACGATACGGCCCAATAAATTGCGGACTCAGTTTACCCTTACGTCCAAATCTCAATACTTTCTTTCATGGATATACCTTGAGAAAAACCTGATCTTCAACGTCAAACTGTATATCTTTCCTCCTTTGATCTGCATAAGATTTCTGCCTATCAAATGCCTCTTTCAGACGGTCACGGATCAATCTGACTGTGTCTTCCGTCTCCCGCACTACTCAGGTCCCAAAGTCTTCCTATCACGTAACTCAGTCCAACAAATCGGGGTGCGACACCTACGCCCATAGAGTGCTTAATAGGGTGCCATACGAATGCTGGTCTGGTAACTGTTATTATAAGTGAATTCAGCCGAAGGCAAAAAGTTCTCCCAGCTACCATGAAAATCAATTACACAACCCCGTAACATATCCTCCAGAATCTGAATTACTCTCTCAGATTGACCATCAGTTTGTGGGTGGAAGGAGGTATTATAATCCAATCTCGTACCCAAAGCCGTATGTAGCGCCTTCCAAAATCTCGAAGTAAATCTCGGATCTCGATCTGAAATGATAGATAACGGAACACCATGCAATCTAACAATCTCTGAAATATACAACCTCGCTAACTTGTCCAACGTATAATTTACCCGTACATGAATGAAGTGAGCTGACTTTGTAAGTCTGTCAACAATTACCCAAATTGAGTCATTTTTCGAATGAGTAATAGGTAAACCAGTAACAAAATCCATAGTAATACGCTCCCATTTCCATTCAGGAATCTTGATAGGTTGTAACAAACCTGATGGATGTTGATGTTCCGCCTTAACTTGCTGACAATTCAAACACCTCGCCACAAAATTCGAGATATCCTTCTTCATCCCAATCCAATGATACATCTCTCTCAAATTCTGGTACATCTTATCTCCTCCGGGATGCATAGCATATGGACTACTATGAGCCTCAGTAAGGATAGTCTGCCTCAACTCAGCATCATCAAGCACACAATATCGAGCTTTAAAGCATAAAACTTCATCCTGATCAATTGCGTAATCTGAGTTTGTCCCTTGCTCTACTTGCTCAAAGATGGAAAGAAAAGAGCTATCAAGGGGCTGCTTAGCCTTGATCTCATCAACCAAGGTCGACTTAACTTGCAATTCTGCTAACAAAGTGCCATCGTCATATAAATTCATCTTGTCCATCAAAGACCTCAACTCCGATATCGTCTTTCGACTCAAAGCATCCGCTACAATGTTAGCTTTACCAGGGTGATTATCAATCACACAATCATAATCCTTTAGAAGCTCTAACCAATGACGCTGTCTCAAATTAAGCTCCTTCTGGGTCAGAAGATACTTTAAGCTCTTATGATCCGTGAAAATGTAATACTTCTCTCCATAAAGATAGTGTCTCCAAATCTTCAAGGCAAAAATTTCTGCTGCCAACTCCAAATCGTGAGTAGGATAGTTACACTCATGCGGTCGCAGCTGACGGGATGCATAAGCCACCACCTTACTTTCCTCCATTAAAACACAACCAAGTCCTGAATGTGACGCATCACTATACACTGTAAAATCCTTCCCGGACTCTGGTTGAATCAACACCGGTGCTTGAGTCAAAATCGCCTTTAATTCCTGAAAGCTCTCCTGTTGTCCCTCACCCCAGTCAAACGACACGTCTTCCTTAACAACTTTGTCAAAGGAGAAGCAATGATCGAAAAGCCCTCAACAAAACGTCGATAATAACCAGCCAAGCCCAAGAAACTACGGATCTCAGATACATTCTTAGGTCGTTTCCAATTCATAATAGCCTCTATCTTGCTGGGATCGACCTGAACACCTCGCGCACAAATAATATGCCCCAGAAACGACACTTCTTGAAGCCAAAACTCACACTTACTTAGTTTTCCATATAAACGATGCTCTCTCAAAGTCCGCAGAACGATCTTCAAATGCTCGTCATGCTCTGCCTCAGTACGAGAATAGATCAGAATATCGTCAATGAATACCACCACAAATTGATCCAAATATGGTTGGAACACCCGATTCATCAAATCCATGAAAGCTGCAGGAGCGTTCGTCAAACCAAAAGGCATCACTAAGAATTCATAATGACCATATCTAGTGCAAATGGCCGTCTTTGCAACATCAGATCCTTTAACTTTCAATTGATAATACCCCGAACGAAGATCAATCTTAGAGAAAACAGTATCTCCTCGCAATTGATCAAATAAGTCTTCAATCCTGGGTAGTGGGTATTTATTCTTGACCGTCATCTTGTTCAATTTCCGATAGTCAATACATAATCTCAACGACCCATCTTTCTTTTTCACGAACATAACTGGAGCTCCCCATGGTGAAGTACTATGCCGAATAAATCCTCGATCGAATAATTCTTGCAATTGGACCTTCAACTCCTTAAGTTCTTTTGGAGCCATACGATAAGGTGCCATAGAAATAGGTGCAGATCCCGGATAAGTCTCTATCTCGAACTCTGCCTCTCTATCAAGAGGTAAACCAGGCAACTCCTCTGGAAAGACATCAGGAAACTCGCTAACTGTACGGATCTCTTCGATCGTGGACAATGAACCTTTAGTGTTCAAAATACAAGCAATGAAAGTCTCATACCCCTTCCGGATCATACGATCAATTTCCATCACTGAAACTATATTGGAGAGATAGCCACGCCATTCACCAATTAACACAACAGTCCGACCATCTGAAGTCTTTAGAGTAACCCGCTTGTATTCGCAATCCAGATTTACCTTGTGTTTATTCAACCAATCCATCCCAAGAATTAGATCGAACTCCTCTAAAGGAAGTTCCATAAGATCAGCGAGAAACATTTCTCCCTGAACCTCGAGAGGACAACGCATAAATACTTTATTCACTAATATCGCTTGTCCTACTGGACTCGTAACTGTAACAGTATTTTCAGTGTTCTCGATCAGAATCTGAAGGTTTCGAGATACCGAGCTCGATACATAGGAGTAAGTGGAGCCATTGTCCAATAGTGCAAAGTATGGAATGGAATAAATAGTAAATGTACCTGCAATAACCTCAGGCTCATCTCTGTCATCATGACGTCTAGTGGCATAAACCAAAGTTGGCTGTCTAGCCTCAGAAGCTGTTGGCCCTCTATTTTACTGAGGTCGGGCTCTACTGTCTGTCCTGGACGCTGATCCTCGAGTCTTTCCTTGACTACGATCTCTAATTGGGGTTTGTACTGTAGTCTGAGAACGAACATGAGTTTGGGTAGCGGTCTGCTCAAACGAAGCTGGCTGAGGACAATCCCTCCGATAATGACCACTAGATCCACACTGATAGCAAAGACCCATCTTCTTACGACACTCTCCTGTGTGTTGTTTACCACAATACTCACAAAGGGGCCCATTATAATACGACGAGGAACCGCCTCGACTGACAGCTAAAGGTGAGGATGCTGCAGGCCTGAAACGCGTATTGTTTCTCTGAGGGGCCAAATTACGAGTCCTCTTCCCAGACTGTGCTGATGACTCAACAGGGCCTGAAAATTTCTTAGATCGTTCCTGATCAACAGGCTCTCTACCAGAAGCTAAAACCTCCACCTCTTCAGCATCTTTGGCTCTGGCCACCAGCACATCAAATATCTCATCCTGATGGGTTACAACTTGCCTACGCAGCTCGTATCTGAGTCCAAGGGAAAATTTACGACATCGATCTCTCTCAGTAGGTACCATACTGAATCCATACTTCAGCAACTTCAAGAACTCGATCTCATACTCAGAAACAGTCATGTCTCCCTGAACCAGGTCTTGAAATTGCTGACGTCTCTGAGCTAAGTAGCGCTCTCCCAGAAAACGGCTCCGAAAGGGATCCTTAAAGAAATTCCAGGTCAAACGATCGGTAGGAACACTACTGGTCACTGACTCCCACCAAGTGTAGGCATTGCCATCTAACATCGCCACAGCACCCTGATATCTCTTAGTTGCGTCCAAACCCAACTGATCCAGGCGTCTTTCTGTATCCTGGAGCCAATCCTCAGCTTCAGTAGGAGCTCCACCAATCTGTCCCCCAAAAGTTCTAACTCCATTGGCAATCAACGTCTGTGAAATAGGAACCTCAGATACAACACCAGTAGCTCTGACTGCTCCCTGTATTAACTGCAGAAACTGTCTACTAAAATTCTCATCCAATGCAACTCTAGTAGACTCTGACTCAATATCGGTCGCTCCTATGATCGGTGTAGTCATGCCAATACCATCAGTAGGTGGCATATTCATTGGGGTCGTAGGAGCAGGATCACCTATCGGAGGTGGAGGATCTACTCGTATCTCATCAATCGGATCTGCAAATCTAGCCACTCGACCTCGTCCATGGCTAGTTCGACGACCACGTCTAGCACTCATTTTGGTGGATCTCGAGATTACTACAGAAGGTAAACTTAAGGTTAGATAAGCACTTGGAGTCTCGAACATAGTTAAAATCTTAATAACTTTGTGACATGGCCTTAGTAACTCATTTTGTAAAATATTTCAAAACTGTATTTTCAATGTGGACTCATTCACAGTCCGAGGTTTAAAAACCAAAAGCTCTGATACCAATAAATGTAACCCCCTAGATCCGGCCTATACGTTTCGACTAAGTCTAGTGGATCACAAAGACATTTTCCAAAACCGTTATCCAATCAATGTAAAATCACATTATTCATGACATGAAATTATAATAAATTATAATATTAAAACTCAACTCTTAAATATAAAACCAATCAGTAATAAATTAATTTAAAACATATCTTAAAAATCAAAACCACGATAAACTGAATAGTAATAGCAAAAGTATCATCATTATAAAATCCAATACTTTAAAATAGGTCCATGTCACCAGAATAAAGTCAACTTGCAAAATTAAAATATTACAATCAGATATACTTCAAGAGATATGTTGATCCTCCAAGTGCTCGAACCGAGGTATCTAACTAACAGTATCTGAAAGGGGGAAAACATTTTCGAAAGGTGAGCTAGGCTCAGTGTGTCCCAACATTACCATAAAATCACAATAGGTACATTAAACAAATCATAGTCCAGTAAATCTCACAAATTCATAAAAGAGTTTAACTTTTGAAAATCATAGTTTAAACCCTTTTCTAGTACACCATCAGCAGTTCCCAAAATTATTTTCCATATAGCTTACTTTATGCACATAGCAAAAAGAAAGCCGACTTAAGGATAGGCTATGAAGCTTGTATCCTTAAGCCCAAGTCAATAAGTCCATATAGCTTACCCTAAGCACACAGCAAAGGAAAGCCGACCTAATGAAACATCTTGAGGCCCTCAAGAGTCACATTAGGCTCGTTTATTAGCTTGATCAGAGCTATACAATTGTAGTTCAATCCATCCCAAAATCAATATCCATATACCAGTCATCAAAGTCCATAAATCATCAACAATAAATCGGTGTACCAACAATAATAATCCATAGATTTCAATGTACCATATTTCAAAACATATAAAACCATTATGTAGTAAACAGGAACACACCTCGATAATGGGTTCATATAGTAGATCTACTGATTGCTGGTTTCACCACGCTCTGCTACAGTTTTCGAACGGGTGAATACTGGTATACGTGGTTTAACTGATCTAGAAGAGCTGGTTCGAGCTGTCGAACGATCCGGAGAGTCTCTTGTACCTTCAAACAATAATAATTAATCAGCCCCAAATCTTACTTAATTGTTCAAAGCTAAAATTCTTAAGTATATAAGCATTTTTCGGGTTTGACTATCATTTTGGGGTATTTCAAGTCTGAATTTGGCCAAACGGATTACGGAATCGGAATCAGGACGTCGAAAAACATAAAGTATGACTTTTCAAAAATTTAGATTCTTGGTCAAAGTCAAAGTCAACCACTTTGACCGTCAATTTTGAGGCCTTCGGGTTTGAATTTGACGAAACGGACTTCGAAAACGGATTTGGGACATCGAAAACTATCAGAATAGGTATACTCGGAAAAGATTTACGGTCGTTTAAGGGTCGGTCAAAGCCATTTTAAGTTTTGGTCAAATGAAGTCAACAGTCAACGGTCGGGTCGGGTCAATCGGGTCGGGTCGGGTCAGTCCAGTCAAACCGGTTCGAACCGGTCGGAACCGGTCAAACCGGTTTCTAGCCCTCCACTCTCCCTGCGGCGGCGCGTGTGGCGCGTGAGGCCTCCTCCGGGGGTCTAAAAATTCTGGAAAAATTTTTAAAAATTATTTTAAGCGATTTCGAGATACTTACAAAGATCGGTTCAAATTTTTGAACGGTGAAGAGCTCGATTTCAACTCGACCGAATCTTTGACTGCTCCACCTCCTCACGCGCCGCCGTCGACGGAGACCAAGGTTGACACCGGCGGACTCGAAACGGCACAAGGAACACGATGGTGTAGGAGGTGTCGTAAACGGAGCAACCATCGACGGTGAATTTGAAATTTTCCCGGCGATAGAGCTAAAAAAAAGTCGATGCTTTGACTTGATATTCCCGACGTTTGGCAGCGTTTCACTTCAATTAATTTAAGGGGATTGTTCCTGAATCAATAACGAACACGATAGTGATTTCAAAACGACGATCGAAATTCGGACGGCGTCGGGATCTAAGTCTTAAACCGGCGTTGGGGTAAGGAAATTTGGGAGCAATTGAGGTGTGGTTTTCTGTTTTGAAACAGAAAACCACGTTTATATCATAACATACCTAACTTTCTTGGGTAAATTCAGGGCTTGGTCCCTAAATTTTCTTTAACTCTAAAACAAGCTCCAAGTTTTAAAATCTTTCAATTTAGTCCCCACAATTTATCGATTTTCACAATTAAAACCTCCAATTTCAATTAAATATTATTTTGAAAATATCCAGGTTGTTACACTACTGGTCTTTATTCGATTTCCATGTTTCAACTATATTAGGAAATGCCGACGTACTTGATTTATGGTTCATAACTCATAGGGATGATTCATCATGTAAGTTCATCCGAGCTTCCAGACTTATCTCAATCACTTACTTAATCCTCAGTCATTGAGGTTACTTACTTCATTTAGTAGTCAAGTCTATCCCGGTTACTCCAGAGTAATTAATACGTTTCTAAATTTAGGATACATATTGTATTTCCGTTCAGTTCAGTTTTGTCATATAATAAATTCATTTTGATATTTATGGTTGATTTGTCTCACGAATATCTACTTCTTAATACCAAGTGGTATCTATATCATTCGAATATTGACATAGCATTAAGGTTGATCGAATCACTTAAGTTGTGTTCCATAACTTTTAAGGGTAGTATAACACCTATGTTTATTTGGATTCCTTAATTAATCCAAGACATTTACTTAGTCTAGGCCATAAGGGCATTTTGGTCATTTTGGTGCTCAATGTTTTTCCATTTATTTCAAAGCTTGAGGATATCAAATCATTCCTGGTCTCAGTGATATTCTTGATTCATTTCCATTCCATGGGTATTTTGATCATTTTACAGATCTAGAGTATTTCAATCATTTTCTTCCATCCGGTCTTATTATTTAATTCAAACTTATCATTTATTACAGTCCTTTTGAACAATTCTGACAAAAGATCACCCTTGATAAATTATTCTTCAGGTATTTACTCACAACTCAGAGATTTACGGATTATCAGAGTTTTTCTGAACAAAAGTAGGATTTTAACAATTAAATCTGTAATTTATTGGGTTAGGTACGAATTCTCAGGGTACTTTCTCATTCAGAGTCAACTCTGGCTATTTTTACCTCTTAAGGGCATTTTCATAATTCCTTAACCAGGTAACTTCGGTATTAAAACTCTTAACAAGGATAAATAGAATTTAGAGATCCTAGAGTTAAATGATTTTCCAAATACTCTGAACTTGAAATTATTCTTTATCAAACTTCTAATTTCTTGTACAAGCCTTCATAATTTTATTCAGTTATCGACTTTCGACACTTATTTTTTGTCTCGTTTTTTAATGTAATTATTATTATTTTTATTTATTTATTTATTTTTATATATATTTTGCAACACCCCATGAGAAATACTACCAACTCAGTAGACCCATGCCCTGTCAACATTTCATCTACTCCAATTCAACAACTTCACCAATACGCAATATTAAAAGGAGGGGATTAAAAAGAAAGGGGAATAGAAGAAAATGAGAGAATGTTGCCACCACCCATGTCTCTCACGTGAAACCTGCATATCATCTCCAAAGTCAAAGAACCATTCATCCATCGAAAAGCAACCAAAAGAAATCAAACCTAATCCCTAAAATTTCGAGGATGAACTCACCTACTCTAACCAAATCTCCAAAAACAATGGCGGAAGTAATTTTAAAGAAAAAGGGGAGTATTACATTTTGAGGGAGCTCTCTGTTTTGGAAGGGGGAAATCATTGTAACGAAATGAAAAACAGTGTGTAAAGGAATTTTCCTCTTCCATTTTAGCATTCGAATGAAGCAATATAACAAGGGTAGCAAATCATTTTCTTTGAGAAAACCAATAATAGAAGCAATACACAGTCCATAAGCAGGTTATTAGTTTTATTTTTATTTTTCTAAATAATAAGCAATATCACATGTTTGGAAGAAAATATATTATGTAAAGAGTAGAAAGAGATCTTTTAACTTCTGGAGAGGGTTTCATCGCCATAGTGAAGCCTTGTGTGGGTGTTTACAGGTTTGATTTGGGTGTTTAGGCAAGATAGATAAGGTTTCAGCTCAAAATAGTGGGTGGTTTAAGCATAGAACACTGCCAGCTGCAGAGAAACCGAGAGGATAGGTGTCCGCGTGTGTGAGTACTATAAAATATACGCAGATAATGTACAAGTATACACAATCGTTCAACTAATATAATGATGAGTGAGTATCATCTCCACAGGGATTGGGAGAAATTACAAAAGTCTGACTAAAGCTAAGTATTAATCTATCTATGTATAGTTAGTCTTTATATATACAACTGTCACGGCAAATGAAAATGTGTATGAAGGTGAATGCAGATGAATGGTTTGATAGTGTAGCAGATGGAAATGCAGTGGCAAGATAAGATGGTGTAATGTCGAGGCAATGAAAAATGGTAAATAAACAGTAAATAAACAGCAAATAAAATGAAAAAAATATAATCCTCACGTGACAAGCTTCCAATGAAATGAATGACAGGGATTGATCTAAGGATGCTAAACTTATCTCTCAGGCATATTTAAGCTATCTAATCTTTACTTGCTCGACAAGGCTTTCCTAAAATATTCTCAAAGGAACCTAACAAAATAGGATGCCAAGGCATATGCTCTCACTCAACGATGTTGGCCAGCCTACCCTATTGATAAAGACACCCTTTTTAGTCGTTGAAATCCTATCCTAGTCTCTCCCGAGATTTAAGAGATTAGATTATAATATCCCTAGGCTGGTTCAAAGCCCCTTGAAAATACTATAACCCATTGCTTATGAGGATCTTGTCTTGCGGTTCTCTCGAATACTTACAAGTACTTTTAGCTTAGGTTTATTCTGAATACCTAAACTTCATCTAAGAAATGGACATTTCTATGCCTCTTACAAGCCTAGATAGTGAAGCATTCATAAGCAAAGCAAATAAAGAAACACAATAAACTTAAATATACCATTAAAATAAAGTCTAAACATCCATTAAACCAACCACCACCAAATAAGTTAGTTCATGGTGGGGTTCAAAATTTCCAAATACAAAGTCATGCAAATATTCGTTCCAACAACCCACAAATAAATATAAAAAATAGTAGAAAAAAGGGAAGTGAGAAATAGCCTTCGACGCACCACCGGAGGTCTCCTCAGCCACCACGAATCACCTTAGCTCGCTAGCTCCTTTCGGCACCTAGCTCCCCACTCCTTGGAGCTTAATCAATGGAGGAAAACCCAAGGAAGAAGAAAAGGAAATAAAAATCTGATTTTTTTTCTGCTCTATGCGTGTGCCTCCTCTTCACGTGTTCACATTCCTCTTTCCCATGAGGTGTAATATATAATAAAAATATCTAGGGGTAATGATTAGGTTGTTGGGTGCAAAATACCCCTCATACCCCTAGAATCACATGTAGTGCGTGAACCTTATCCTCCAGTTGGAAGTGGTCCCATAGCAGCTCTGGCAGGCGGTTACATCAATCATTTCATGTGCAGAGCCAGCTGTCCTCATACAGCTGTATCTTTTTGTCTTTTTCTGTGCCAGAAATGCCAAGGCATTTCAATATGCTTCAGCAACGTGTGATGCTGCGGCATTAATTCCCATCTAGTCCTTTTTGCTTGCTATTCCCTACACTCCACATACAAACTGCACCTTTCCCTCAAGTAGCATCATTAAGAAATAAAATAGCACTACCACCATAAATGCAACTATATGATCCTAAAATGCCTAAAATGAGCTTTTAAACAAATAATAACTTAAGTGAAAAAAGCCTTAAATATAACCTTTTTAGGAAGTTAACACACCCCCAAACTTAAGCTATTGCTTATCCTCAAGCAATGGATAGCAGTTACATAAGCAAAATGTCATGGAAATGTTCGACAATAAGACAGTAGGACAAAATTGCGGCTTCAACATACTAGACTTATTAAAAATTCAAGTTCTTTTCCCTAGGTCAAGATCCTTTGTTGTACTGTGTGTGCGTGATTGTATCCAATCTATACTTAGCAAACTTAGACAATTTCTACTCAAGTCCCCTAGTTTTTGTCAAGGCATTTACTTATTCATTAAGCACATTTTCTTTACTCCCTTTTTTTTAACTGCTGTTACGAATGGAGTCAGCTCATCACACCTACTCTCCTACACTCTAGGTGAAAGGGAGCATACCTTCCACCCCCGAGCTAGTTAAATAGAGTCATCCCATGACTACTTTTATTCACTCATATGCACATGGCTGCCATTTATTAAAGAGAGTTTCAGGCAATGCCACGGTAAAGAGGAGAGTCCCTCTACAGCTATGCCGAAGCATTTATTCACAGTTTCATATATACGGGAGTTGTTTTTTATTTTTCTTTTAAGCACAATACCATATTTCAATGCCAAAACTAACTAGAGTTCCTTCATAAGAATTTTCCAAATTTTCTAAGTTTAGAGAACATACAAATCGTGTAAAAGTTTTTCACAAAGCACCAAGCCCTAGAGTGAGTTCTATCATTCTCAACAGTCATTTACATTCAGATTCTAGCCTAACAAGATCATCATCGGGTATCCTCAAAACATTGTATCTAACTATCCTACCATTTACTGATGCCATCGCATAATATTATGTTAATGATATCATGCATATGTCCTAGCAAGAACACTACCTCCCACAAACTTAAGGGAAGCATTGTCCTCAATGCTTAAAGAGAACTAAACCAAATATAAACTAAATATCATGTAATGAAATGCAAACTAAATGAAAATAAATACAAGTAAGGTACCTCAATATTTTCGTGGTGGTGTTACCTTGGAGGTGCTAGCAGCTCCTCGTCGGGTGCGCTTGCGAAGGGGTGTTGGGCTGGACTCTGAATAAGTAGAGTAATAATGCACAATATTCTTACGTCCAGCCGTGGTCTTAGTGCGTCGACCACTACGTGGTGTAGGAACGGGACTGGGTGTTTCTTCAACAGGGACAGTGGGCGGATATTCAGGGGTGTCAGAACGGTGTTGATCAGGAGTCGGGTCATCAACTGGAGGATCTTCTTCATCTTGTTCGGGATCTGGAGATGTCTCGGCATTGAATGTCGGCAGAATTTCTTCTGGGAAGCTAGGGAAATTCCGTTGACCGTAGGGAATAATTTCTTGAAACATCGATCCCACTACAACATCTTTATGCTTCACATACCCAAAGAAATTGCGGATATCACCGTGTAAAGCATGTAGATGAGTCTGAGTCTGCATCACAGCTTCCTCGAGAGCAAGTAACTTTGCCTCGGCATTAGTTCCTGTAGATTGCTCATGAACAGGGTCTTTAGACTTGAGATTTTCAATTCCTAATAGCAGTGGAAGTCTAGCCCTAGTAATGCCTGATAATCCAGGTAAAATTTCATCAAAAGCATTTTCCTCGACCTTTTTCTTACGACACAAAGCAGTAATTAAGTTAGGAAACACTAAAGCACTTGAACTTGCTGAACAATAATACGACCAACATCAATAAGACGGGATACCATTATCGAATGTAAAAGTAGTAAGCGAGAAAGTGATACCGTCATATTGTGAGAAGTAGGCATGAGTTTATGCTTAAGGAAATGATTCCATAACTTGGCACGCGGCTGAAGACGTTCTCGGTTGACCGAGTATCTACTTGTTTGGCGCCCATTCCACTCAGTGTTTGCAAAGTATAAATCCTCAAGAATGTCATCATAAGTGTGGCTATCGGCTTCATTTTCAAACGCGACATGCCCGTCCACTACATCCTGCAAATGAAAATACCTATTAATCACAGTGGGTGTAAAACAGATCTGCTTACCTCGGACGAAAATGGAGTGTTGGTTGGGTTTGGAAATATTTACGTAAAACTCCTTAACCAACGAGGCATTCACGGAGCCCAGATGACGCGCGAACTTCTTCCACTTGAGCGGTGTCACAATGTCCATTACGTCGGGTCCAAAGCCGCCATCAGTCTCCTCGGTAAAAATGAAACCCAACTCGAATAAGCGTTTACGGTTCTTGAAGTTTTGGAACCGAGCCTTGGCCTCGTCATCCTCAAACTGTTACCAAGCAGAAGCATCGGTTGGAGCTGGTCTTGAACGCACCATTTTCAGTGTTGTTAAATTAAGAAAAATGGAAAAAGAAGTATCTTTCAAAAGATTTGTGAAGTTTTGGCTATGGAGAGAAGAGTGAAGAAGATGAAGAATATGAGAGATAAAAAGTAAAAGTTAAAAATGAAATAGAAAAGTTAATGAAGAAAGAGAAAAGAAAAAGTTAAAAGTTTAAGAGGGAAAAGGGGTGATAAGACGGTTAAGAGAGAAATTAGTGGGTGGGGGGTTATGCGTGTATGGGGAAGGAAAAAAACTGCCAAAATAAATGATGATGATGGGACAAAATTGTGGAGAGAGAAAACAATGTTAGAAATAAAATAAATTAAAAAGAAACAAAATCAAAGAATATATCTCCCATTAATGCGCTGTCCTTTCCTCCATTTGGGTGACCGCTCCCTGCACAGTTTGTAGCAATGTGGTCCCTACAAATCATATAAAAAACTAATTACAAAATAAAATAAAATAAAATGAAAGAAAAGCTTAAATTTTAAATTTATTTATGTACAGACACAAATTCAATGCCATGGCATTGAATATTGGTTCTCCTCTTAGCACGCTTCAGCTTCGTACAGACGTAACACGTCCTTGTTGTGCGGTGGTAGAACTCCATTGTATGCTTTCAGACGCTGATCATTGACCTTGAAGATCGTCCCATTGTCTATTCTCTTGATGTCAACAACTCCATGGGGGTAAACATAATGCACCTCAAATGACTCTGACCATCGAGATTTGAGCTTCCAGGAAAGAGTTTGAGTCTGGAGTTGTAAAGCAAGACTTGTTGTCCCACATGAAAATGTCGTGGCATCAGTTTCTGGTCATGCCACTTCTTGGTTTTCTCCTTATAGATCCGATAATTCTCATATGCTTGTGCTCTAAACTCTTCCATTTCATTAAGTTCCAGTAATCTTTGTTCCCCAGCTAGTTGAACATCAAAATTCAATCGCTTGATGGCCCAATACGCCTTATGTTCAAGCTCAATCGGGAGATGACAAGCTTTACCATACACTAGTTTGAATGGTGACATTCCCAAACGAGTTTTGTACGTTGTTCTATACGCCCAAAGTGCTTCATCCAACTTTGGCGACCAATCCTTACGCCTTGGGTTCACTACTTTCTCTAAAATATGCTTGATCTCTCGATTGGATATCTCTGCTTGGCCATTTGTCTGCAGATGATATGTCGTGGCAATCTTGTGTCGAACTCCATATCTCTTCAACGCCTTGACAATCAATTTGTTATCAAAGTGAGTTTCTTCATCACTAATAATAGCACGAGGTACTCCAAACCGAGTGAAAATATACTTATGCAAAAACTTGAGTATGGTCTTGGAGTCATTCCTTGATATCACTATTGCTTCCACCCACTTTCACACATAATCCACAGCAAGCAAGATATATAATTTTCCTTCAGAAGATGGGAATGGTCCCATGAAATCGATGCCCCACACACATCAAATAGCTCTATCTCCAAGATATTTTGCAGCGGCATCTCATGTCGTCTGGAGATGTTTCCAGTCCGTTGGCATCAATCACAAGCTTTGTAAAATGCTTGGGCATCTTTAAATAGAGTTGGCCAGTAAAAGTCTAATTGCAGGACCTTAGCAGCAATCCTTGCTCTACCAAAATGACCTCCACTTGGGGCCGAATGACAATGGTAAAAAATATGACGATGTTCCTCTTCAGGTACACATCGTCTAATGAGCTTATCAGCACAATGCTTGAATATATATGGCTCATCACAAAAATAGTGCCTTGTATCATGCTTGAACTTATTTTTAGCCTGATTATCTAAATCAAAAGGCATAATTCCACTAACAAGAAAATTAACAAGGTCAACATACCACGGAATTACCGCGGCATATAAAAGTTTCTCATCAGGAAATTCCTCTTGGATATCTATAGTGTCATGCCATTTAGAATTCCTCTAAGTCAAATTCTTGAAAAAGTAATATACACCTAATAAGTCTAGGCTTGGCATCCTTTTTGTTCACTAAGTATTTTATAGCCGAATGATCAGTGTGAACAATAACTCTTGTGCCTATTAGGTAAGGTCTAAATTTATCAAAAGCAAATACCACAACAAGTAATTCTTTCTTAGTGGTGGTGTAGTTCAATTGTGCTTCATTTAAAGTGCGACTAGAGTAATAAATAACATGAAAAATTTTTACCTCGACGTTACCCCAAAACAGCTCCTACGACATAATCGCTTGCATCAAACATCAGCTCAAATGGTGATGTCTAATCGGGAGGAACTACAATGGGTGCCGAGATCAGTTGTCGTTTCAGCTCAGTGAACGAGCCGAGGCATAACTCGTCAAACACAAAGTGTTGATTTTATTGAAGCAATGTGCACAAGGGCTTAGAAATCTTGGAGAAGTCTTTGATAAACCTTCTATAGAATCCAGCATGTCTAAGAAAACTTCTTATCCCCTTGACCAAAGTTGGCGGTGGCAACTTTTCAATCACTTAAATCTTCGCCTTGTGTGAAATTTTGTGGCCTAATACAATGCCTTCAGTCACCATGAAGTGACATTTCTCACAATTTAAGACCAACTCAGCCTCTTCGCATCTTTTGAGAACTTTTGCTAGATTGTCGAGGCATCGTTCAAAATTGTCCCCACAAACTGAAAAGTCGTCCATGAAGATCTCCAGAAAATCCTCAACCATGTCTGAAAATATAGCTTGTATACAGTGCTGAAATATTGTCGGAGCAATTACAGAGTCCAAAAGGCATCCTCCTAAAGGCAAAAGTGTCATAGGGAAGTGAATGTAGTCTTTTCTGGTCCTCTGGTGCGATGGCAATTTGATTGTACCCCGAGTACCATCCAAAAAGCAATAGAATGCTTTGCCAGCCAATCGATCCAACATTTGGTCGATGAAAGGTAGAGGAAAATGGTTTTCTTTGTAGCTTTATTGAGCTTTCTATAGTCCATGCATATCCTCCATCCGGTAATAGTGCGAGTGGTTATAGCTCATTATCCAAATTAGTAACCACAGTCGTCTTCCTCTTTTCTCGGAACACACTGGACAGGCTCACCCATAGATAGGGTAAATCACTCCGGCATCAAGCCATTTCAGAATTTCTTTCATCACCATTGCTTCATAACATGGTGAGTCTTCTTTGTGGTTCGATTAAATTGTCGTGGCAATCTTCAACCAGAATCTTGTGCATGCAGATCGTGGGACTAATGCATTTCAAGTCGGCCATAGTCCAACCAATTGCATTCTTATGCGCATCAAAAAACTTAACAAACTTGCTCTTGATTAACAGTAAGGTTAGCGGAAATAATCACCAGTAAAGTTTCATTGCTACCAAGTAAATATATTTAAGATGCCCTGGAAAGTCTCATTACTACCTAAGTAAACATATTTAAGATGCCCTGGCAAAGTCTTAAGCTCTAAAGTTGGTGCATGCAATAATGAAGGCTTAGGATGAATAAATTTGTCAAAATTCAGAGGTTCAAAATTCATACATGATCTAGCTTGTAGTAAGCTAGATTGCTCCTCCAAATTGGAAAGTCGTCGGACTCCATTAAGCTTTCATCATCCACCAAATATTCCTTTTCTTCTAGTTGAATGAAATTGTTCTGGCAAAGATGTTCAGTCTCTTCTTCAATCACTGAGTTCAATTCAGAAATGCCTTGACATTCTTCATTGTCATCAACATATTTGAGCGTTCGAAACGGATTGACAGTCACACACTGGTTAGCCACTCTCATGGTGAGTTCACCTTTTTCACAGTCTATCAATATCGTCCAATGGCTAGGAAAGGTCTTCCCAGAATAATCGTGCCTTGGCATCAACTCGCAATCCAAATTAATAATCGACTGGAAACACAAACTTACCCTCACTATGACATCCTCAACTCTCCCTTCAGGTTTAACATGAGATCTGTCGGCAAGTTGTAAAATAACCGAGGTGGGTCTTGCATCTCCTATGCCAAGCTTTAAGAATATTGACTTTGGAATTAAGTTGACACTTGAGCCAAGATCACATAGCGTCTTTCCAATGAAATTAGCTCCAATCGAAAAATGAATATAAAGCTGCCCGAATCACTTTTCTTTGGCGGTAACTTACTCAATGAAGAATAAAATTCTGTTGTCGTGGCAACAGTCTACTTTCCTCTTCTTGGTATAGGGTTCCTTCAGAAATTTGGCATACTCAGCATATGTTCAATAGCTTCCAAGAGAGGTACATTGATATGGAGCTGATCAAGAATGTCCACGAAGTTCTTGAACTGAACTTCATCATTATGCTTCTTCAATCTTTGCGGGAAGGGTGGTGGAGGTCTATCTTCCTTGACTGCAGTAAAAGGAATTGGTTTGCCTTGGCATCAGAATCTGGTGCCTTAGTAAGATCCTCCTCCTTGTCATTCTTAGAGCTATCATCATGTAATTCAGCTTCATCAAGAATGTCCACGAAGTTCTGAACTGAACTTCATCATTATGCTTCTTCAATCTTTGCGGGAAGGGTGGTGGAGGTCTATCTTCTTGACAGTAAAAGGAATTGGTTTTGCCTTGGCATCAGAATTGGTGCCTTAGTAAGATCCTCCTCCTTGTCATTCTTAGAAATGCTATCATCATGTAATTCAGCTTCACCACTTTCAGTAGTGGGAGTAGATCATCATGTGTACCCCACTAGCTTTAACTTGTTGATTGATTTGTTCCACTCCTAAGAGTTAACACATTGCAAGCTCCTTTCCATCTTTAGTACTTCAGTATCACTTGGAAATCATCCTTGCTGACGCTCTTGCAATGCCGTAACAATCTGACCAACTTGACCTTCCAAAGCTCTCAAAGACGAGCTATGGCTTTGAAGTAAGGCGCCTTGACTATGAAATAAAGCTCCTTGATTCTTAATTGAAGTAGAATGGTCTTGCGGCATTGTCTTTGTAGTAAATATAAACTCTTGAATCGTAGCTTCCAAGGAACTCATGCTTACTGACGTTGAAGCCTTTGTTAGTATTATGCCACGGCATAGCATTTCTGGTAACCTTGAGGACTCATTGTGATTCTGCTGCCGAGTAGGTTGATTAGCATTGTGGGCTTTAATTTCCCTATGAGAAATTGGGGTGTTGACGCCATCCAGCATTATAAGTGTAGAGTAAGGGTTGTTGTTGCCTCGATTGTAATTACTCAAAGTTGATGGACTCATGGTTGCTCGGGCGTTCGCTCATGATGATTGCCTTGGCATAACAGACATGCCAAACTAGTTACTTTACTTCTTCACCTCAGTAGAGCGTGTTAAGTTTTCAGCATATTGGTGATAGTTGAGAGTTGAGCGGACACGAATCCTTGGTATCTAACTCAAATGCTCTAGGTGCTCTCCCCACTCCCAAGTCTTGAGGAAGAAAACTGATAATCATTGTTAGTAATTCTGTCCAAGATAGCAAACGCCTCAGTAGGTGATTTATCCAGCAATGTCCCATTTGCCAAGCATCAAGTAACATCCGTGGGGTGCATTGACTCTATTACAGAACATGACTACTTGAGTCCAATCATGAAAACCATGATTTGAACACTTTCAAAGGAAACTCTTGTAACGATCCCAACACTCATACAGGATTCGTCATCACCCTGGCGAAAAGATGATATCATTCCTTAGCTGCTTATTCATGTTTGGTGGGTTGTACGTTAATAAGAAACTCTTACAAAGATCAGTCCATGATTCAATCGAACCGGCTGGTACACCACTCAACCAAGCCCTTGCTCGGTCACGCAATGAATACGGGAACAACTTTAACTTCAGAAAATCCTCATGTACTCCCTCTTGGCGAAAAGAATCACAAACTTCCAGAAAATTTCGAATGTGCTGCCTGGCATCTTCATTTGGCATACCCCCAAACTGCCCAATAGAATTCAACATATTGAACATGACTGGTTTTAGCTCGAAATGTGCAGCTTGAATTTCGGGTGCCACGATTCCAGGATTCAGATCATCCAGCATCATATTAAGTGATCATGAATAACACGTGGCCTAACGCAGGATCAGTATAGTCTAATGACGCGGCATTCTGATTTCCATCATCCTGACCAATGCCTTGGTTTCCAATCTGATACATGTTTCATCTAGCGCGTTGAGCACATCTCCTTTGTCTAAAGAGTCTTTCAATCTATGGTTCTATCGGTTCCAAAGGCTCTTCATAATTTCTTCTAGGCATACACTAAATAAACCTGAAAAATAAAACAAAAATATAAAGTAAACTATACAAAAATAAAAATGCAAAACAAAATAAAATGCTTTGGCAAAACTAAATAACTTCAGGCTGCCAATCCCCAGCAACGGCACCCAAAACTTGTCCGCAAATATACACAATCATTCAGTAATATAATGATGAGTGAGTATCGTCTCCACAGGGATTGGGCGAAATTACAAAAGTGACCAAAGCTAAGTATAATCTATCTATGTATAGTTAGTCTTTATATATACAAGTGTCACAAACAAATGAAAATGTGTATGAAGGTGGATGCAGATGAATGGTTTGATGGTGTAGCAGATGGAAATGCAGTGGCAAGATAAGATGGTGTAATATCGAGGCAATGAAAAATGGTAAATAAACAGCAAATAAAATGAAAAGAATATAATCCTCACGTGACAAGCTTCCAATAGAATGAATGACAGTGATTGATCTAAGGATGCTAAACTTATCTCTCAGGCATATTTAAGCTATCTAATCTTTACTTGCTCGACAGGGCTTTTCTAAAATGTTCTCAAAGGAACCTAACAGAATAGGATGCCAAGGCATCAGCTCTCACTCAACGATGTTGGTCAGCCTACCCTATTGATAAAGACACCCTTTTTAGTCGTTGAAATCCTATCCTAGTCTCTCCCGAGATCTAAGGGATTAGGTTATAATATCCCTAGGCCGGTTTAAAGCCCCTTGAAAATACTATAACACATTGCTTATGAGGATATTATCTTGTGGTTCTCTCGAATACTTACAAGTATTTTTAGCTTAGGTTTCTCCCGAATACCTAAACTTCATCTAAGAAATGGACATTTCCATGCCTCTTACTAGTCTAGATGGTGAAGCATTCATAAGCAAAGAAAATAAAGAACCATAATAAACTTAAATATACCATTAAAATAAAGTCTAAATATCCATTAAACCAACTACCACCAAATAAGTTAGTTCATGGTTAAAAATAGGTAGCAAAAAGGGAAGTGATAAGTAGCCTTCGACGCGCCACCGGAGGTCTCATCGGCCACCACGAATCACCTTAGCTCGCTAGCTCCTCTCGGTACCTAGATTTCCACTCTTTGGAGCTTAATCAATGGAGGAAAACCCAAGGAAGAAGAAAAGGAAAAGAAAATAAAAATCTAATTTTTTTCTGCTCTATGCGTGTGCCTCCTCTTCACGTGTTCATCTTCCTCTCTCCCATGAGGTATAATATATAATAAAAATATCTAGGGGTAATGATGAGGTTTTTGGGTGCAAAATACCCCTCATACCCCTAGAATCAAATGTAGTGCGTGAACCTTATCCTTCAAGTGGCAGTGGTCCTATAGTAGCTCTGGCAGGCAGTTACATCAATCATTTCATGTGCAGAGCCAGTTGTCCTCGTACAGTTGTATATTTTTATCTTTTTCTGTGCCATAAATGCCAAGGCATTTCACTCTGCTTCAGCAACGTGTGATGACGCGGCATTACTTCCCATCTAGTCCTTTTTGCTTGCTATTCCCTACACACCACAGACAAACTACACCTTTCCCTCAAGCAGCATCATTAAGAAATAAAATAGAACTACCACCACAAATGAAACTATATGCAACTATATTATCCTAAAATGCCTAAAATGAGCTTTTAAACAAACAATAACTTAAGTGAAAAAAAGGCCTTAAAAGTAGCCTTTTTAGGAAGTTAACAATAGGCCAGTTTGTTTCGAATGGTTTATGATCTTTTGGTTTAGGGGTCGAGGTCGTTCATGGTTTAGGGGTCAATTTAATGAGCTTTAGCCTTGTATTTAAGGTCTAGAGGGAGAACCTACGAGCTTGGGTTTTTAAGGCCTTACCCAGAGTTTGAACGGCGGTTGTGGGAATAAGTTACCACCGGGATTTGATGGTTGAGCGAGCGTTGGGGCTGTTTGGGGAGAGGTCTCTCTTTTCCCTTTTGTTTTGTGAGCGTGAGGGAGAGAGTAAGGGAAGAAGGAAGCAAAGCGGCGCTGATGGTTTTAGCTAAAGATTGTGTGTTATAATTTTAGGTCAAATCTAGCTTAATTTAGGCTTTAAGATGGTTGGGTAAAATGACAATGTTTAGCCTTAGGTGAATACAAGTGTGGTAAGTGGAATAATTACCTTTGAATTCCATTAACTTTGAACCTTTGTGTTTTGGGTCCTTAAATCAATTTTTTTAATTTGTCATTTGTATTTTAAGCGTTTTTCATTTTAGTCTTAATTTTATACTGTTCTTCATTCTATGATTGTTCTTGTATTGGTTATGTAATTTTGTTACTTTATGATTTAATCACATTATATGTTGGATTATTGAACTGTTTAATTTACATTTTAGTTACCTAACTTTTTTATTTGCCATTTTCATCTTTTATGGCAGTTGATTTTAAGATTAGGTTTATGGCAGCAGGTTTAGTTTTTTTTTTAAGTAATGAATTTTATATTATTTTAATATATGGTGTGCATTTATATATATGGCATGTACATATTATATTATTAAATGTTATTTTCAACTTTAAGTAAATAATATTAATAGTATATTTATGGTTGTTAATTGATATAGCATAAAAGATGAATATTTTCTTTATTAAACCCACTAAACATAGTTTATAAATCATCCACTAAATTGCCAAAAAGCTTAGGTGACCCACGTTTTGGAGTCAAGTGGGGTTAGGTTCATGCATAAATAGACCATATTATATTAGTGGAGGTTCACATGTTTTTAGGGTGAATGGGTTATTTTATGTAAGAAATATTGTTTATTCTCATTAAGTTAATATATATTTATATAAATGCTTGTTGTACAAATGGTGGCTTTTTATGTCTTGTATATATAAATATATTATATATATATATATATATGTGTGTGTGTGTGTGTATGTGTGTGTGTGTGTTGGCATATAAATGGTTATTTTGCATCTCATGAACTCATGCATAATGAATAGCTATATATATGTATGCACCATGCGTGTATCTCATAGTAAATAATAGTCGTTCTATCAAATGGGTTTCATCTTTTAATTTCATCAATTAATTTAATGTGTAAAGTCATATGAATTTTATTTGATTGTTAAAATACTGATAATTACATGTATTTTTCGCTCGACCTGCATGATACCCTCACGTGCATAACTCGACTTATAATTACATAATTGGATTAAGGGTAATACTCTTTTAATTTAAAATTGTTTTAAGTGGGTTGTCTTAACGTATTAGATATCCATTTTTAACGATTTTAAATTAGAAGTATATCCTATCAGTGACACCTAAAAAATTGATTTGTCACTTTAAAATTTGGGAATGGAAGTAAAAGAAATATTCGGCTATTTAAATTTGTCGAGAAAATGTTCTTATACCTAATTTAAGAGCTGGTCTCGATATTTTTTTAAATAATCGAATATTCTTTATCTTTCTAAAGGTTGGGTAATTTTAATTTAATCTATTTTAATGCTTTTGAATACTTTAAAATTCATATGTTATTATTTTGTTGGGGAACAAAAATCAAATTAAATTCGAATTTGTAAATTTCATTGCAAAGACATTAATTAATCGATCAGGTACCGATTTAGGGCGCTGTAGGGGTGCTAATCCTTCCCCACATGTAATCGACTCCCGAACTCATTTTTTGGTAACGCATACTTCAATTTGTTGTTTAAATTAAAATTAATTTTATTTAAAATGACAATGTTTTTTGGTGTCCAATCACACCCTAATTAAATATTGGTGGTGACTCCTCGAACCGTATTTTCTATCATAAAGGAATTTCTAAATTTTAGAAACGGGAGATTTTTTTAATCACATTCATTTTTAATTTAAATTTAATCTGAAGAGAATAATTAAAAAATGTTGTGGTTTTTAAAATCTCATATGAGAAAAAAAAAAGCTGTTTAGACAGCTTGACGACTCCGCTGGGGACGTATTTTTTAGAGAGTCAGGTCATTAGTCGATTAATAAATGGTGTTTGCAAATAAAATTACAAGTTTATTCTAATTTGGTTTTTGATCCCTTGTTTGGTTTTAAATAAGTTTTGTTTGCATTTTGACTCTTAATTTGCTTAACCACTAAATAGTTGTACTGATCTGTTTGCTAATGTTTTCAGATTAAATAATTTTTCAGGGTCTTGAGTTTTCTTTTCAGTGTTGTTTGCTTTGTTTTCGCTTCTCCTCAAACACTGCACAACTGCATTTGCATAACATGAGCTAAAACTCCACTTCGTCCTATTTAAGTAGGTGTAAGTAACTACTCCCTCGTAGACATGCACAAAGTCGGATAAAAAACCAATCCGGATCGGATAAAAACCGATCCGGTTTTTTCACCTAGCTAAAAAATCAGATTTTAAAAAAACCAGTTCGGATCCTAACCAATTTGGAGGGCCGGATGGTGTAATCGGTTTCGGTTTGAAAAAAACTGATTTAAAAAAAACAGATATAAAAAAACCGATGGTGGTGAGCAGCACTACTCTCACGTAAATCGTAGTGATTCCAAATATCTTTGTTTCGAGTGTGTTCGATCACTCTCACGACTTCAAGGTTTCTCCCGACGGAAGATTCAGCCATGTTAGGGTCGGTATTTGTAGCCATGATGAACAAAAAAAATACAAAAATAAGATTTGAGAGATGTTTAGGTGTTATGTAATAAGATTTGAGAAAGTTGTAATCAACCAAATACATCTCCAACCTATTTATACATGTTTAGGGTGGTAAAATGGTGATTTTTTTAGAAAAAATGGTCAAAAAACGGTCACAAAAACCCCCCAACGACGTTCTTGTTAGTGGTGGAGAGTGGCGTTCGTCTGCTGAGAAAGCAGGAGTGGGTCCTCTGAATAAAGAGGAATGGGTTGTTGGAACTGATTCCCAGACTTTTCGTGATTGGGTAGCAGCGCATGCTTTAATTTTTCAGAGGAGTGGCTTTATGAATGTTATGGAGGCAGATTGTAGGGAGTACATGGTCGCTGATCTGGATGGTTGTGCTGCTTCCGACGTTAATGCGCATAATGCGCCGAATATGTGTATTGAGGGGCTACAGAACAAGGCTAGTGGCGTTGTTAGTGGGAGTTTGGATTTAAACAAAGAGATGAAATTTTCCTTGGTTTCTAGTGACGTTGTTAGTGGTTCTGTTGGACCAAAAATTAATGTTAGTGGAGGGCTTAAGGCACTAAATAAAGAATTGGAATTGGTTCATTCCCATAGGCATAACCACGTTAGTTCCAATACACATGAAAATATTATTTTATCAAAAGCTGTAAAGGGATCGTTAGTGGCTTGCACTAGCAATGTCTTGAGAAGAAAGTTGAAGTTTAGGAGGAGGCGAAAGGTAAGCCAAGATGTCAGAAGAGGTGCGGTTGATCTCTGCTCATCGGTTGGAGATTGAAATCGGTTGGAGATTGAAATCGGCTGATTTAATATTCGAATAACTTTGATTCTTACCACCTCAAGGCACACTCTTTTTCATCCATTTAGGATTAGGGAGGTTTTTTTTAATGAGGTTCTCGAGGTGGTGTACTTTGTAACCGTTCTTAATACAAAGTACCCTCTTTCAAAAAAAAGTTTTTAAAACCCCAGACCGAATTTTTTTCGGATAAAAACCGGTTTTTTATCCATTTTTTTCAAACCGAATTTTAATCCGGTAAAAAAACCGATCGTCTAATTTTTTCCCAAACCGGTTATACTATCTGGTTTTTAAATATTCGATCCGGTTAAAAAAACCGATTTTTCCCAAATCCAGTTTCAGATATTTTTTGCGCAAAATCGAATATTCAGATTTTTTGTGCACCTCTACGCCCTCGTGTGGTTTTCACCTCCGTGCGGGATAGTGAAACGCTCCTTGGGCTCACGCCTTATGATCCTCGTGAGGTTTTCACCTCCGCAATGACATAAGGAAGTGTGTCCCCTCGAATTGAACTCGATCCAAAAGTTTGTAATGGGCAAGGATTGAGGGTTCGGTAGCCCAAGGGGGCACCACCAAAGGATAATTCGAGGACCTCTTACTTTAGAACCGATCCCAACATGTAGTAAACTTAGAACCCAGATACTGCCTTGCCCATACCATATGATCCTGTGAGGAGAGTACACAAGGAAAAGCTTATTTGAGCATTCTTTAGTGTAATTTTAATTTCTTGAATAAATGTATGCGAACTAGAGATCATGCAGTTAGGTTTAATTTTTCGAATAAGAATGCGAACTAGATGGCATTAGGTTAGGATAAACAAAGCATATGGGTAGATATCATGTTGGGTAGGATCTACTACAGCATGATTGGGTAGTCAGCATGTGAGGGTAGGTTTTATTTATTTCGATACTTATTATTTTGTTTATATTATGTTTACTAACCCATTTTGGTTTTATGTATATTTTATTTTAGATTTCAAGATTCAATTTAAGGACTTTAGACATCGTCAAATGTGATAAAATACACCGAAAACTTTGGGTGCAATGTTAGATTCCATGAAGAGTACGGCTCATGGAAATAAAGAAATGAAGAGTCGCAATTGTATTTTTACTACATGGTGTAATGAAATCTTGTTGTCTAAATGAAGGTTGTTCTATAGTGGTCACTTTTGAAATTAACACCTTGTTCATTTACATTCACATTCTCGTTTTGCATTAGCTTATTAATTTATCTAATTTGCTATTTGCTTCTATAATAATTCTTGTCATCTTATTATCATTTTTTTACTAACTAGTTTATATGTTGTTTTTTCCTTTTTGCTTGCATCACATGTTCATGACATAATCAAGGTGTTGATTTGTGAATGGTCATCATATTAAAAGGTTTTCATAATGGATAAAAGGTTTCATGATTAAGAAAACTATAACATAGTTAAGGAATTTCATCCTGAGGAAGCTCCGAAAATAATGGAGAGCTATGCGCCTGAGGATCGTATGTCTGATGAAGAGCAAAAGGAAATAAGGGAGATAAGGGAGAAAATGTCCAAGATGATGGATAAAATAACTATTTTGGACAAAGAAAAAGAGACTTCTATAAAAGAAAAGATTGAGCTCGACAAAAACAGTCATATGATGTCAAATACACGATGGACCGTTGACCCTAACCAATCTGAGAAATCACGCACAGTCATCATTCGTATCAATAAATTGTCTGGAGACCCCAAAGAAATTGTGACAACTGTAAAAGTCCAGAAAGATGAAAAGAAACAATGTAATCAGAACTCATGGCCATTTGAGAGTATGCTTACAATGTCAGGAGGAATAAACCTAAAGACTCGAGTTAAATCCAAGCCGAGAGTTGACTCTCATTTTGATTCTATCCATATTCATATAAGGAGTTGTTTGATAAGCTTTTAGAGGCCCAAGAGGTGGCCCACATATGTGAAGCCTTTGCAGCCTTCGTATCCAAATTGGTATGACGTCAATGTTCATTGTGAGTGTCATGTCGGGGATAAGGACATTCCATTAAGAATTGCACCTCCTTCAAACATCGAGTCCAACATCTTTTGGATCATGAAGTTTTGGAGTTCGAAGTGAAAGGTTGACTGGGTTTGGTGACAGATTGTCCTGTTAAGACGGAGCCAATAGTGTTCAAAGGTAAGGATATCAATGGGGGCATCCATGAGGAAGAAGATTTGCTAAAGGTTGAAACTCAAGTTCGTCATTTGAGGAATGAAAACAATAAACTGAATAGAGAGATGGAAGTCACGCGTGATAGTTTTCAAAGGATCAGTCTAGCCTTTAAAAATGTTTGTATAGGATATACCCCAGAAGAGTGGACAACAGAGGTCACTAAACTGAATAAAGACATTGAACAATGGAGAAAGAATTGCAAGATGCATGAAGGTCGAGCCAAGAAGTTCTCTTATGATTTACATATTACAGAAAAAAAGCGCGATATAATTGTTAATGATTTAGAAAGATGTCAAGCCGAGAATCAGATTTTGAATTTATCCATAGCCAACATAGAGACTCCATATCAACGCCACAAGCGTGAGGTTGATGCTGAGCTAGAAGCCACTAGAGTTAGGAACAATAAATTGGTGAGGATGGTAGATAATTTTGAAAATAGTGTCCAAGGATTTCATAACAACAAAGATTTTCTTACGAGGAAAAATGAACAAACTTCGTTTACAACTCCAAGAATTGACACGTAAGATGGAGGAAAAAGACAACGTCATGAAATAAGCTATGATCCAAGCAAGCCATTTGGATCACAAATTGATTGATCTAGCTGGCTTTGCAAGAGAATTGGAGCAGATGGACAACTCAACACCCAAACATGAGTGGAAGTTAACTTGGCTTTTGAGAGAGATAGAGAAGTTACGAGTTAAAGTTATTCCTTATGTGTAAAGTTGTTTGATGTATCAAAACCTTTGTGTTCAATGAAAGTTGTTTTAAGATGATCACTCTTGAATGACATTTTTTGCATACATAAATTTCCATTGCATTTGTTTATTTAAGCATTTTACATGCACTAGTTATGAAAACATGAAAATAATTTATGGAAAGTTATGTAACAGTAATGTAACATCCTCAATACCGGGTTAGTGACCAAATTGAAATATTTTAGAATTTGGTGATTAAAGTAGAATAATTGAATAGTTCAATGATTTATCTGAAAATATTTCCTAAAAGTTGTTAGTAATTATTAAAGGAATTAAAGGGCAAAATGGTCATTTGACAAGGAAATTTTTATATTTCTTTTAAAAGACAAGGGAACCAAGTTGAAAATGAGAGAATTCTCCATAGTTTTCTTTCTTCTTCTTCCTCCTCCCGTATCTCCAAGCTCTAAGGTGAGTTTCTTTGTTTGTTGATTAATTGTTGATTTTAAGGTTGGGTTATGATCATTAGATGATAATTAAGCTTAAGGAAAGCTTAATTTGTTCTAAAACAACAAGATGAAATATATAGAAGAAATTAAAGAAAATGAGTTTTTAGATGAATTTATGGAAAAGACTTAATAAGTGAAATTTGAGAAGGAATTTGACTTGTCATCACTAAGAATAAGAGATTTATGAAGTTAGAAAGGATTAATAACAAAGTTGAAAGTTTAGTAAGATTCTTAATTTTAAGAATCATGATGAGATATGGAAGATAAAGATGGTTTATATGAATACAAGTTGGTTTAAGTAATGGTAGTTGAGTTTAATGACATGATAGGGGATTAAAATAGAAGAATTGAATGAAGAGTTGATGTTTTTCGGACGTAAAATACAAATTATGGGCAAAGTGTATCGATGCGCATTCAATGTGTACTGATGCACTCTTTAAAGAAGAAAAATAGAATGCCTTGAGTGTACCGATGCACAGTTAGTGCATCGATGCACCCCCTTAAGATTAAACATCGAAGGTAATTTGGGTACCGATGCACAGGTAGTGCATCGATGCATACCTTCATTAAAAGATGAAAATATATTTTTTTTAGCCTAAGAAGTGACAGTTTAGAAGATATCAATTAGTATACTGATATGTATCAATGTATTACTATGTAGATATATGATGGTGTAGATTTCGATCGAGAGCAACGTCGAGAAAAGTTTACAAGTAATAGTCATCGGGAAAAATTAAGAGATCGATATTGACTAGTGAGGCCAGGTGAGTGCATATTAGATATTATATGATGTTTAATGGAAATAAGACTTGCAACAAGTCTATTTATGATAGTATTATGCATGAATTCATAAACTTGAGTATGTGTTTGTTGTGGGTGTATGAGTAATATGTTATTGTATGTGTGACATGATTTGTATGAATTTATGTTAGTGTGATAAGATATAATAACCAATATAAATAATATATATGTTTACATAAATTATATGATGATATAAGAATAGATATGAAATTATATGAGTATAAAAGATAAGTCATATTATAAGTTTTAGGTAATTTATGGAAATGAAAATACATGAATATGAAGAGTTATAAGAGAACAAATATAAGTTACATGATAATGAAATACAAGATTATGTGAATATATGGTTATACGATAAAATATGTAATAATAGGAGAATATGATGAAAGTGAATTCATTATAACAATAGGAACTAGGTAAATATGTGTAAAGGTTATATGAATAATGGAAACATGAATTAGACAGGTACATAGTGATATGATCAATTATGAGAATTAGTGTATTAGATATTATATGATTTATGAGAATTTAAGAAAACTAGACATGATTGAATTATAAAATGAACTGAGAATAATATATCACTTAGTAAAGTTTTATATAAAGTGATGATATACACATATAATATAAGATATATGTTTATAAATATGACATATGTTATGTAATATAAGTGCTTATCAAGAAATAAAGAATAAGATAGATGATATGATATAAATTATATTATGAATTAGTGAGGTAGGAATGCGATATAAATATGCAATAAAAGTTATGTGTTATATGATAAATATAAACATATTAGAACAAGAGATAAATTATATGAGAAATATTTATAGGCTTAAATGAAGCCATATGAAGATGTTATAGGAGCTCTTTGATGATAATTTATGAGAATATATGTATATGTGATAAACTATGTGAAACTGAACTAAGGTAATATATATATAATTGATGTGAGTATAAAAGTACAAACCATAAGTTATATGATATGTGATAAGTTATTATATGTACATGGCGTATGTTATGAGATGTGATCTATGTGATTACAGGAGAAATGATAATAGCTATATGAGTATATATACATGTGAACTATATGGAAATGAACTACGTGACTATGTGTGATTTTATGGAAATGTGATAATGAGTTATGTGGAAGAACTATGAGATTATATGTATATGTGAATGTGAGATAATCTAAATATTAATGTCCATGTTATGTGTCAAGAGAGATAGAGGTATAGTTGGCATGCCAAGAGTCGAGGGACTACGCGGTCCTTCGGGACATATATGTATTCTTTGGAACATGTATGAGGTCTTTTGAGACACATATTTGGTCCTTGGCATATGTATATGATTCTTAAGGAATTTTTCTACGTGGTCCTTAGGGACATCTTATATAGCACTATGGTGCAATTCTACGTGGCACTTCGGTGCAATTCTACGTGGCACTTCGGTGCAATTCTACGTGGCACTTCAGTGCATTTATATGAGCTGTGGTGACAGCATTAGTGCACAACCTCTAACGACTCACATATCAATAGTTCTCACATATGTACATGGGCTAATCAAGAGATAATAACAAATATATGTTGTGATATGATAAATTTTATAGCAAGGACATGATAAGATATGGGTATAGTATATGATTAAGAATGTTAAGTATATGTGTTATGTGATTTAATGATAAGTGACTAATGATGATTCATATGTATGCATGTATTTCTTATTAGATAATCTGATATGATTTATATGATGATGTTTGTATTGCTTAGTTAATTAAATCATATGTTGAGTAAAAGAATAAATATAAGAGAATATAATTATAAGATATAAATTATAAGAATATTGATAGTGGAATAAGGTTAGAGATGAAAACAATGTGTGATATGTATATGTGTATAGTACGTTATATATAATGTTATATTGTTTTGATGTGGCATTATAAGATGATATGTTCATGCATGTGGAATTAGTTAGAGTTCTTTTATAAATTAATGCCTCACTAAGTCATAGACGTAGCGTGTAAGTGATTTACACGTAGGTTTCAAGAAGAGTAAAGAGCGATGTGGAGCAAGACAGGTCAGCATCTCCTTACTAAAGGTCAAATCAGAAGAGAGGTGAATAATATGTATTTTAATATATAAAGTTTTAGTTGGCATGTATTCAAAAGAATATATTGTATAAGCTCTGAATGGTTCTGTAAACGTTTTGAATAAGTTATATGTTATAAAATTTTAAATTACTCACTATTTTAGACAAGTAAATGTTTTGAAAAATCAATGTGACACCTCGGATCTGGGTCGGATATGGGTTGGGGGTGTTACAAGTAATAACAAGATCATTCATTCATACCACTTCCTCATCATCATGAACAAACAAATGGAAACAATAGAGCAATCTCATGAGGGATCACAAGAGCGGTTACAGGAGAAGTTAGTCGGATTACAACAAGATACGATAAATCAAACATCGGATTATCTACAAGAAATATCGAAGCAGATGATCCAAGTGATGGCAACCAGGGTTGATGATAGAGAAAATATAACTGATAAGAGATATAAGTGTTATCAAACTAATACGTCGAGAATGATAACCTACCCTAGAACTTCACAATCACACCTAGGGAAGAGCCTCATTGTTCATGAGCAATTTAAAGATGAATTTAAGCAGTTGAATGAAGCAATTAGAGCTACGAAAAATGTTAATGCCTCCCATAAAGAACTAGAAGCGAGAGAGCTCAGCTTGGTCCCAGATTTGGTCATCCAACATGAATTTAGGATGCCTAATTTTGAAAAATATGATGGTATCAGTTGTCCCCTAATTCACTTAAGAATGTTTTTCAGAATATGGAATGGTACTTAAATAATGATAATCTACTGATTCACTACTTCCAGGATAGTCTTGATGGGCCAGCTATAGTATGGTATAACTGTTTGAACCGAGAGAAAATCAAGAGATGGGTCGATCTGGCTGGTGCGTTTTTGGGGTAATATCGATATGTTAAAGGCTTAGCTCTAAAGCGTCAGGATCTTTAGAGAATAAGGATGAAAGCCACTGAAAGCTTTAAAGAGTATGCCTTAAGATGGAGAGGAGTGGCAGCACAAGTTCAACCTCTCACGTTAGAAGAAGAGATATCATATACGTTTTGTCATTCTCTCTCAGATCCTTTCTTCGAGTTAATGTTGGCAAACTCAGCAAGGGACTTCAAGGATCTTATGACAGCTGGGGAATTAATTGAAAATACAATTAGAAAAAGAAACATAAAAGTCAGTTCCAAAGGCTCAACCGATCCAAACGCAAAAACTGATGATATAAATGAATGTCATGTCCACAACCGTAAAAGGAAAAGAGCAGCTATTCGTTCCGACCGACCAAAGAAAGTCTCGAGATCAAGAAATACTTTGCTGTTGTTCAAAACTTCTATATCATATATGTACCCCTATTTGATTAAAGGTCAATACCTCACACAGAGGCCAACGAAGGTAACACCAAACCCTTCTGCCCACAACTATAATCAAGATAGTGTATGTGATTTCCACTTGGGGGCATCTAGCATTCAACAGGGAATTGTAGGCCGCTGTTAAAGGAGATATATATGCTTGTTCAAAAAGGGACGTTGATACAAGATTTGGTGTAACAGTGGATGACAAACTCAAGTGGGGCATCAGAGCGCAATATGTAACATCTGATCGAATAAAATGCCACTGCATCAGATGAGTAATAAGACATCCTAATTATGCAAAAATCATTTCATTCGTCATGAAACTTTCTGTCATTTGCAGCATCTTGTTTGAACTTGTTTTTTTGTTGTCATTTCTCAGTTTTTTATAAGGACATTTAATTGAATTTATGCTACTTTAAAGATGGTGAACATTGAATCAAATTTGCAATCTTGAAGTTCTTTAAATATCAACTGAATTAAAAACTCTTTAAATGACTAGAGTTATAAATCTTTGACAAAATAACAAGGTTGAAACCTGATAAAACAAGGACCTTGACCTTATCCCCAAAAGATACAATCGAACACTATACCTTTTTATTGTAGGGACTGATACAGCCTACTTTTATCATAAGGGAATGAACAATAGGCTTGGTATTCAGGTACGTATAGGAGCGGAAAATATGGGGCATCTCTTGTATATGATGTTACAAAACTGACTAGACCACACTTTTATTGATGACGTTCGATGATGATTATGATCTTTATAGATGAAATAGTCGAATAGATGAGTCTAGTTTAGATCAATTGCTTGGGAATTAAACTCTAACGATGAGATTTTCTGATCTTCAATAAACACCGGGACTATAACAGGTTCTCCTTGACAAGCTTAAGAAATTGAATCCGTATACCCAGAATGTAATTATATATGTATACCATAAAGCTGAGCTATTCCGCTAAGGCAATTGGTTATAGAGGAAACTCGAAAGCCCTGGCTTTATGAATAGATTATATTCAAACCATGACTTTGATCGGGTACTTGGCAATTCAGTGTATGCTCCACTGTTATTGTCAAGTCGAAGATTTTGTGATGAGATGAACTCTTCAGCTAGCCTGATAAAGGCAAATTAAATAAAGCTGATTTCAGCTAGCTAGACAATGGCAAATTAAATAAATTTTATAAATAAGGAGTTTCAGTAAAGATGGACTAAGGGAGTTAAGGAACATCTGTTATAGTTGATTTCACACGAGCACTCAGGAATTTCATTTTTAGACCGATATTTTTGTACTGCCTTTGTTAGAGGAGTCTAAGAAGCTTGAACATGGAAGATTTAAGAGAACTGAAACAGAAGTGTTCTAGAAATTCTAGTAATTGATTATGCTAGTTGTGACATTTTGTCCGCATCCGATTAAAATACCAAGCCAAGAAAGAAGGGCAGTCTAAGAAGCTTGAACATGGAAGATTTAAGAGAACTGAAACAGAAGTGTTCTAGAAATTCTAGTAATTGATTATGCTAGTTGTGACATTTTGTCCGCATCCGATTAAAATACCAAGCCAAGAAAGAAGGGCATGTTGCGATGTTCACAATGATCAAGAAATAGATGACATTTTGGTGGTCAAAATCTTAGAAAATAGGAAGCCAACCTGAAGCCAACCCCTCAATTTTAACACTTGTCAAAGAGCTATAACCTTGAAAACATTAAAGAGCTATTGATTCTTTTGATATTCGGTGAACTCATGTTTATGATTTGATTCGATTATGAGCCTGAATTAAGGGGCAATTTTTATAAAATTCTTTCATTCTTTGATCCTAAAATAAAAGAAAGGGGAAAAACATTTTCAAACATGACAGTTTCAAATGTGAAAGGTCCTTGAAGCTGGAGAGGCTCATTGTGCCTCTATTAGAGAAAAAGAATAAGCAAAGCCAGAACATGAAGCAGTCCACAATCTTGAAACATATGGTCTAATAGATCATAAAGGATGAAGAATAAGAGCTCATAACACCCCTTTTGTGTTTGTGACATTGTCAGTAATCTATCAAAAAAATGAGCACCCTATAGGAAAGGGGCATATATCCCAGTACAGAGCCAAAATGCAAGAGTGTGACCAGTCAAGAATAAGATGATCGCTTTATTTGAAGAGAGGGGCACACATACCCCAGCTCATAATAAAATGAGAGACATTATGTTAGAAGAGTTTATCATTTCTTAAGTATCCATGACAACATGAAGAAAAACCCTCAAGCTATTTGACAACACTATTATTTAATAACACTAAAATATGAGCATTCAAAGTTAAGAGATTTTGGTACGAAGGGAGCCATGAGTACCCACATTGGGGTATGACTGAACCCATATCATATTGAGATGACAAGATTTAAACCAAGAATACGTTGAGAGTGAGTCTTATAACTTTAAATGTTGGGGCATTTTGAAGGCCTATTTCAGCTAAAAGTATTAATGTGGGGCATTTTTAGAAGCCAATGTTATCCTATGGATAGATCGTTGAATTGAAAAATAGTTCCAATGGGATATAAATGTATGAAGAATGAAAATGGTGAAATAGTGACAGTGAAGTTTACTGTATATGATCATTTTGTCCATAATCAGTTACTTTTGTGATTTCATATGCATTAATGCTGGCGAGCCGAAACATTCCACTTTAATTTTCATTGAGTTTTGGTATCTTTATAATACCCTATAAAAACTATGAACGCTATGCAAAGAGCTACTCTGGTTGAAAGATATGACCAGAAGCTACAGGAAAGATGAATGTGTTGTCAAATGTTTTACGAACCAGTGAACATGGTGTTGAATTAATGTGGCGATCATGTGTTATTTCCATAACCCAAAGTGAATGTTGTTTTCTACGACCCTAAAGTTAAAAATGAGAAATGATGAAGATTTCATTCCACGGAAGAGGCGATAGACTTTTAACAGCAAGAGATTAATGGAACCAACTAAGGTTGAATGACGGACTGTTGTTAAACCTCTCGACATGATATGGTATAAACAAGCCTTATTTGATGTTTGATTAAATGTGGTGACATGAAAATTTGTATAGGTCCTCCCGGTGTCATGTTTTAAGAGTCAGATCAGAATAAACACAGCACTCTATGTGATCTTTACGGAGTTTGGCATAGTCATATACATAGTCTCCAAAAATGGGGCAACGGAGTCATGTTTCTGGCCATAACAAGAAGTTGAAAGAGAAAACACTTTCTCTGAAATAAAGACAGAAAGCAAAGACCACAAGATGATTGGGAATATCTCCAAGAGTAGTAAGATGCTACACCGATATCTGAGTAAACCATAGAGAAGAACAATTAAGAGAAAGAAGACTTGGTTCTCCACTTTGGAGTCAAAGAAAACTGAATTAACATTTACACATGCATGAGAACATCATTTTCATAAAAAAAATGCATTGCATTGCATTCTCATTTCACATATAAACATTTGGTTTTTACAGATCTTCCAAGGAAAAAAGATTCATGATATCCAAATCCCAAAAAAAATCAAAGCTAGAATTCAAACCTCAAACAAAAAGAATCACGTTTAGATAGGCGAACCTGAAGAACAAGATGAGTCCAATCCATAGAGGAAACATTACTTTGAAGTAGGGGCATGTTGTCCAACCATTAAGTCGTTTTATGAGAAATGTTTCTCATTTAAATCTGAAAATTGAAATTTTTGAAAAGTAAGAAAGGTTTCTTACCTAGTAAAATATTTCCCAAATTTATAATTCCTTCGGGCCATCAGTAAGTCTTTCGAGCATGATGCTTAAATCCTTTGGGTTATTTGTAAGCCTTTTGAGTAAGATGATAAGTCCTTCAGGTCATCCATAAGACCTTTGGGTAGGATTTTGTTCACATGTGTATCAAAATATGAGAAAGGTTTCTCAATTAAATCTTCAATTTGTGATTTTTGAAAAATCTGATATTCCCTTTAGAAGAAGCGGAACAGATTCCTCTCTTCCAAGGTTTGATATTCCCTGAGTGACAGCGGAACAAATCTGCCCAAATTCAATGGATCACATCTCTTTCCAGATCTGATATTCCCTTCAGAGTAAATGGAACAGTCTCTCTTCTCCAAGATTTGATATTCCCTTCAGAGTAAGAGGAACATGTCTCTCTTCTCAATATTGATATTCCCTTTAGAGTAAGAGGAACAAGTCTCTCAACTTCCCCAGATCTGATATTCTCTTCAGAGTAAGCGGAATAGGTCTCTCTTCTTAAAGATTTAATATTCCCTTCAGAGTAAGAGGAACAAGTCTCTTTTTTCCAAGATTTGATATTCCGTTCAGAATCTGAAATTCCCTTCAGAGTAAGCGGAACAGGTCTCTCTTATCTAAGATTTTATATTCCCTTCAGAGTAAGCAAAACATGTCTCTCTTCTCAAAGATTTGATATTCCCTTCAGAGTAAGAGGAACATATCTTTTAACTTCCCCAGATCTGATATTCCCTTCAGAGTAAGCAGAACAGGTCTCTCTTCTCAAAGATTTGATATTCCCTTTAGAGTAAGAGGAGCAAGTCTTTTTTTTCCAAGATTTGATATTCCCTTCAGAGTAAGCGCAACAGGTCTCTCTTTTCCAAGATTTGATATTCCCTTCAGAGTAAGTGGAATAAGTCTGCCCCGATTGAATGGATCAACTTCCCCATATCTGATATTCCCTTCAGAGTAAGCAGAACATGTCTCTCTTTTCGAGATTTGATATTCCCTTCAGAAAGAAGTGGAACATATCCCTCTCCTTCAAGATTTGATATTTATATTTCATGAGTGACAGCGGAACAAGTCTACCCCGATTCAATCTTTCCTGAAGAACAGTGGAGTGGATCAACATCCCCAAATCTGATATTCCCTGAGTGACAGTGGAACAGATTCCTTATCATATTTCAAACTTTGAAGTAGACCGGACGAAAAATGCGTTGTCTTTTCGTCTTTGCCCTATTTTTATTGACACAAGAATAAGCAAAGAGGGGCAGCTGTCGACACTCATTTTTCGTCTCATTTTTAATATAATATAATTATTATTATTATTATTATTATTATTATTAATTTATTTTTACATATATTTTGCAGCACCCAATGTGAAACACTACCAACTAAGTAGACCCATGCCCTGTCAATATTTCATCTACTCCAATTCAACAACTTCACCAAATACACGCAAGATTAAAAAGGAGGGGATTAAAAAAGAAATGGGAATAGAAGAAAATGAGAGAATGTTTCCACCACCCATGCCTCTCACGTGAAACCTGCATATCATCTCCAAAGTCAAAGAATCATTCATCCTCCGAAAAGTAACCAAAAAAAATCCAACCTAATCCCTAAAATTTCAGGGATGAACTCACCTACTCCAACCAAATCTCCAAATAAAAATAGAGGAAGTAATTTCAAAGAAAAAGAGGAGTATTACATTTTGAGGGAGCTCTCGGTTTTGGAGGGGGGAAATAGTTTGTTAAGGGTGAAATTCATTGTAACGAAATGAAAAACAGTGTGTAAAGGAACTTTCCTCTTTCATTTTAGCATTCGAATGAAGTAATATAACAAGGGCAACATATCATTTTCTTGAGCAAACCAATAATAGAAGCAATACACAGTCCATAAGCAGGTTATTAGTTTTATTTTTATTTTTCTAAATAATAAGCAATATCACATGTTTGGAAGCAAATATATTATGTAAAGAGTAGAAAGAGATCATTTACCTTATGGAGAGGGTTTTATCGCCGTAGTGAAGCTTTGCGTGGGTGTTCACAAGTTTGATTTGGGTGCCTATGCAAGATAGATATGGTTTCAGCTCAAAATAGTGGGTGGTTTAAGCATAGAACACTGTCAGCTACCGAGAAACTGAGAGGATATGTCAGTTTGTTTCGAAGGGTTTATGATCTTTTGGTTTAGGGGTCGAGTGTTGTTTATGGTTTAGGGGTCAATTTAGTGAGCTTTAGCCTCAGATTTAAGGTCTTGAGGGAGAACCTATGAACTTGGGTTTTTAAGGCCTTACCTGGAGCTTGAACGATGATCGTGGGAACAAGTTACCACCGGGATTTGATGGTTGAGCGAGCGTCGGGGCTGTTTGGGGAGAGGTCTCTCTTTTCCCTTTTGTTTTGTGAGCGTGAGGGAGAGAGTAGGGGAAGAAGGAAGCAAAACGGCACTGATGGTTTTAGCCAAAGATTGTGTGTTATAATTTTAGGTCAAATCTAGCTTAATTTAGGCTTTAAGATGGTTAGGGATGGTAAAAAAACCCGTACCCGACGGGAAAAACTGAAAACCGAATTAAACGGGGATGGGAAAAAACCGTTTATGTTAAACGGGGACGGGGAAAAACTGTTTATGTTAAACGAGGACGGGGATGGGGACGGGTTTAGTAATCCCCGTCCCGATACCCGGCCCGATAAATATTAAAAATAATTATATATATATATATATAATATTAATAAATTTAATTTAAATTACAAAATATATATAATATTTATATATTTAATTTAAATATATATATCCGGCCCGATACCCGTTTAAATAACCGTTTATACTAAACGGGGATATCCGTTTCCCCGCGGTTTTCCCCGATTACCCGATGGGGATCCCTGTTTAAATCCCCGCGGTTTTTTAAGCGGGACGGGTACGGGTTTTTTAAACGGGGATGGGGGAACCAATACCCGGCCCGAACCTGACCCATTGCCGTCCCTAAAGATGGTTGGGTAAAACGACAGTGTTTAGCTTTAGGTGAATACAAGTGTGGTAAGTGGAATAATTACCTTTGAATTCCATTAACTTTGAACCTCTGTGTTTTGGGTCCTTAAATCAATTTTTTTTAATTTGTCATTTGTATTTTAAGCATTTTTCATTTTAGTCATTTTTATGTTGTTCTTCATTCTATTTTCTTGATTGTTCTTGTATTGGTTATGTAATTTTGTTACTTTATGATTTAATCACATTACATGTTGGATTATTGAACTGTTTAATTTAGATTTTAGTTACCTAACTTTGTTATTTGCCATTTTCATCTTTTATGGCAGTTGATTTTAAGATTAGGTTTCTGGCAGTGGGTTTAGTTTTGGTTTTACGTAATGAATTTTATATTATTTTAATATATGGTGTGCATTTATATATATGGCATTTACATATTATATTATTAAATGTTATTTTCAACTTTAAATAAATAATATTAATAGTATATTTATGGTTGTTAATTGATAAAGCATAAAAGATGAATCTTTTCTTTATTAAACCCACTAAACATAGTTTATAAATCATCCACTAAATTGCCAAAAAGCTTAGGTGACCCATGTTTTGGAGTCAAGTGGGGTTAGGTTCATGCATAAATAGACCATATTATGTTAGTGGAGGTTCACATGTTTTTAGGGTGAATGGGTTATTTTATGTAAGAAATATTGTTTATGCTCATTAAGTTAATATATATTTATATAAATGCTTGTTGTACAAATGGTGGCTTTTTATGTCTTGTATATATATATATATATATGTGTGTGTTGGCATATAAATGGTTATTTTGCATCTCATGAACTCATGCATAATGAATAGCTATATATATATATGTATGCACCATGCGTGTATCTCATAGTAAATAGTAGTTCTATCAAATGGGTTCCCGTCTTTTAATTTCATCAATTAATTTAATGTGTAAAGTCATATGAATTTTATTTGATTGTTAAAATACTGATAATTGCATTTATTTTTCGCTCGACCTGCATGATACCCTCACGTGCATAACTCGACTCATAAGTACATAATTGGATTAAGGGTAATACTCTTTTAATTTAAAATTGTTTTAAGTGGGTTGTCTTAACGTATTAGATATCCGCTTTTGAAGATTTTAAATTAGAAGTATATCCCATCAGTGACACCTAAAAAAATTTGTCACCTTAAAATTTCGGAATGGAAGAAAAAGAATGTTCAACTATTTAAATTTATCGAGAAAAGGTTGTTATACCTCATTTAAGATATGGTCTCAATATTTTTTAAATAATCGAATATTCTTTATCTTTCTAAAGGTTGGGTAATTTTAATTTAATCTATTTTAATGATTTTGAATATTGTAAAATTCGTATGTTATTGTTTTGTTGGAGATCAAAAATCAAATTAAATTCGAATTTGTAAATTTCATTGCCAAGACATTAATTAATCAACTAGGTATCGATTTAGAGCGTTGTGGGGGTGCTAATCCTTCCCCACGCGTAACCGACTCCCGAACTCATTTTTTTGGTAACGCAGACTTCAATTTGTTGTTTTAATTAAAATTAATTTTATTTAAAATGACATCGTTTTTTGGTGTCTAATCACACCCTAATTAAATATTGGTGGCGACTTCTCGAACCTTATTTTTCTATCATAAAGGAATTTCTAATTTTTTCGAAACGAGAGGTTTTTTTTAATCACGTTCACTTTTAATTTAAATTTAATCTGAAGAGAATAATTAAAAAATGGTGTGGTTTTTAAAATCTCATTCGAGAAAAAAAAACTATTTCGACACCGACTTTTTACCGCATTTGTATCGAGTGTAGGAATTACCTAACAATACAGATAAGATCAAACATTTTTTTATTGCATTTACCAACACCAACATGTTCCATAAAGCATGAAAAGGTAGTAGTGTATTACCTCGATTTTCATGACATACTGATCGACCATTTAAACTCCATTCGAACACCCTCGATCTTGAAATCAAATTCCAATAATTCCTCAGATACATATCAACAGAAATTTCATTAAAAACGGAGCTTAATTGCAAAAAACGGATCGAATCAGTTGGTAAATCAATGAAAAACAGCTTACTGGGTTTGAATTTGGCGGAACGGTCAACGGGTTGACTCAGTCAAAGTCAACGGTTAGCTGGTTGATTGGTCAAAGTCAACGAGTTGACCTAGTGAGTAGACGCAGCCGAATTAACTCAGCGTGGGTTGACTCAGTTGAGTCAAGCTGGTCGGACAGGCGGGTCGGGCAGGCACATTCCAAACAGTCCACCAAGCAACAGACTTTCCCCACTCTCAGGGTGGCGTGGGGAGTGTGCACGGCCTTAGAGGGTTGGCAAAATTCCACAAAAATTTCTAAATTATTTTAAGGGATTTTGAGACACTTACCAAGCTCAGTTCACAATTTTGATCGGGAAAGCTCGATTTCGAAACGTCGTAAACTTTAACTTCCTCACCCCCTCACACGCTGGCGACGACAGAGACAATAAGGACATCGATGGACTCAGAACGATGCAAGGAACACGATGGTGCGGGAGGTGTCAAAAACGGAGCAACGATCGATGACGAATCGACGATTTTCACGGCAATGAAGTTTAAAAACTTTAAAACTTTGAGTTGAATTTTATGACGAACGATGACAATTCACGATGAGAGGTTTGACGAGTTTTGTTCACCGGTCGACAATGAACACGATGGTAGTTTCGGATCGACGAACGGTGGCCGGACGATGGAGAAATCGGAGCTCAAAAGAGGGTTGACGGGGGAGAGAATTTGGTTTTATTTTCAGGGAACTGATCGGGGAAAGGGGTTTATATTTTCAACATATAAGAAAATGGGTAAATTCGGGACTAGATGCCTGAATTTCCTAAACTTCCTAAAATGGTTTACCAACTTTGTGATTTTACACTTTAATCCTCAATTGCTTCCAAAATACCACTTTAATTCAATACTTTATAATTTCTAAAATTTAGCCCTAAGTTGGGGTGTGACAATAATCTAATTGACTTTTTAGAAACTTCGAGTCTTAGTTGATATTTTATAAAATGTTTGAAAAATTATTTCATTTTTAAGAAAACAAAAGGAAAATATTTAAATATAAAAAGTTGAGATATTTTAAAATAAATATAAAATACTAAAAATTAAATTATTAAAAAAATATAAAAATGTTATTAAAAATTTCAAGAAAATAGAAATATAAATATCACAAGCTATAAAATACTATTATTTTTTCTTAATTTAAGAGTTATATAGAGTGTAAAATATATTTAGGGGCTATATTTTAAAAAAAATTGAGGGACACAAACATCACTAAATCTTATTAAAACTAACACGTTTGAGTATATTTAATAATATTTTTATAATTTCAATTTGATTTATATTTTTATAATTTCAATTTGATTTATATTTTTATAATTTCAATTTGATTTATATTTTTATAATTTCAATTTGATTTATTTTTTATAATTTCAATTTGATTTTTTTTTTTATAATTTCAATTTGATTTATTTTTTTATAATTTCAATTTGATTTACATTTTATAATTTCAATTTGATTTATATTTTTAACTTGTGATGTTAAACTTAAAAAAAATTAGTGTAGATATATAGATAATTAATAAAAAATTTACCCTTAGGTTAAATAAATATAAGTAAAAAACTCACTTTTCCTTTGTTTCGTTTCTTTTATATGTTTACTTTTAACATAATCAAAAATCGTAAGCTTAGTTACCATGTATATATCAATTATACTAGGAGTGTTTATTATTATAAGTTTTTTTAATAATTTAGAGTGATTATAAAAGAATATATGTTCATAAATTTTTAATTAATTGATAGTATATACACATCTTACAGACATAATTGCTCGAGCTCAAAACTTCTAGAGAGTACAATGTTATTTTTTATTATTAAGACCGCTTGATGGGTTCATGTATTATTATTATTATTATTATATTAATTTAGGGTTCTTACAAGTGGTATTATATGTTCTACAAACTCTCCACCATTTGATAATGAACACTCAAATATCCTACAGTCACAGGTGTTCGAACCTGAAATCTCAAAGAATAACAATCATTCTCATAATCACTGAGATCACTTAATTTGTATATGTATTATTATAAGTTAAATACTAGGGAAAAATTAATTAGTGGATTGGACTGATGTTAAAGCTAGCAACTATTTAGGGTTGTAAAATCGGGTAATCCTTCAGGTTTCAGTCGGATCCTGGCAGGTCGGGTAAAATCGGATACAGGTCAAGTCAGGTAAATTTGATGCTTCGACTCGGATCAGGTCGGGTCCAGGTCAAATCAGGTTGGGTCATTTTCAAGTTGATTTGAATCTAGATACAGTTCAGGTTCAGGTCGAGTTACTTTCAGTTCGGATCGTTGCCAGTTCAAGTCCGAAGCAATTAAAAAGAAGGTTAATTAAGGTTCGGATGGACTTCAGAAAAATATGAAATTACAAATAAAAATTTAAATAAATTAAACAACACACATTGATGAGGGATCAAATCGAAATAATTTTAAATTATGAGGTTAAAATTAATACAAAAAAGTACTAAATTATACCCATTTAAAAAGTTATGGGCCAATTAAAAATAGAATTAAGTAATAAGTATGGATCAATTTTAGATGCAAATAAAATTTGGAGGACTAAATTGAACAAATATGAAATTAAAAATAAAAATTTAAATAAATTAAACAACATATATTGATGAGCGATCAAATCGAAATAATTTTAAATTGTGATGTTGAAATTATTCAAAAAATTACTAAATTATACCCATTTAAAAAGTTATGGGCCAATTTAAAAATAGAAATAAGTAATAAGTATGGGTCAATTTAAGATGCAAATAAAATTTGGATGACTAAATTGAATAAATATGAAATTAAAAATAAAAATTTAAATAAATTAAACAACACACATTGATGAGGGATCAAATCGAAATAAGTAATTTTAAACTGTGATGTTGAAATTATACAAAAAAGTACTAAAAATACCCATTTAAAAAGTTATGGGCCAATTTAAAAATAGAAATAAGTAATAAGTATGGGTCAATTTCAGATGCAAATAAAATTTGGAGGATTAAATTGAACAAATATGAAATTACAAATAAAATTTTAAATAAATTAAACAACACACATTGATGAGGGATCAAATTGAAATAATTTTAAATTGTGATGTTGAAATTAATAAAAAAAAGTACTAAATTATACCCATTTAAAAAGTTATGGGCCAATTTAAAAAATAGAAATAAGTAATAAGTATGGGTCAATTTCAGATGCAAATAAATGTGGAGGACTAATTGAACAAATTGAATTAAAAATAAAAATTTAAATAAATTAAACACAAAAAGGAATCAAATATGAAAAATATTGTAAAATGGACTAAATTGCATTCATTTTAAAAGTTGAAGAAAAATTAAAACAACTAATATATATATATAATATTAACTATATAGTTTATATATAAAGTATGTATTATATATATAAACTATATGTTTTATATATATATATTATGTATAAACTATATGTACCATGTATAAACTATAATACTATATAGTTTATATCAGAACTATTGAACTATATAGAAACTAAATAGTTTATATATGAATTATATATAAACTATACAATTTATATTTGTATATTATGTATAATTATAAATAATATATGTATAAATTTATGTTATTAATAAACTATATAGTTTTATATATATATATATATATATTATATATATATAATATTATAGGTTTAGGATTTAAGGTTTAGGGTTTATATTTATATTTATATAAACTACATAATATCATTTATATTTATATACTATATTCTATACTATTTATATAAACTAGTTTATATTTATATATATATGAACTTAGTTTACATATGAACTATATATAAACTATAGTTTACATATGAACTATATAGATACTAAAGTTGATATTTATATATAAACTATAGTTTACTTATAAACTATATAGTTTATACTAACTATAGTTTACATATAAACTATAGTTGATATTTACATATGAATTATAGTTTACATATGAACTATATATAAACATATACAGTTTACATAGGACCTATATATATATATATACAATAGTTGATATTTATATACTATATAGTTTACATATGGCCTATATATATCTATATATATATATATATATATATATATATATATATATATATATATATTATATATCTATATATATATATATATATAATATATATAAACTATATGGTATATATAAACTATACATTATATATATATTTCATTAGTATATATAAACTATATATTATATAGTTAATTAGTATATATAAACTATATAGTATATGTAAACTATATTAGTGTACTATATAGTTTATACTTTATAACCTATAGTATATAATTTATAAACTATAGTTTATATTAATGTACTATATAGTTTATATTAATGTTAATTATCTTAACTATAATTTATATTAATATAGCATATAGTTTATAAACTATATTATATAATTTATAACATATAGTTTATATTAATATTAACTTTATAGACTATATTTTATATTAATATTAATTACAAATTATAAACTATATATATTAATATAATTTAATATTAATATTAATTATATTAATTATAATTATAATATATAATTATTTTAATATTAATTATAAATAGTTTATTAATATAAATTTTATAGGGATAAGATTGAAAATTGGCGCCAAAAGTAGCAATTTTCTCCCTTTTCTCGGCCAAACCCTCCCTCCTTTATTTTCAATCTTTTTTCTTCCCCGCTCAGCATCCAAAACCTCTCTTTTATCTCATTTTCTCTCTTTCATTGTTGTTTCCGTTTGCCTAGTTGTCTAGTTGTTTAATTAATAAACTTTGTTACTACTATTGTTATCTTCTATGCTTTCTGCTTTTGTTTTCGGACTCTCAGAGTTAGTGTGGCTGCCAAGGCTGAAAAAAAGAAACGAAAGTTGTTGGGGTTCTTCGATAAGGAAGTTTATGATATCCTTAACAGAGCCTCCACCGCTGCCAAAACCCACTTAAATACGGGTATGCCTTCTTCCCTCCGAACATGAACTCGACCTTTAAAATCACATTTTGGCTCATTCCATAATCGAAACCCAATGCTTAGAATTGGTTTTAGATATTAAATTGTTTTTGGAATGATTGTGTCTTCATGGGATCTGTAGTAGGATGTGTCGTAACTGGTTGATTTGTTTGATTTAAAAAAATGTTTTAAGAGTCGTCATTGACCTTTTTGAGTTAGATAGGTCAAATACCTAAAAAAACATATTTTAAAATAGTTTTTAAGAAAATACCATTTTAAAAGAGAAACTGTTATGCGTTTAACCAAAAATTCATTCTTTTTTAATAATAAAAAGGGATTCGTGGTCTGTTACATTTGGGAAAGGATTAGCACCCTCACAACGCCTAAAATTGGTCCCTGACGATTATAAATTGTCTCTAATAATAGAATTTAAGAATTTGAATATGAATTTAATTTATATTCCTATTATTTCATATTTTAATCGGATAATTCTAAGGAAGAAAAAGATATTTTTATAAATCATAAATAAAATATTTATTTATTTAAAACATCAGAGAAGGACATCTAGTTGATTTAAGACTGCCCTTTCTTAATATTTGAAAAATAAATAAATATTAAAAATAATAATTTTTCCTAAGAAAATAATTTAAATAAAACAATATGTGTTTTCTGGTTTATATAAATAGGATATTTATTTATTTTTTAAAATACCAGAATAGGACATCTATTTATATTAAGACTGGCCTTTAAAAATAAATAAATATTTAGAAGAATATAAGGATTTTTCTTAAAAATAATAAAAACGAAGCAAATATATATTTATAAGCAGGATATTTGTTTATTTTTAATATACCAGAATAGGACATCTAGTTATTTTAAGATTGTCTTTTCTGAGTATTTAAAAATAAATAAATATTATTATCTAATTATAATATTGTATTTCATGTAAAACATAAATAAATAAATAAAATACTATATTTAAAGTATAGGATAAAAATAAAATTAATACTATATGGTATTTTATTAATAGTAAAAAAAATAATAATGATCAAAATAAAAGAAATTAAAAGCAATAATATTAAATTCAAAATATTAAAAATTCAGGGTCAAAAATGAAAATTAGTGATTAAAATGTAACATATTAAAATTAAATGCTCTAATTCAAAATATTATGAAATATAATAATTAACAATTTAATATAACCATAATAATTAACACGGGATTAAAATAAATTTAATAAAATTATAAGGGACTAATCCTAATAATTACCCTAAATATATATAAATATTGATAATGACTAAATTATAAATTAAACAAAATTTAAAGACCGAATTAAAAGGATCGAAAGTTGATTCCAGTGACTAAATTACAATGTTACAAATCTATACGGATTACGGAAAGGGTTTTACCATACACGAAATTACGAATACACCACTCCCCAAAACGGCATCGTTTGAGAAGGGGTATAAATACCCTAAAATGGTCGGCCTTAAGGTAATTTCTCTGATTCTCTATTTTCTTATTCTCTCTCTAGCTGAGAGAAAAAAAATTCTCTGCCTTCTCTCTAAAACCCTCCACCGGAGGGAGTCCAATTCCGATCGGCAGCCGTACTACGGCGCTGATCGTCACCACCGGCCACTGTTCACGGTTCATTCTTGTGTTAACAAGAATAGAGAAAAGACGAAAAAGACAATAATTTTTCATTTGGCTTCTTTTGAGTATGATGGAAATGTTGAAAACATTTTGCCTAGAGGTCTTATGAATGGCCCTAAGGTCTTATCATCTTGCACTATAAGACTTACAGATGACCCGAAGGTTTTGAAAACATCAAATAGCTCCCGAAGCCTTTTTTGAAAACATCATGCACTGAAGGCTTTGAAAACATCATGCACTGAAGGGCTTACAGATAACCCGAAGGTTTTGAAAACATCAAAAAGCTCCCGGGCCTTTTTGAAAACATCATGCACTGAAGGACTTACAGATGACCCGAAGGTTTTGAAAACATCAAAAAGCTCCCAAAGGCTTTTTTGAAAACATCATGCACTGAAGGACTACAGAACCCAAAGGTTTTGAAAACATCAAAAAGCTCCCGAAGGCTTTTTTGAAAACATCATGCACTAAAGGACTTACAGATGACCCGAAGGTTTTGAAAACATCTAAAAGATCCTGAGTGCTTTTTTGAAAACATCATGCACTGAAGGACTTACAGATGACCCGAAGGTTTTAAAAATATCAAAAAGCTCCCGAAGGTTTTTTTTGAAAACATCATGCACTGAAGAACTTACAGATGACCCAAGGTTTTGAAAACATCATGCACTGAAGGACTTACAGATGACCCGAAGGTTTTGAAAACATCATGCACTGAAGGGATTACAGATGACCCGAAGGTTTTGAGAACATCATGCACTGAAGGGCTTACAGATGACCTGAAGGTTTTGAAAACATCATGCACTGAAGGGCTTACAGATGACCCGAAGGCTTTGAAAACATCATGCACTGAAGGGCTTACAGATGACCCGAAGGTTTTGAAAACATCATGCACTGAAGGGCTTACAGATGACCTGAAGGCTTTGAAAACATCATGCACTGAAGGGCTTACAGATGACCTGAAGGTTTTGAGAACATCATGCATTGAAGGGCTTACATATTACCCGAAGGCTTTGAAAACATCATGTACTGAAGGGCTTACAGATGACCCGAAGGCTTTGAAAACATCATGCACTGAAAGGCTTACAGATGTGGGAAATAGTTTACTAAGTAAGAAACTTTGGAAATCATTTTCTTACTATTTAACAATTTCATTTTTAGAAAAGATTAAATGAGAAATTTTGGAAATCATTTTCTCATTTTTTCCGAAATAACTTGTTGATTGGGTAACATGCCCATTTCAAATTAATGTTCATTTGTGGATTGTGTCCATCTATTCTTCAAATGTTTGTGTGATTCCTGTATTTGAGATCTTGATTTCTACCTTCTTCTTGTAAGGTCTTTTTCATCATTAATCTTCTTTTCCATACGAAAATATGGAAAAAGAAACTTTATGTTTGAATGCAATCAAATGTATCAATGTAATGCATTGTCTATTATGCAAATGATGTTTTTATGAATGCATGAATGTTAATGCAATCTTCATTTGATTTCAAAGTGGTGAACTTGGTCTTCATTCACTTGATCATTTATTTCCAGGGTTACCTTCAGATATTAGGGTAGCCACTTATGTTATATTTCTGAAGAACCATTTGATCAATCTGCATATTTGTGTCTTCTTTGCTTTATTTAAGTCTCAGAAGAAATGTTTCATTTATGGAACTCTGGATGTAGTTAGAACTATGATCTGGATGTCCCATTTTTGTATTTGATAACATCGACTTTCTTCGTCTGGACTTGTGTAGAAATCCAATAAAGCTTTCATCTTTGACAAGAGAATCTATCATCTTTGAAGAGATAATCTATCATCTTTGAAGAGTGTAGATGTAGATATGTCTGACTCAGAAAATTAATTAGGAGAGTAGACTCTGTTCTGATTTGACTCTTGAAACATATCATAAAGAGGATTTATCTTAATTCCTTTCATGTCTGCACATCTAATTATCTCGAACAAAGCCATTCAGGCCATATCATGTCGAGATATTTAACAACAACCTATTGTTCAATCTTAGTTGGCTCCACTAGTTTCTTGTTATTAAAATTCAACTTCCCTTATGTGGAAAGAAATCTTTATCATATCTCACTTCTAACCTTGGGGTTGAAGAAAACTTCATCTTGGATCAACAAATGAAAACACCATATGATCGCAACATTGGTTCATCACCATAATAACTGGTTCGTAAAATATTTGACAACACATTAATCCTTTCCAATGGCTTCTGCCTAGAGGTTTGTAAAATATTTGACAACATATTCCCCTTTCCTGTGGTTTATGTACAAATGTTTGTAAAACATTTGACAACATATTCCCCTTTCCTATGGCTTCTGCCCAGATGTTTGTAAAACATTTGATAACACATTCATCATTTCCTGTGGCTTCTGCCCAGATGTTTGTAAAAACATTTGACAATACATTCATCCAACTGTGACTTCTGCACAGATGCTTGTAAAACATTTGACAATACATTCATCCAGCTGTGGCTTCTGTATAGATTTCTTGTCAATGAAGCTCTTTGCACAGTGTTCAAAGCTTTTGTATGATGTCACAAGACCACTTGAGAACAAAACTCAGTGGGAATAGAAGTGAAATGTATATGATAAAACAAATAGATGAAAACTCAGTTCACCCGACTACAATGATAACCCCAGTAATAGGAATAAGGGTAATGTACGTAAGTCGAGCCTCTTTCTTCAATGTCATCAAGTAAGCGAAAATGTTGTGAAAAACAGCTTCGTAACCCCAACAGTATGAATGAAATTAACTGCTAGGAATCTCAAAGAAATATTTTCAATCATCACTGACACACAGAATACAAAATTCAAAGCCGAGATTTTGAGGAACTGAACTCTGGATCGAATGGTCTATATGGGGACCATCTTTATCCATGCAACTGTGATGTAGCTTACAAAGAACACGCTTTTATGTGACACATGGTTAAGATGATTGGGTATTTGAAACCATACTTGCTGAGTAAATATTTGTTCAATAATAGGACTCTAATGCAACTGCCTGATAAACGAAGCAATTATGTATAGTCAACTCCACTGTCACTGTTTCACCATTTTCATTCTTCATACTTTTCTGTCTCATTGGAAATATTTTCTCAAGTCAATAATCTTTAACACATGATGATGTGGGCCTTCAGCATGCCCCAGCATTTGCTGATATGAACTTTCAAAATACATCAACATTCCTGATTCTGATTGAAAAGGACTTTCAGCATGCCCCAGCATTTTCTGACACAAATGTTCAAAATGCATCAACATTCCTGATTCTGATTGAAATTGGCTTTCAGTATGCCCCAGCATTTGCTGATACAAACGTTCAAAATGCGTTAATATTCCAATTTCTGATTGAAATGGGCTTTCAGCATGCCCCAACATTTTCTTCTTGCCAATATGAGCTTTCAAAGATGCCCAAATATTCATAATGATGTGGGCCTTCAAAATGCCCCAAATGGATCTGTCTGAAATGGTTTTTGAGATACCTCAATATTTTTTTTGTTGATGTGAGAAAAAAATGCCCAACATGGATCATTTCTGTTTGAAATAGGCATTCAAAATGTCTCAATATTTTCTTCTTGTTGAGATGAGCCTCCAAGAATGCCCATATATTCATATTGTCATGAGCCTTAAAAATACCCTACATAGATGCCCCAACATTCTATTTCTGTTTGAAATGGGCCTTTAAGATGTCCCACATGGATCTGTCTAAATTGGGCCTTCAAAATGCCCCAACATTATAAATTGTAAGGCTTACTCTCAATTGTTTGTTTGATTTGAATCTCATGATCCCCACGAGGTCCAATTTTACTAATGCCCCATTGAGGGTACTCGTGGCTCTATCCGCGCACAAATCTGTTAATCTTGATTACTCTTATTCTGGTGTCACTAAACAACAGTTGTCAAGTAACTTGAGGAATTCTCTTCATGTTGTCACAAACTTAAGAAGTAATCAATCATTCAGATGGAAATGTCTGAGATATGTGTCTCTTCTGAATGAGGTACCCATTTTTTTAGATCTGGAGGGATCTAGTCGGACAGAGTGGTATAAATTACCTGGTAATCCATTCCAGGTCGACATAGTGGCTTATCATCTTTCAGTCTTAAGAGACCTGTTCCCCAGGTACATCAATGTCCTGTCTCTTTTCTCTAGGATTGTTATTACATAGGTTGCCCTTTACCGGCTCGACATACCTTTGAAAGCAGATGTGCAAGAACTGAATGTTGATCGGTTGAGCAATTGATGAGTAGATTTAGCGGATTTGACCTTTTTACCGGTGGCATCCCATGTAACAATCTTACCGGAAGAAATAAACATCACCGGGATGGACTCGAGGATTTTATTGGTGCATTTTCTTGCAATGACTACTACAGCGATTGTCTCTTCTACTGCTCCAAGATATATCACTGCTAGATCTAACTCTTCCCAAAACATGAAAATGTTTGGTTGATAGTAAAATTGGCTATCTCTACTTTTGGAATCCTGTAACCAATGTTACCCAATGTGAAAAGTCTATAAGTGTAGAATCTGTTCCAATGTATTATTTTGTTCATAAGTTCTCAAATTCAAGTTCGGCAATCTTCTGAAGGATATAATGGATATAATACTGACAAAGAAAATGATCGGCATGAAAGAGGCTGCAATGATATATCAAGACTTGAGCCAGCATCTAGGTATAACCAGAGTGAAAGTAGTGGACTTGTTCATTCCCATAATACACCTTAATGGGACTTATTAACTCTGTGATGTAATTTTCTAGAGAACATGGATTGATGGCTGGGAAAAATAATTTGTATGGTGATGATTATCGCCCTCAGCATGAGATAAGTGATAATTTTTCTTGATGAGTTGCTAATAATGTCACATGAAAGGGCATTACAAGATCAATTCTTCAGACTTTCTAGCTTCTTGAACCACTTACTTTCAAGAGATGTGAAATGCTTCATCATTCTGGCATCGCTTTTTCTACAATAGAGGTAGAATAAACAACTTGCTTCAAGGACCTTCCTCATTTGAGACTGTCCTATTTGAAAATGTTTTTCTCCTTTCTTTATCAAAGAATGAAAGAATTTTTTAAAGTGTTGCCTATCACAGATTCACAATAGAATCAAATCATAAGCATGAATTCAAAGAATATCAAAAGAATCAATAATTCTTTAATGTTTGAGAATTATAGATCTTTGACAAGTATCAAGATTTATGGGTTAGTTTCAGGATGGCTTTCCTATTTTCTATGGTTACATCTATTTAAGATGTCACTCCTATATCACTCTTTGTGAACTTTGTCACATGCCTCACTTTAAGGACTTGGTATTTTAACCGGATGCGTACAAAATGACACAATCTAGCATAATGGTTACTAGACCTTCTAGAATACTTCCATTTCAATTCTCTGAAATCCTTGATAAAGCAATGTGAAAACATCGATCTAATAACCAAATTTTTGTGTGTACGTGTGTGAAATAGACTATAACAGGTCTTCTTTTGCCATTTTGACTAACTGATTCAGCTTTATTGACATTAGCCTTCATTGGACTAATTAAACGATTCAACTCATCACAATGTCTTTGACTTAACAATCATAGTGGAGCAAACACCGAACTGCCAAATACCCGATCAAGGTCATGCTTTGAATATATAACTTTTTTTATATTAGCCTTTATTGGACTAATTAAAGGATTCAACTCATCACAATGTCTTTGACTTGACAATCACAATAGAGCAAACACCGAACTGCCAAATACCCGATCAAGGTCATGCTTTGAATATATGACTTTTTTTAGAAGAACTTGTTACAACCTAGGTGTCTGGTGGAGTTCAGAAAATCTCATTACCAAATGACTTTAGACTAGATTTGTCAAAGTTTCATCATCGGACTTCATCAATAGAAAAGCAATCTAGTCATGTTTGCAATGTAATACACCAACGATGCCCCATATTGTACGCTCCTATATATAAATACTAAGCCTTTTTGTAATTCCTTTCAATAGGAGTAGGCTATCTCATATTTGTAATAGGATAGTGTTTGGGTGTATTTCTTCTGAGGTAAGGTTAAGGGTCCTTGTTTTTCTAGTTTTCAATCTTGATATTTTGTCAAAGATTATAACTCTAATCATTAAGAGTTTTTTAATCCAATTGATATTCAAAGAACTACAAGATTGCAAAATTGACTCAATGCTCATAACCTTAAAAGCAACACAAATTTATTTATTGCACAAAAGGTGGAGAAAGGAACAAAAAACATGTGCAAACAAGATGCTAAAAATAGAAAGTACTACAGTGGTAGATACCAACTTCCACTTGTTCATTTAGCTTGCCCCATTATTTCTTAAAGGTCCATGCCCCTAATTCAATTAAATTCTGAACCTGGCGTTTCAATGCCCCGCAATTCTCAGTAGTATTCCCCGAGCTTCCCATGTGGTAACTATATATTGCATTAACATTATACCCTACATGAAATGGGGCTTCTTTTGGTTTAGACTGAACTGGAGTCACAAGATTCTGTTGAACTAGTAATGGGAGCAGTTCTTCATATGTCATTGGGATTTCAACGACAGGAGTCTTCTCTCGGGTTATTCTTTAAGGTTTGGCCCCATGATAAACTGAATAAGACTTAACTGTATTGATCTCAGCTTCTTTCTTGACATTAGAACTGTCTGGTGCCTTTTATCCTGTCATTCTTGATCATTCTTTGAGTAACTTCTTTGGATAAACCCTCAAATGCACAAATTTTGCTTCATTCTGAGCAGTTTCTTGATAAAATCCCATCATCATCTTTTTCTTTTCTGGCTGGAAATTGAGATCATTTTTAGATCCAGAACAACTTTTACTAAGGATGGTAGCTTTGTCCTGATTCTGAACACATATTGCGGCTATAATTGGAGTAGTATTCACCAGACTCTTTGTATTTTCCACTGCCTCACTTGTCCTTGAAAAATCTGATACATGTGTTTGAGGTTTCTTTATAGTTACATCTTTCCCATTCATTCTTAAACCTGTGGGCCAGTCTCGAATTACCTCTCCTTTTACTTCTTTATTATTTATAATCAGAGAGGTATTGAAAATTGAACGTTTTATCTTTGGCTAAATACTTTATTTTCCTCTTCCTCTGCAGCATGTACTTCACTTGTTTTGATACTATCAACTTCACTTTGGGGTTTGATTCCCAATTATTTGACCAAAACAGACTGACTAACATCCACTTCTATGATTCCTTGAACCACAAGGTCTTGAACTTGTCGTTTGAAGTGACCACAATTCTTAATTGAGTGGCCTCGATCTCCATTATGATATTCACAAGAAAATTTCTCCTTATACCAACTCGGGTATGGAAGAGACAAAGGCTTAGCCTGACGTGGAGCTATAAGCTGAGCTTTAAGCAATTTGTGATATAATTTGCTGCACAAAAATGAAGGAAAATTGGGTAGAAATTCTTTTGACCTAATTTTCTCCTTGTCATCATCTTATGAATGATCGTCTAGATTTTCTCTTTGTTTAGCTTTCTTCAATTGCACTGAAACTTCTTCCATGCTTCTCTTCAACTTGATCTTTGTTGCATTCCCTGACAAAGTCCTGGTCATTTGTTTCTATTGCATCAGTTACATCATTCATAATCCTATTCAAATCTTTCACAACAGGATCCTCTAAGGGTTTCTCACCATGGATCACAACATTCATCAGGTCCATCAGTTTGGTTAGTTGTTCCTTTGAATCATTCTGGAACTTTTTTACTTGATCAGTCATCTCTTGTTGTGTCTCGATAAATTGTTCTTGCAGTTTCTTGATTCTACCAACCCTTGCTAAAATCTCATTCATGACTATTATCATTCTTTAGGAAGACCAAGTTAGCTCCAATTTGATTTCAAAAATTCTGTCAGGGAATTCTCCACGAATTATTCATATGTTTTCATGATTAAATGCATGTAAAATAGTTTGAAACAAAATATAATTATGCAAATAAAAAAATGAAAATGTTAATACAAACGTAAATATGAATGTAACAATAAGAATGCAAATTGTTCAATACAAAAGCAAACATAAAAGTACAAATGCAAAATGCAAATGCATGTATGAAAATGTGTTACTCAAGAGTGATCATATTAAAACAGATTTCATTGAACACAAAAGTTTTGGTGCATCAAACAAAACTTTTACATGTAGGGGACAGCTTTCAGTCCTAATTACTCTATTTCCCTTAAAAGCCAAATTAACTTCCACTCATGCTCAGGTGTGGAGTTGTCAATCTGCTTTAATTCTCTTGTAAAGCCAGCTAAGTCCACTAGCTTATGAGCCACATTATTTGCTTGATCAGCAGCTTCCTTCATGATATTTCTTTTCCTTCATCTTTTGTGTCAAATCTCGAAGTTGTAAACAATGTTGTTCATTTTTTCTTGTGAGATAATCTTTATGTTCAAGAAGTTCTCATACAATATCTCCATAATCATCTAAACATTTTTTCAATGTCTTGATCTTGGCCATAGTGGCTTTTGATTCAGCATCGATCTCTAGCTGATGGATCTGATATGATGCTTCCATCTTGGTCATAGAACTATTCAACATTTGATTTTTAGCTTGACATCTTTTCAATTCACTGACAGATGTATTGTGTATTTCTTCTGCAACTCGTAAATCATGAGAAAACTTCTTGGCTCATCTTTCATTTATGTTGCAACTCTTTTTCAGTTTGGTGACCCCTGTTATCCACTCTTTTGGGGTGTTTCCTATGCCAGCATTTTGAAAGGCTTGACTAACCTTCTGAAAATCTTCAGGTATGGTTTCCATTTTGGTGCTCAATTTATCATTTTCAATCTTTAAATGACGTATTTGAGCCTCAGACCTCAGCAAATCTTCTTCTTTCTGGGTGCCCCTACTGATGCTCTTACCTTTGACCACTTTTGTATTAATCTAGCAGGACCTTCAGTTAACAAACTAGGTTGCAGATTTGTTAGGATCAGAAGTTCATTGCATATCTGAGATTGCAGATTTATCTTCATTGAGCTCTCTCTCTTTTTGTGCAGTAATCTCTTTTCCTTTGGCCAAAATAGATATTCTACCCATCATCTTGGACATCTGCTCTTTTATTTCTCGTATCTCCTTTTGCTCTTCAATGGGCATACGATCTTTGGGTACATAGTTCTCCTCTATCTTAGGAGTTCCCTCAGGATGCCATTCCATGGTTGCGTCATATTTTGCTTCATCATAAAACTTTTTGTCCATTTATGAAAACTTTCCAATTTGATGAACAGTCTTTTAAATCAACACCTTTTGGTTATGCCATGATCATGCAATGCAAACAAAAGAAATCAATATAAACAAAAAATACAATGTATCTACAAAATAGATAACAATAAAAAAAATAAAATGGTTAGTACCAACTAATAGAAAGAAAAGATTCAAACTATCATGGTATATAGTATATATTAACCTCATGCTTTCTAGTTTCATGCTTTGTTTGGAAAAATTAACCTAACCACATGATTACTAGTTCGCAGGCATTTATTTAGGATAAAGAAGAAAAAAAACAAATAAATTAAAAAACTAGAGCTTATTTCTCCTTTGTGTACACCTACGGACAGGGTTTCAGTATTGTCTTAGATCAGGTGAATTTCTAGGGTTTATTATATGCAGAGTTTCAATTCCATGAGTAAATGTACTCGAACTGTCCTTTTTGGTGCCCTTTTACGCTACCAAACCCTTAATCCTAGTCCATCACAGACTTAAGAGGATTAAGTTCAATTTGAGGGGACAAATTTCCCTATGCCTGACATGAAGAATAAATTCTCACGAAAACATAGAGCTTATGAACCCTGAAAGCTACTTGCTAGGTCTGACACGGAGAATAAATTCTCACGAAGACGTCGTTTTCACTCCCACTTGAAAGGGAAAAAGATCTCAAGTATAGAGCTTATGTTTATGCAATGCACGTACTGTGTGTGAGAAGAAATTCTCAAACCTTTGACAATCAAAATGAAATCAATTATCTGAAAATAAAATAATAAAAATATTTAGTATATAAGGATATATAAAAATAATACATAATAAAGTTTTGAAAGAAAAGAATTACAAATTAAATAAATATAAATTCTCAATTTCTAATTAATAGAGACAATTTATAATTGATTTAGGTTTGACCAGTTCCCCAGCGGAGTTGCCAAGCTGTCGTAACCGATTTTTACCCGGACATGAAATTTCTTTGGCGGGAAAAATAATATATATAAATAAATGATTTTGATTTAAAAAAATTTTGGGAGTCACCATTGACCTTTTTGGGTTAGGTAGGTCAAATACCTAAAAAATCATCTTTTAAAATAGTTTTTAAGAAAATATCATTTTAAAAGAGAAATTGGTCTGCATTTAACCAAAAATTCATTCTTTTTAATAATAAAAAGGGATTTGTGGTCGGTTACGTTTGGGGAAGGATTAGCACCCCCACAACGCCCAAAATTGGTCTCTGTCGATTATAAATTGTCTCTAATAATAGAATTTAAGATAAAAAATCATCTTTTAAAATAGTTTTTAAGAAAATATCATTTTAAAAGAGAAATTGGTCTGCATTTAACCAAAAATTCATTCTTTTTAATAATAAAAAGGGATTTGTGGTCGGTTACGTTTGGGGAAGGATTAGCACCCCCACAACGCCCAAAATTGGTCTCTGTCGATTATAAATTGTCTCTAATAATAGAATTTAAGAATTCAAAATATGAATTTAATTTACAAACCTATTATTTCGTATTTTAATCGGATAATTCTAAGGAAGAAAAATATAATTTTATAAATTATAAATAAAATATTTATTTATTTAAAACATCAGAGAATGACATCTAGTTGCTTTAAGACTGTCCTTTCTTAATATTTGAAAAATAAATAAATATTAAAAATAATAATTTTTCCTAAGAAAATAATTTAAATAAAACAATATGTGTTTTCTGGTTTTTATAAATAGGATATTTATTTATTTTTAAAATACCAGAATATGACATCTATTTATATTAAGATTGCCCTTTAAAAATAAATAAATATTTAGAAGAATATAAGGATTTTTCTTAAAAATAATAAAAACGAAGCAACTATATATATTTATAAGCAGGATATTTGTTTTTTTTTAATTCACCGGAATATGACATCTAGTTATTTTAAGACTGTCTTTTCTGAGTATTTAAAAATAAATAAATGTTATTATCTAATTATAATATTGTATTTCATGCAAAACATAAAAAATAAATAAATAAAATACTCTATTTAAAGTATAGGATAAAAATAAAATTAATACTATATGGTATTTCATTAATATTAAGTAAAAAATAATAATGATCAAAATAAAAGAAATTAAAAGCAATAATATTAAATTCAAAATATTAAAAATTCAGGTTCAAAAATGAAAATTAGTGATTAAAATGTAATATATTAAAATTAAAAGCTCTAATTCAAAATATTATGAAATATAATAATTAACAATTTAATTTAACCATAATAATTAACACGGGATTAAAATAAATTTAATAAAATTATAAGGGACAAATCCTAATATTTACCCTAAATATATATAAATATTGATAATGACTAAATTATAAATTAAACAAAATTTAAAGACTGAATTAAAAGGATCGAAAGTTGATTCCATTGACTAAATTACAATGTTACAAATCTATAGGGATTGCGGAAAGGGTTTAACCATACACGAAATTACGGATACACCCCTCCCCAAAACGGCATCGTTTGGAAAGGGGTATAAATACCCTAAAATGGCCGACTTTAAGGTAATTTTCCCTCATTCTCTCATTTCTTATTCTCTCTCTAGCTGAGAGAAAAAAAATTATCTGCCTTCTCTCTAAAACCCTCCACCTGATGGAGTCTGATTCCGGCCGGCAGCCATACTCCGGCGCCGATCGCCACCGCCAACCACTGTTCACGGTGGTCGGAATTTATAAAATATCCTCAAATCGACGCTCTGTTTACCCTAAAGCCCGATTTAAGGTTGTTTTAACCTAAAAGCTTACCAAACGTCGTAGATCTAGGATAGTTTCCTTCGACGTTTCGGTTCTCCGGTGGCTCGTAGAGGCTCCTCGGTGGTAAGTTTATTTCCCGTTTCTTCTCTCCTTTTTTTGTTTGTTGTTGTGGTTGTTGGTAGCTCTTTTTTTTGTATTTGCTCTCTGTTGGTGTCTCTCGGTGGCTCCCTTCTTTTTTTTTATTTTGCAGGTTCGGTGGCTTTATAGCCACCACCGAGGCTCGCCTTGGATCGGTTAAAGGGTGAAAGCTTCGGTGAGTCACCAAACTATGTGGTGACTCATCCCTAGAGCAGGGACATGTGTGGCTTCGTGGCAGTTCTGGAGGCTTTGACTAGGCCGGCGTCATGGCACTGGAGTGGAGGCAGTGGAGGCGGCGGCCGCGTGGATGTTTTGGAAGCAGTGGCGGTTGGATGAAAACCTAGGGTTATGAAACCCTAGGGCTTCATGTTGGACCTCCTATGGACCGTTGGATCTCTCAGATCCAACGGCTGAGAGATGCGACGGTTGTAAGCTGAGATGATGGAAACCCCAATCTAGTTTAGGGTTTCCTTTGGGCTTCTGGATCTGGGCTACCGTGTTTGGGTCACTGTTAGGCCAGAATTGGGCTTGTAAATGGGCCTCGTGTCTTGTAATTTATTTATTTAATAATAATAATATATATATTAATAATAATAATGATAATAAAAATAATAATTTAAAAATAATTTTAATGAAAATGAAAAATTAGTGTTTAGAGGATGGTTTCCTCTTCTTCTAGTGTATATAGTCGCCGTTAAAGGACATGATTTTAACTACAGGGAAGCTCTCTCGAAGTCACTTATTTTCTTGGAAGCACAAAGATCAGGGAAACTGCCTCCCAATAATAGGCTTGATTGGAGAGGAGACTCTGGTCTCGATGATGGAAAATATGCAAATGTACCCTTTTTTGGTCTCTTTGATCTGCATGCATGGTGGTTTTGAGTGTTAGGTGTTTGATTTTATGATTGAATGAATGCAGGAGGACCTTGTGGGAGGATATTATGATGCAGGAGACAATGTGAAGTATGGGTTGCCGATGGCATCACGGTCACGACCTTGGCATGGTCCGCCATTGCTTTCAAATCCGAGCTAAAATCTGCTGGTGAGTTGGAAAATGTTCGTGTTGCGATTCGTTGGGGCACTGATTATTTCCTGAAAGCCGCTGCTAAACACGACAGATTGTACGTGCAGGTAAAAATGATCATCGAATATGCCAATTTCATTTATGTTCGATTGCATAAGTTTAAACTGATCCTCATATTGTTTCAAAATGTTTGATGATTTGTTTCCATGTTGTTGTTGGGGGAAAAAGTTGGTGACCCTGAAAAGGATCATCAATGTTGGGTAAGACCAGAGGATATGAAGGGTCCAAGGATGTTCTGCAGATCAATAGCGACAACCCCGGAACAGAGATTGCAGGTGAAACTTCATCCGCGATGGCTGCTGCTTCAATGGTCTTTAGACGCATCGATGCTCCCTATGCACGTCGTCTCCTTAACAAAGCCAAACTGGTACCTATGTATATGCGTTTTCGTTCATGACCATTTCTCATTTCCTGTTTAACTGCAAATTCCATGACCTTAAAATTGTTTTCCTTCTCGGCAGCTTTTTGAATTCGCCGACAAACACAAGAAAACTTTCGACGGAGAATGCCCTTGTATTGCTCCTTCTCCGGCTTCCATGTAAACCTCTCGATCGATATTCAATTCCATGTATATATATATATACCTCAATAACCATACTTCATGGTTGTGGAACACATGCAGGATGAGCTGTCTTGGGCGGCAGCATGGCTTTACACAACAACCCATAGTGACACGTATTTTAAGTATATCAAGGAAGAAACAGTTCATGCAGTTGTGGATGAATTCAACTGGGACCTCAAATATGCCGGAGTCCAAGTTCTCCTTTCTAAGGTCCCTTAAACCCTAAACGTTATTTACAAATCTTCCATATTTAGCATTGAACTTGAGTATCTCACCTATATGTATTCTGCAATTATGCAGTCTTTCTTTCAAGGTACCCACGAGTTCCATACATTCAAGGAACATGCTGATAGTTATATTTGTGCAGCACTTCCCAAAAGTCCTTATCGAAGAATTCCCATGACTCCATGTAACATTCCTAGGGGTGGTGTGTTTTATTTCAATAGGTGAATGGTTGTTGTGAAGGGATTGTTGTGGTGAATTCGTTCGTTTGTAAGTTTGGCAATTATAAGGTGCACTCTTTTTATTTCACTTAGGTTTAGTGTGGTTTTTTAACGAGGCTCTTATTGTTGTGGTGTGTTTTATATGACTATTAAGGCTGATATTAAATATGCAGGAAAAAAAAGTATAAAAACAGTTTTAGAACTAAACTTTATTCAAACAAAAATGAAGGGATTACTTTTTATTAGTTATTCTTTGACTAAATATTCTCGATCCTTAATCTGGAGTATGTTTCTAGTTGCTTCTCAATATCCTATGTGGTTCTTATTTGTTGAATCTCAATGTAGGCTTTATTTTTTAATTGTAAGGGTTTGGTAAAGTCGGAAATGTTTGGCACTGTTGGCCATCGAATTCCCTTTGGCTTTACCACTGATTGTATGCTTTCTTAATACAGGATGCTCGTTGAATTGATGCAATGATGCTTGCTGAACTGGTACATTAATGCTTGCTGGTTGCTACTGTCTATTATTCACTAATGCCTTGTAAATTATTGTTGTTGGTTTGACTTAAATCAATTTTTGAACCTTATAAATTCTTATCTAAACAGTTACTCATGTGGAATTATGTTGGTTCATTTTGGCTTTTATAGTTAGAAAGTTGCCCATAATTAAACATGTTGGCATCATTTAGGTATAAAGGCTCGATGATGATATTTTTGATAGTATAGTTAGGCTTTTAACCTTGTAAAACCTTAACTATAAGATCTGAGAGCATTTATTCCAACATAAATTTATTTTGTTTAGTTGATTTTATTGAAATTTTATTGTTTGCAAGTGTAATAAAAATAACTTCATTTATAAATTTTTTGTTTTAGTATTTGTAATGTTATTCAAGTTTCAAATCTTTAATAAGTTCATCATTTCAACTAATATCTTTTTATTTTAAAATTTCAGATTAAGTTATACTTAAATTATTAATCAATTTTCACATTAAAGTAAATTAGATTTATGAATATTTTAACTCAATTTATATAATTTAATAAAATCATGTTCAATAAGACAATATTTAAATTTAATTTAGTGATTTTAAATAAAATTTAGAATATAAGATTATAAATAATATAAAGAATTTGAATTAATATAAAAATCAAATTTATAATATACAAATTATAATATAAGAATTAAAAAATAAAGAATTGTAATTAATATAAAAACTAAATTTAATTATCATAAGTTTATTATAAATTTAAAATAACATAATTATATTAACTGTAACTTATTACTTATAAGTCAGGATAATATCAGATCACTTTAACAACATGTCATATCATTTTCAGGTTGAGTCAATTACAGGTTAAGTTCATAACAGGTCAGGTTGAAAACAGGTCGGGTAATACTAGTTATTTACCAGGTCAATTTGGGTTCGGGTTCATATCAGTAGGATGCAGTCCGGGTTCGGGTATCATATTTTCTGTTTAATTCGGGTTCAGGTCAGATGCAGGTCGGGTTCAGATCCATAATTTCCAGGTCCAACTCGGGTTCAGGTCAACACCAGTTCCGACTCAAATCAGTTTCGTATCGTCACAGCACAAGTCAAAAACCATTTAACTCGAGTCGGTTTCAGTCAACTTTACAGGTTGAATTAGTTTTTTACACCCCTACAATTATTGAACATTCCTTTCTGATTAATTAATTGATGGGCAGTCATCATTTTCACTATTTCCCAACAGTTAATATATATATATATATATATATATATTTGATGAATTTTAATTGGCAAAAGGCTTCTTTAGGCCCTTGAACTTTTGAACTTTTATTATTTAAACCTTTAAACTTTTTGTATATTTTTTAATCCTTGAACTTTAATATTTTGTCAAATGTATCGAATTTGGATGGAAAACTTAACTGAATCGTTAAGTGATGATGTGGACGCCACAAGGGACTTTAATGAGAATATGTCAAATGCCACATGTGTACTACCAAATGTTTGATGTGGTATTTGATGTGTTCTCATTAAAAATCTTATGTGACATTTATGTCATCACTTAAGATTCAGTTAAGTTTTGTACTTAAATTTAAATAATTTGATAAAAACAATAAAGTTTGAAGACCAAAATAACATCAAAAAACTTGAAGGACCAAAATAACAAAAGTTGTAAAATTTAAGGACGAAAAAGGCCCCACTGCCATTTTAGTTAGAGGGCTAGTCTATAAATTAAGCTTGGAACAAAAACACTTCTTATAAAAAAGTTGAATTAAATATTTAATTCAATGGATGTATTAGTCTTAAAGTAGAACATGGCATGCATCTCATGGATTAATCTTGCTGGCAAAATCATGAAGTCTCTGCTGAAATCTGCGTTGGATTTTGGTCAAATCTCAGTTATCAATTAGTCAAGAGTGGTTGTTTTTTTCTTAATAAAATATATTGTCGGCTTAATTATAATCTTTAATTTCCGAGGATGAGGCCAAGGAAAGCTCTTAATGAGAAGTCTAGGGTTTTCTTAATTATTATTTAATGTAAGAATTATTTAAATTTCTTAATTTCTAAATTTTAAAATATTACGTATTTGATTATGTTTAAATTTATATCCTTTAAATAACAACTTTCTTAAAAAATTTAAGTTTGATGATATTAGGATTTAAGAGTTCATTAAGCAATTATAATGATTTTTTATTGGATAATTAATTTAATGATTTTGTTAAAATAATAAGATATTAGGTTATCTTATGAGGAAGGCTTATGTGATATACGTACGGACAGTTTATGTTTTTAAGTAACAAGTTAATATACATATATATATACACACAATGCAAATTTCAAAAACCCTGATTTTTATTTCCTTTTTTTCTCATGTACCACTTTGTTCTTATTTTTTTATATTTTCTTCACTACAGGTTACAACACTAGTTTTTATATTATCTCCATTTGTTAGTTTTCCTTTTTACCTTTTCTTTTCTCTCTTATAATTTGAGTTATAATATTTTTTATTTAGTTTTTCTCATTTTTTTATAAAAATGATGGATAATTTTGTCTGCTCCAATAATAAGTTTTTTGTTTGTTCTTGTAGCACCTTTTCTTTTTCTACTCGGGATTGAATTTTGCGTTATCTCTCCAATTTTAGATGGTGTTTATTTGATTATTCAACTTATTCATTAATGTTTTGGACTCTTAGATCGGATATCGATAGATGCTTCCAATCACCGAAGATAGATCGTGCATTGGGGTGATGATGTTTGTTTATCAATGAACAATCATTGTTATATGCAATTTTTAAATTAGTGTTGATGTTGTTTATCATTCATCACCAACAATGGGGTTTATATCTAGAATTTGTCCGAATTATTTTGTCACATCCTGGAAAAAAAAGTTGAATGATGAAAATTTATTCAATTTGGTGAAATTTAAGGGTCATATTAAAAGTTTCCAGAACTTGTAGGTTGTTTTAGAAGTTGAAGGAAATTCAGTGACCTAGCCCTAAATTTTCCCATTTTATGTTGGTAGAGAAAAAAAAAAATATGTTAATGTGTGCTTTCTGGTTTCAAACCATAAAAAAAAACCAAAAATTCCTCTCACGCCAACCCTTCTTATAAATCCAAATTCGTCGTTGTCCGGCCGTTCCATCTCGCACCACCACTCCCGTTTGGTTCGTTGTCGACCGGTGAACAAAACCCCTCAATCATCTCGTTGTGAAACTTCGTCTAACGCACCATCATGTTTTTTAACCCCACCATCGTAAAAATTGTCGATTCGTCATCGATCGTTGCTCCATTTTCGACACTCCCGCACCATCATGTTCCTTGCATTATTTCGAGTCTACCGGTGTACTCTTGTCTCCGTTGTTGCCGGAGTGTGAAGGGGTGAGCAAGATAAAGTTTCCAACATTTTAAAATAGAGCTCTCCGCCGTTCAAAATTGTGAACCGAGCTTGGTAAGTGTCTCAAAATCCCTTAAAATAGCTTTAGAAATTTTTGTGGAATTTTTCTGACCTCCTAGGTCGCCACACACGCCGCCCCTGCACGTGGGGAAAACTCGTTGCGTGGTGGACAGCTTGTAATAGGTTGTTCGACCCGACCTGGTCCGACCCAACCCGAACCACTGATCCGACCGTCTGCCCGACCCGATTTGATCGTTGATCGTTGACCGCCCGTTAACCGTTGATTGCCTGTTGACCGTTGTTCGTTTATCATTGACCAAAAAGTCAAAATTTTATCTAAATGTTTTAATTCAGTTAATTGAACCCGAAATCCTTTGAATCGACTTGTAAACCCGAAAAATGCACATTTATCTAAGTGTGTTAATTCAATTAATTGAACTGAATGGTCAAGGACTAATTATTATTATGATATGTTAAAGGTACTCGCGGATCTCCTGACTGTTTTACTGCTCGACCCGGTTTCTCCCGATCTGCTCGTCCTCGAGAGGCAATGAATACTCGAATAGTTTTGTAACCCTTTTAGTTATTTTGTTTAGAATATTATTTTGAATATGACCCTGTTCTGATATGGCTTTGGTTCTAATTCAATCGAAGAGCCTAGTGAAGCTGGTGTTCGATAGATCTTCCGGACTGACCCTATTATTGAGGTGTGTTCCTTCTGTGCAATATAAATGTTTTAAATATTTGTTTGAAATCTCATGTGCACAAGATTGTTTTATCTGATTTGAAATACAATATTTGGTCTGATTTGACTACTGTATGATTTACCTGATTCTTGATTTACTGAAATGTAAAGCATGATTTCATGACTAATGATTTCTGGATACTGTTGTACTGAACCGATGATTTGTCTGAATTCTGAATTACTATTACTACTGGTTACCGTCTGAAAAATGTTTTCTTCGAGGTACTCTGGGATCTGGTATGAAGACTCTGGCAGGTTCAGTCGTTGTTGGTAATTCCTTGGATAGGTTCAGCACCGACTGATAATTCCTTATGGACCTAAGGCGACCCTTGGGTAGACTCTGCGGCCCTGAGATTTTCTTGGGTAAGCCTTTGTGGCCCTGAGAATCTGTCTTGGGTAGGCTTGCTGGCCCCAAGGTACTCCCTTAGGTTATGTAGTTCTGGGGAACTGTATATGGCATTCGGTTGGAGGACGATTCTGAGTTTTTAAACTAAAATCTCTTATGATGTTTTAATAAATGTGATTTGCACTGATTTTAAAAGCATAACTCTATGTTTTTATTTATGCACTGTTGGGACACACTGAGCCTTTAGCTCACTCTTCAAACTATTTTACCTCTTTCAGGTACTCTTGGATAGACACTCCGTATCAGGCACTTGGAGGATTGATACATTTAGATCAGATCATTTTGTTGTAATGTTTTGTCTTCCGAACTGTTTTTAATTATGATGACATGTGCCTTATTTTTTAAGTACTTATTTTTTTATGTTCATTGCTTTTGCTCCTGATTTATTTCATGTTTTATTTTACCTGGTCACTTTTAGTTTTATATTCAAGAGTTGGGTTTTATCGTTATTTATTATACATTTATAAATGTCATTTGTAATATGATTTAAATTATCAAATAACGTTTTTGGGAAATGTTTTTAAATTTTTTTAATGTAATTTGCTAGTCTTAGTTGAAATGCATAGGTCGGGACTACGGGGTTACATATTTAGTTGGTGCTAGAGTTTAACCCAAATCCGATGTGACACAAATTAATGAAGATATAATTAAGAGATAATTGAGAAAACTAAGAAACTTAGTTTGATTGAAGGTAGGAAACCTATTTTCTTTTATCATGATTAATAGTATAAAATCTATTTTAAGTAGATATCTACTAAACAAGTTATCCTTGTATTCAATGAGCTATCCTTATAAATACTAGGATTAAAACTAGATGTTAAGTTCATTTTGCAAGTTCGCTTGTATTCTTCTATTTTTGACGTTAGAGAAAATTCTCTTCTTTGCTCGTTGTTTTTCCTAAAAGATTCCATGTAAAATATTTGTGACTATTTTATTGTGTGATTAATATATTTAATGTTATCTTTTAACAAATTAGTATCAGAGCATCCGAGTTACTTGTCTCGATCACAATAATGACATTCTTAAAGTATACAATTATGCTATTAGATCACAATACCAAATTAGGGTTATGAAAGGCAAATATGCATGCAATTTAGCGCAAATGGATTTAGATGATGCCTTATTAGGGTTAGATAAGATGTCTTTGACATTAACACTTGAAGAAAAGAAACGTAAGGAATGAAAGGCTCTATTACAATTACATCTACATCTGTCAAATGAAATTCTATAAGACTTATTGAAAGAGAAAATTGTTATTGTATTATGGTTGAAGCTAGAGCAACTATGCATGTTAAAAATCATAATTAGCAAGATGCATTTGAAGTAACGTCTTTATTTTCATCGTTTAGTTGAAGTTGTGCTTTTGGTAGATCACCGAATTATATTCAAAGAAATTGTCTCATATTTGAATACCATAGAGGTAAAAATTGGTAAATAGGTTTAGTTCTGCATTGTTTATTGTCTCTTTCTTATTTGACCTTTGGAATAAAATTTTGTATAGTCGTGAATCTGTCACAGTTAATAATGTTATGATTCCTTTGCTTCATATGAAAAGATGAATCATTAAGTGTTTGGACATGAATCTTAGAGAAAGAGTCTCGTTGTTCTTAGAAAGATTCAAGAAAATGGTTATGGTAGTGAATCCAAGAGTAGGTTAAAATTTAGAAACATATGAAAAACTTGTTATTATTGCAAGAAAAAAAGACACATTAAGACAAAGTGTTATAGGTTGTAGAATAGAAACCAAAAAGATGATGCTAATTGTAAAGGGAAATAACTATAGAAGCTTGCGTAGTTGAAAACTATGGTGGTGGTGAAATTCTAGTTGCTTCTGGTGAACATTCTACAACAAGCGATGAGTGGATTATTGACTCTAATAGTAGTTTTCATATAAATATTAATAGGGACTGATTTACAAAGTATAAAATAGTCTCTACAAAAGATATAATTTGCGAAAATAATGCCTTTTGTAAGGTCACATTTATTGGCACAATCAAGACCAAGATGTTTGACAGGATTGTTCGAACATTTGGTAATGTGGTATATGTTCTAGATTTGAGAAGAAAATTAACTTCGTTAGTTAGTATAGATTCAAAAGGATACAACTTCTCCAAGGAAGGCGGAGTTGTGAAAATTTACAAGGGCTCTCTCGTTGTGACGAAATGATAAAGAAAGACTGTCAAGTTTTACGTTCTGTAGGGTTCAATATTTTTAAACAATACAACTAATAATTCTTCTTTTATGTCAAATTATGTCATTACTAGTAAAAATGTCTTAACAAAATCAAGCAAAAGAGGATTTCTTATTGAATAAGACAACTGTGAGCATATCGATTATGAAAAGCAAAAAAAAAGTTCAATTTCGTGGGCATATCAAATTAAAAAGTAGAAGAGAGTCTAATTCACCGTAAAGATAAATAACAAAAAGGATGGAATTGTCATTTTTTATTGGAATCGTGTTTTCCATGATATTACTCGTAGTGATACAATTGACACTTACGATGATTTTGTCGATGTGAAGACTAAATTCAAGGGCAGAGAACTTGTTCATCTAGGTGAAGAATTGGTTCTTTTTGTTGAGTATAAGTGTTTCATCGAATTTAAGATTTTGTCTCAAACTCACACTTTTAAAATTTGTATCAAGGTGGAGATTATTTTATTTTGACCCGGATTTGATGTGACACAAATTAATGAAGATATGGCATTTAGAGATAACTGAGAAAAGTAGGAAAATTAATTGATTAAAAGTAGGAAACCTATTTTCTTGTATGTTAATTAATAGTAGAAAACTTATATTGAGTAGATTTCTACTAAATAAGGTTTTTTTTTTGTTCCTATAAATAGATGCCAGAGATTAAGATTAGATGTTAAGTTGATTATGAAAATCATCTTGTATATCTTTTATTTTTGATATTAGTGAACATTCTTCTCTTTTACCCATGGGTTTTCCGAAAGAGTTTTTCATGTAAAATCTTTGTGTCTATTTTATTGTACAATCATTATACTTTAGTTATCTTTTAACAATTATATGTTTAACTCTTTCCATGTATGATTATTTTTAATCTTAAGTAGTTAATTTGTACATTTTGATAACTTTATGTGATTAAATTACTCTTATTTTATAAAAGAAAAACTTGTAATTTTGAAATGTTTCACTTTGATTTAATAAAAACAGTTGTTCTTATTAATTAAAAATATATTCAAATAATATATTTATATATGTAGTGCACTTCTTCTGTTATGGAAGACTAATTACCCCAAAACGAAAAGTCAGGGTGAACGTCATTCTATTAACACGTATAGGTTAATTTACTAATGAAGTCAACAATATTATTTTTAATAGTATATTATGACTATAAGTAGTAATACGTTCATGATTTTTTTAACTATTGATAATACACACCCTGCAGATACAATTATTCGAACTTAAAATCTCTAAGTAAAATAACACACTCTTTTATCACATAGACTATTTGATGCACTCAATGAAATCAACATTTATTTTAATCATAAGTAAAACTTTCCTTATGAAATTAATAGAGTTTTTTCTATTTCTTAAGGGAGAAAATCATAAAATAGGATGAGATAACATGTAATTGAAGATAATTACTCTTAATTAGATTAAATATTAATGTTTAGGGAGGGAGGCTAGTGGACAATAACAAGTATTTTCTCACCTAATTTTGAATGCAAATTTACCTAACATATTTATTTTAATTATAAAACAACGCTTAATCAAAAAATAATAACTATAAAACAAGGCAGGTATTTTTGTTTGGGTAGATTAACTTACCGCAATTTAATTATGAAAATTAACCAACGATATAATCACAAAATTTTTGAAAGTATTTTTTATTTTCAGAATGCTAGAAATTCTGATTTGATTTTCCAAATAAGATAGATATCATGATTCAAAAAATATATTCGTAATCCAATAAAAAAATTCGTACATATTAAACGAATATACTCATAAATGTAATTATGAATATATAAATGAAAATATCCTCAAACAATTTTTTTTTTTTAAAAAACTATTAAAAAGTAATGAACGAACAAATCATAAATGAATATATTTCTTTTTATTAGACATACAATTATTAAACATTAATATAAATAAATAAAAATATAGTTTTAAAAATATTAAATTCAAATAAATTAACTAATAAATGAACCAATAAATAAATCTATGAGAAATTTATAAATGAGCATATTTGTTTATTTGTAGTCATACATAAATTGAACACAATTTTGTTCCAACTTAATCTTTTAATAAATAAAAAAATGCTTCTTCATATTTATTTATTTAATTTAATAAATAAATAATATACAAGCGATTCATAAAAAAAATCATCAAATATTCTATTCATTTACTATCTATATGAACGAATGTTAGCTTAAAATAAATAATCCTTTTAGTAGTAGTCGGAAAATTCTTTACCTTGATTGTGTCCCTTATCGTTGAGCTGAGAATCCTTTTACGTCACTTAAAATTTTGGTAAACTATACATTTAACACTTAAATTATTACTTTTATTCTGCTTCAGCACTTAAATTTTATTGTTTTCTAAAACTATGTTTAATGTTTAGTTTAGGTTTTAATTGGTACCCCACCGTTAAAAAAATATCAGAATTATTGAGGTGACATTTTTTTATTTTTTTCAATGATAATATGACATTACCTTATTATGACATATGAATCACTGTTAATTTTTTAACGGCTAAATATCAAAATAAAAATAAACTAAACAATACATATAGTTTTCAAAAAATAAAATTCAACTATCAAAACAAAACAAAAATAATAATTTAAGTATTAAACATGTAATTACTCTTTTATTGACACTCCTGTCTTAGTCAACCCTTTCTCCATCTCAAAAATTAACAAAGCTTTTTTTTAGCCCAAAGGGTCAAATCATATCAAATTTTATTTTAATTTAATATTTCTATGAGCATTTTTTAAGTTATAACCAAAATTACATTTATATATAATTTAACTGACAGAAAAGTCTATTATATTATAGGACTTAAATAAAAATAAAATTTAGACATAATTTATGTTAGAATTTTAAATAGAAACCAAGCAAGGGGCAGGAAGGACTCCATCTTCCCTAGCATGGAGAATTTTCATAATTTAATGGATTTAAAATTATTAATTAATATTATATTTTAACATTTGTTTCTATTTACACTTAAAAAAATTTCTAACTTCAATCCTTGATTTTAAAATTCTTAGAAGCTCAATGTTACCATTCAACTAAAATGAAGGATGTACACATGAGTTTAAGTCCCCATTTACTCTCTCAATTCATCCCTAACTAAATTCTAAGTTATACATTTTTTTCTAACTATTTTATAAAATATTTTAAACGGATACCCAATTAAAGGATCTTTTATGACTTGGTCTAACCTGAAAATCCGGGAAAATAGTGGGTCGGGTACCCAACCCGCAAAAGTGAATATTTTCATTATAAATATCCGAAATTTTTTAACCGGATGAACATGTCCACGAGTCGAATAGTTCGGGTCGGATATTTTTTAGCACCCCTAATAGTGACATATTTCATTGTTGCTAAAACTTTGACATTAGAATGCACAAATTGACATCAATTATTTCTCGAAAGGAAATTATATGATATTGACGATATCTTAAGTGAACACTATTATTTTATATTTGTTGCAATAATAAAGTTGTTTATCACTTATAATTTACTTTTTGTTGTGATAAATTTTGACATCAATAAAAATAAAAATTAATGTTAGATAAATGTTATTGTTAGAACCAAACTATAATAAATATGAAAACAAACCATGATCTAATCATGTTAAATCATCAAGAACATAATATTATATGCGAAAGCATACCTGAATTAATTGATATGTTGAAACCCGTGAATATTTATTTAGTTATAGTAATAATAATTAAAAAAAATTATAGTTACCATAAATTAGTTGCTCAGTTGATTTTTTTTTTTAATTAGTCTTTTTACTATGTGTAAATTGTTCTTTTAGTCATCATACTCTAATTTGATCAATTTTAGTTCTTATATTATTTCAAATTTTGTAATTTCAATTCTAATCCAAGATGTACAATCAGAGCCGTCTCGGATATTTTTGGGTTCTAAGTGAAAATTAAAAAATAAATTTTTATATAACGAAAGTATATTTCATTAATTTAAACAATTAATTTAATTTTTATTAATAAATTATAAAAAAATAATTAAACTACGTCAAACACGTTATAATTTATGTCAATGTCTTGATCTAACATACCCTCAGTTATATAGTAATTAATGTTAAATAGATGTTATCACAATAATAAATTTACTTTTATAATTATAGTAATAATAATAATTAAAAAAATTATAGTTACCATAAACTAGTTGGTCAATTGATATTTTTAAATTAGTCTATACTATGTGTAAATTATTCTTTTAGCCATTATACTCTAATTTGATTAATTTGTGTTCTTATATTTTTAAAATTTTGAAATTTCAATCCTAATCGAAGCGGTACAACCAGAGTCGTCTCGGATATTGTAAGGATCCTGAGCAAAAATTCAAAATTAAATTCCTATAGAACGAAAATATATTTTATTACTTTGAACAATTAATTTAATATTTTTTTAATAAATTATAAAAAAATAATTAAACTTTGTCAAACACATTATTAGTGACTAAAGAATGAGACCATAGCTGTAAAGACTGAAAGAGTGGAGCCCTGATTGTAAAGAATAAAAGAATGAGACCCTAAATATAAATATTAAAGGAGCGGGCTCCAGAATAATTGCTCAGGGTTCTCCTGCCAAGAGCCGGCTCTGAGTACAACGATAATATGATTAAGTTACAAGGACAAAAAATATCAAATTGAAGAACAAAAATTAAATCTACAACTTAAGTATAATATAATTACTACAATGGCAATATGATTAAGTTACAATAACAATGATCAAATTGGAGAAAAAAATTAAACTTACAGCTTATGTATAGTATAGAGATTAATAATGTATAGAATTTTACATAAAAGATTCATGTCAGGGTCAAAATTTTAAAATTTAAAAAGTAAACGAACTTAAAGTGTGACTAAATTAAAGTACAAAGACTTATACACAATTTTTACATAATACATGATAATGAAATTTTAAGAATGAAAATTTTAGAAGATTTTTTTTTATGTGTGATACATGACGAATGAGATTGTGTTAGCTTTTAGATATATAATTCTACATTATTTTGAATTTTATTTTTTAATTAAATAAATTATCGACGATATTATAAATTTTGGTAGTGTTCTTCAATTATGATTATTTTTTAAAAATATTTATTTTTATATATAATTTATAATCTTTAATAAAATACATGTGAATTTTACAAACACTGATCAATTATTAATATTTTAATTTATTTATTTAAATGTTATGACTTTCACTCATAAGTGTGATTAATACAATGTCAAATATAATTTATTTTATTAAAAATATAAGATAAAGACATTTGGTATTTTTCTTATCATGTTTGTGAAGTTAAAATTTACTACACATTTAGTATTTAGACTATTATTTTTGTTCTATTTAGGTATCTAATTTTTGTTTTTTTAAATCACATTTAATATTTAGTTTATGTTTCATTTTAATGCTATGTCGTTTAAAACTTAACGGTGATGTTGAAATGTCATCATAACGTAATGTCGCTTCATCATTGAAAAAATAAAAAAAAAATATCATGTCAACAGTTGTATTAATTATTTAACGGTATGTTACCAAATTGAAACGTAAACTAAATATTATATATGATTTTGAAGAAAAAAAATTAAGTATCAAAATAAAACAAAAACAATAGTTTAGATACTAAACATGTAGTTACCCTATATTTTATTACCCAGAGAAACTTTTCTTAATTGACGAAGAAAGATACTGCTCGAATACATCAAAGATAAAATTGATTTATTTTTTAAAGAAAAAAAAGTATCAATTTAGTTAATGTAATTTCTTTCCAGAGATATCATCCAACAAGAAACTGTAAATATTATGGACAAAAATAACTAAATATTGGTTCTGTTTTCTTATTTCATACTGCAACTTTTTTTATATCCAATAAAAAACCCAATGGAATATGTCCATCTCAGTAATTCTTCTAGATTCTAGAGTGGTTGGATTATAAGGTTGGGTCAATGTCTTGATCTAACTTACCCTCAATTATATAGTAATTAATTACTTGCATTTATAAAGCACATAAAAGTATAAAACAATTATATATATAATATATATATATATATATATATATATATATATATATATATATATTATAGATATATATATATATTTGTGTAGAACAAGAGGACGATGTACGAGCTCATCGTGTTCAAACCTAAAAAGTAAATAGTTTTGTAAGTTTTCTTCCCTGTATTTTCATTTACATTTCCTTTGTTCACATGAAGTCAAAAACAATTGTTTGTAACGTTGAAATACCACTCTTTGAAATTTTCCAAAACATTAACATTAAACCTTTTTTTACCGTATAAAACTCAGCTATTTCCAATCAATGAAAACGTATGTTTAATGTCAACAAGTTTCTAAATTCTAAGAAAACACTTCCCGAAACATTGCAAAAAACAAGGGAGAGATCTACAAGCTACTTTGAAGCAAATATGAACATGAACCAGCAGCTATTAATGTCGCTTTAGTGGTTGAACCGACTAAACTCTCGAGTTAATTCGACGGAAAACGTTGGTAAGAAACTTTGCAAAGACATCAAACAGTCAGACGATACCGGAGTTACATCGCCGGAAAAGTCCGATCCGATGCTGAGTTGTCAAGATTCACTTATAATATATATGGTAATTAACTTTTCTGTACAGGTTGAACCTGTAGGATACAATCATTGTTCGCGTTTGCAGAAGAAAGGGAAAAACGACGAGAGGAAGAACAGAAAGGAACATTTTTGTTTTTTTTTCCATGGTTGAAATTAGCTAAAAGAAAGAAAAGAAACAAAGATAATGTCTCCGAACATGCATACTCACAAGGATGTCTATATATATGCATGAAAAACATGCAACGCAATCTTATAGATATGTAATGATGCATTAATTAATGTCTTTGATGTTTTTGAAAGGATTATTCACAGACACATATATAATATTAATTAGTTAACACTCTATGTGCAGAAACAGATGCACTGAAGAATGAGAACAGCAAACCTGAGATTAAAATCAACATATTCAGAAGACTAAGCTAGGAAAGCTCATGGAACAAAGGGTCTTCAAAGATGAAGTGATCATCATGAGGCCAAACTGAAAGATCAGCTTCTCCATTATAGCTTGAAGAACAGCTAGCAACCCCCAAATTGTGTTTCAAAATCACTGCAACAGTTGGCGAAGGAGTTACAGATGAACTATCAAGCTTCTCGATATCGTTTTTCGTAGATGTTCCATGTTCTAACGGGACTTGTATGTCTGTTAAACGAGGGAAAGGGATTGTTGAATCATGGAGACCTTGAAGAGAAGCCGCTTCTGCTATATCCAGCAGAGATGAATACTTGATTGGAGAAACTGAGTTTAAAAGATTAATGGCGTCCACATCAATACTGAAAGCATTGTGCATATTAATGATATTAGAACTAGATGAAATGGAAGCTGAGGTTAGTTGAAGAAGATATTGCAAACTTTGAAGCTTAGCCATTTGAACAACTTCTGCTTGAAGCTTTAAAGCCTGTTCCTCCCATGAGTGCTGATCCATAAGCTCTTTTAGGTTGGCCAAAGCTATGAGATAAGGCAAACTGGAGATCATATCAGTTCGAGGCCTATGAGTCATGGGATCGATCCCCATTTGGATGAGTTTCTTCTTCAAATGAGTGTTCCAAAAGTTCTTTATTTCATTATCTGTTCGTCCAGGCAGGTGGCTTGCAATCGCTGACCATCTTCAAGAACACCAACGAAAAAAATTCAGTAAAAACAAACAAAAACAAAAATGGCATAAAAAGTAAAGAGTTTTAAAATCGTTACTTGTTTCCAAGGACGGAATGGAGATTGAGAATCGTTTGTTCTTCTTCTTGGGAAAACTTCCCTCTCTTAATATCAGGCCTCAAGTAATTCGTCCATCTCAGCCTGCAACTTTTCCCACATCGATTAAGACCTGAAAAACAATTACAAACAGCGAAACAACAATCTCAGCCATGGAAAAGACAGAGAGAAAGAGAGTATAAAAAAGAAGCAAATAGCCATTCATCAGCCGATACCAGCAAGCTTGGGGAGGGCTCTCCAGCTTCCATGGCCATTTTCATGGATGTATTTGACAAGATTATTATCTTCTTCAGGGGTCCATGGACCTTTCTTAAGACCAGTAGTTTCATCACAACAAGGGGACCTTCCCATAATTTCAATATGATCTTTTGTTCTTGGCTCCCTCCAATCCAACAATGAAATGAAGCTTACTGCATACTTGTAGAGTTTAACTGTGTCCCCTAATATTGGAGACGTGTTGGTTTCCTATTTGTTTGGCGAAGGTAAACAGCTCCCTCCAATCCAACAACGAAACGAAGCTACCGCATATTTATAGAGTTTAACTGTGTCCCCTTGGAGACGTGTTGGTTTCCTATTTGTTAGGGGAAGGTAAACAGTGTCCTGTTCTTTTTTCAAAATCTCCACTATACCCTTTGTTTTGTCATTTGTGATTTGTTTATATGAGGCTTGAGCTTCCCATCATTTGCAATAATTTGTAAAATGATCTTTGGTCCCTGCGTTTTCAGTTTCTTTCTAGGTGGACCTTTCCTTTTCATAAAACAACTTGGTTACATCAAATGGTCATCGATAATATACACACACTTTATAGATTAAATTGCTCGAACTCAATATTTTTTGGAAGAATAATACTCCCCTTACTACTAAGGTTATTGGATGAATTATTTAATTTAACATTTATACTAATTTATTTTATAAGATTTAACTATATAATTGTAAATTATAACTTAAAATAAATAAAAAAGTGAAATAAGTATCGACAGAAATTATAAATGCTAGTGTGTTTTATTGTAATCCATGAAGTAAAGCATCTCATTGCAGTCTTTATTAATTTCTAGTTTTTGGATAAGAAAAAAATTTAAAACAACTAGGATCTACTCTCATTTTACTTTAGCAAAATAAAAAATTTAAACCTAATATAAATATATATCATTAATCACTGAGTTCGTTTGGTTTATGCGAATAATTCAATTTTTGAAATAAATACTACTTTGATCTTTTTTTAAATAAATAAAACTATAATACTATGTCAAAGAATGTCAAATATAAAATAATTTAAAAATATGTGATTAAAAATACTTAGAATACGTTATGTCACAAAGCATTATATGTACATGACAATACTATGAAATGTGCTAAAACATATCTAAAAAGAACCGTTAAACTGTAAAATAAATTATTTAAAGTTTATAATCAACGGGAGTTGTTCAAGTAGTAAGCAACTTGATATCACTTAACTAAGGTCTCAAGTTCGAGTCCTTGTGTATGTAGAAAATCTCTGCTCGGAGACTCATCTACTAAAGTCAGGTGTGTGACACAAGTCGGTTCGGATTAGTCAAGACGAAGCTTTAGAACCAAAGGGGAAACCAAAAACAATTATTTGAAGTTTATAGAGCTACCGTACACGAAAGAATAATGTTAATTCAATATGCAGTTCTTTTATAAATTGAATAAGTATGATAAATTATACAATATATAAAATAAATTATATTGTTATTTGACATATAAATTATGTAAAAATTAATTTACATAATATTATCTATTTTAATCTTAAATTCTAAAATCTTAATCTTAAAATCCTAAATTCCAAACCTTAAATCTTAAAATTTAAGTAAGGTTAGGAGTTCAAATCCTCACCTTTATAAAACTGAATTGAGATGATCACTCTTAAATTGAACTTTTATAAAACTCAATTTAAAATAATAAATAATATATCATATCCATGTGATTAAACCCAAAAAGTCGTCGATAATAAATTTAAAGTAGAGAAGGGTAAAGACGGTGAAATAAAGATTTGATGAGACAATAAAAGTAATTTAAGAGTAATCAACTACTCCTATATTTGATGAAATGAATAATTAATAAAAAATCTAAATAAACAAGAGCTTTACGTGGTCAGCATAAGATCAAAGTCATCAATGATCTTTGAAACCCACCCCATGCACGCAACGCATTCTTTTTATTTCGTCATTGATTATTGAATGGATCATTATTATATAATTTCACGTATTAGCATAACTTAATTATGAATATTGGATCTTTTTTAGGTCATTGAGGCCACCAACGTGTTCACTGATTCGATTTGAGGCTGCAATAGTGATTGTTATGTTTAACCCTAAAGCATCGGAATTAATTAATCAAACTAGCGAGTATTTGAATTTTATCTCTTGAAAACATATCCATTCGTGTTAGTCCGGTTTTAATGTTTCTGAAAATGATTTTTTATTTTTTTAAAAATTATAATATATTATATTATTATATTTAATACTTAGTGATTAAAAAATTATTCAACTACAATTTTAAGCAGAGTGACAAATAATTTATATTTAAATAATTATATATATTAGTTTTGTGTCCAATCCTCAATGTTGACTTTTAATTTAGTTTACTTAAAGATTATATAGAAGAATGAAAAGAAAAAACCACATTCAAATACTATGTATTAAACATTTATTTAATGGTAATTTGATTTATTAGGACCTCTTGTAATTACATTAATTTTGATTTTCTAGTTATGTTTAGCTTCTAAAATGTAATTAGATGCTTCAGTTACACTCAATTCAATATTACTTATTATTATTTTTTGGCTAGAAAATTTTATTAATGAAATCTAACAAGTCTAACCAGAGTTGTATGTCTCATTAAAAACCTCAATAATCCTAATAAGAGGAAAAAAGTACATACAACCCCACAAAAAACACGAGAGCGCATATACAAATGACTATAAAATCTCACTACAAAGTGATAAGATTATATGATTTAATCCCTTCAAAATTTTTAAAATTTTAAATTAATATAATATTAAAATTATATTTGATCTCTAACAAATTTTTTAATTTGACTTTGGTCTCTATAATTTTTTTCTGACTTCATTACTAGGTATTCATGTGATTAAAATAATTAGACTGAAATTCAATCGTAGATCAGTTACTTCCTAAATACGCTTCATTTAAAATTTTAGATTTACTATTTTAATTTAAAAAGCATCCATGATAACCTATGATTGTATTTTTAAAGGGTAAACTACAAAATATTTACTTAATTTTTATTTTGAAATAATTAATTTAAAATTTTTATTGGCACATATATTTTTTCTTTTCTTTTTGTCCTATTGTCTTTATCAATTTATTTAATTATGTTTAAATTTATTTTTCTTTGTACTTGTATATGTATTTGGTTTGACTTTAGACTTTGGAATACATCTATGTCTTGCTACTCCTGCAAGAGAAATTAACTTTTTTTAAAAGGTTATTTGTTATATGGTAATTTTCTTTTGCGTACTTACAAAGTATTTTGATATTTTTTTTCTTCACTTTTTGATTTTTCCTACGACAAAACAGGTCATATATATGTATTTTAATTAATAAGTGTTTATTATATTTAAAATTTGCTATTAAAGTCATATGACGTTGGTCGAAATTACATGTTTTATGATAGTAATAATTTAGGTTCTAAGTATTATTTTTATTAAATTATTATTATTTTTTGAATGAGTATACTTAAATTTGAGTTCACGTTATTTCTATGAATATGACATTTTATATGAAAATTAAAGGAATTATAATTTGGTTGTATAATTCTGTCTATCTTCGGTAAATTAAATAATAATATATTATTATAGATTTTTAAAATTAAATAAAATTTTAATAATATATTATTAAATTTACAAACTACGCATAAGATTATACTATTATGTATTAAAAGTTTACCTATGGATTAATTGCACTTCCAAACTGTGAGGCAAAGTAGGAGGAAAAAATTCAAAAGGTTAAAATAACCTAAGTCAGGATCAGAGGAGGGAAAGGAGAATGTGAATGTATTATCGAGCTAACATATACGTTTAAGCTTGACGCTATAGTATGGATACGTATTTATAATGTACTTAGTTGCATGCAATCAGAGACGGAGGGCCCTTGGGGCCCAAGGGCCCCGACCCCTACTTTAATTTTTTGTTTTTTTATCATAATACTAATATAATTATAGGAGCTGACAAAAGACTTATAAATAGAGTAAAATATTAAAATCTTTCATAGAAAAATCATGAGTTAATCACCCTCCCATCAACTAAAGCTCTTCCAATATTGTTTTGATCCAATTCACCATTATTTAATACTTAATTTTTAAAGTTATGTAATTAAATAATATTATATTTATTATTTTTTTAGTTAGAATTATTTGATCTTATATTTAATTTTAGTATTCCTTTAGTTAATCTAATAATTATTAAGGTGAATAGTGATTACTAAATTTGATATTTTATGTTCGTGAATTAATTTTATATAAATACAGCTTGTCATGGGAAAAAAATCCAACAATTATTGAGTTTTTAAAAGAAAAAGCGGGAAAAATTCAAAAATATAAATACAACAACTTCAACTTCAACTGGTACACCTATTGACGTTTCACCTTCGGAAGACAGACCTTTAAAGATAGCTAGAAATCAAAAATCAAGTATCAACTCTAATCACTTGGAGTGAGATCTTGGTAAGCGCAAGAAATATGGTAATATCCTTATGAACAAGAAAGAAGTGCAATTCGAATAGCTTATATTGTGAGAGTCCATATCAACTAGTACTCTCTTAATTCAAAAAATATGGACATGTTTCTCATCCTTGTTGATTTCAAGCTTCCTAGTACAAAAACTTTCGTTCATGGTTAGAATATTCTCCTGAAAATAATGTTGCCTTATATTTTATTTGCTTTCTTTTTAACAAACCAGATAGTCATCCATCATACAAAACTTTCACTATGAATGGGTTTCGAAATTAGAAGAAAGTAAATGGAAAAAGTTGTTATTTTAAGATTCATTAGGTTCAGAACCTAATTGTTAGGATTCGTGAAGCTCAAATGAACAACCAAATAATTGCCAAGAGGAGGTGAATTGACCAATTGAAAAAAATTTGGTATGGAGGAGAAAGGACAGGAAAATTTGCACAATGATTTATAGTGGTTCGGCTTCTAAACCAAGTCTACATCCACTACCTTAGCTCCACACTAAGGATTTTCTAACAAATTCACTAATTTGTTCTTTCTTTTTCTAGGCTCAAGAGTAACCTTTACAAAACTCTCAGTTTTTCAATGGCTAAACTAAAATCACTCCCTTTTACAAAGGTTGAAAGATGTAAACAAGGAAACCTCACAAAGGTAGGTGTTTACAATAATTAAGATCACAAGAAAACAATAGAAAGATTTACAATGAGCTCAAAAACACTTATGTACAAGAGAAAAGGAAAAATAAGAGTGAAAGAGCTTTTCCCTTGATCTCAATTGCTTGGATAGGTGTTGTAACTTTCTTCAAGTGTCCTCAACTTTTTTTTATATGTGGGATGAGTTTGTGGCCATTTCTAGCCGTTGGGATTAATTTTCTGCAAAATAAAACTGTCCAGAACAGGAAGTATCGATACTTCTTTCATGAGTATTGGTACTACCTTTATAATATTTAAATAAATTAGCCGTTAAAGACCATTGGGCTTGACCAGTATGGGTACTATGCTTCATGGTATCGATACTACTATGTAAAGTAGTATTGGTACCCCTTGAGTATCGATACCTATTTTGCATTATGGAATTTGAGCAATTTGAAAAATATCTGGTAGTATTGATACTACCTAGAGAGTATCGATACTTCTCTTACCTTTGGTATCGGTACCACATGAACAATATCGATATTGTTCATGTAGTATCGATATTGTAAGAACAGTATTGGTACTACGTACCCAGAAAATTGTTTTGTGTTAAAATTCTAGTTTAATGACTTTGAATTATTTTTGAAAACTTTGAACAAATTCAATCAAGTCCAAAAACATTTTTGCCTTAATTTGTTATATCAGGATATTATAAAACATGGTTCAACACTAATTCACCTCATAAAATTGATGAGGAAGAATTGGATGATTTTCTTAACTAGTCTAGACACCTGCCACAAGTGTTTCATAAGTAAATATCATTATAAATTGCTAATAATAGCTTAGACTTGAAACCTCTATAGATGCATTGTGTTGGCTATCTTTACAAGGGCTACCAACGAGAGGTCATGACGAGAGTGAATCTTCATCTAACCGATGAAATTTTCTTGAACTCGTGAAACAATTAGCCTCTTATAATAAAGATGTTTAAAAAGTTGTATTAGAAAATGCTCTAAAAAATGCTTCTTACACTTCGCCTGAGATATAAAAGGAGATTTTACATATTCTGACAGAGAAAATTAAGAGAGCAATTCGTGATGAAATTGGTGAAGAAAATTTTGTGCTATTATTGATGAAGCAGGGGATGTAGTAAGAAAACAACAAGTGCATATTATTTTACGGTATGTTGATAATTTCGGTCTAGTAAAGGAACGTTTTTAGCATTATTCATGTTCCTAATACTTTAGCAATGACTTTAAAAGATGATATATTTTTCGTTCTTTCTCATTATTGCTTTGACATAAAGAATATTAGTTAGCTATGAGTGTCCTTTTGCTTACTATATGCATTGTTTTTCCCATCGTTTACAGTTGGCACTAGTAGCTATAGTGAAAGAGGTTATATTTGTTTATCAATTTTTTCCAAGCTATCCTTTATTATCAATGTTGTTCTTGCCTCATATAAGCGCATTGATGAACTAAAAAATGTTTATTCTAACTAGATAAATCTTTTGATTAAAGAATAACAACTTGAAACTGGATCTAGTTTGAATCAAACAAATAATTTGCAGAGGGCATGTGATACTCGATGGGGTTCTTACTTGATATCAATTTCAAGCTTGATAAAAATGTTTAGTGTCACTTGTGTTGTTATATATAAACTCATTGATGAAGGAAGTACATCTTCTGAACATGGAGAAGCGGCGACAACTTTGGAGAACTTTGACTTCTTTTGATTTTGTCTTCTTTTTACATCCTATAAAGAAAATATTAGAAATCACTAATTCACTTTCTCAATCATTACAACGAAAATCTAAGGATATTTTGAATTCAATACATTTTGTTGAGATTTCAAATATACTTTTGCAGAAATTTAGAGATGATGGATGTAATAATATTTTTATGGAGATTACTGCATTTTTTGAAAGTCACAACATAGATATCCCATATATGAGTTCTATTTATAGAGAAAGAGAAGGTTGCACTCGACGACAACAAGATCATTTTACAGTTGAACATCATTATCGAGTAGAAATTTTTTATGCTACAGTTGATGTTCAACTATAAGAGTTAAACAGTAGATTTAATGAGAAGTCGATAAAGTTATTAACTCTTATTTGTGCTTTGGAGCCAAGATATGGTAACAAATTTTTCAAGGTTGAAGACTTTTGCAATCTTGTGAATAAATTTTATCCAGAGGATTTCACGGAAGTTGAAAAGAATGATTTACGAACATAATTGTGTCATTATGAGGTGGAGTTATCTTGGAATTCAGGTCTAAGAAAATTGTTGATAATCTCTTACCTAAGTCAGTGGTTAGTGGATACTAAGAAAGTGAACACTTATCCATATATATTCCGACGGTCAAACTTCTATCGACTCTCCCAGTTTCTACAACAAGTGCTGAAAGAGCTTTTTCTACAATGAATATCATCAAGACAACACTTTGCAACAGAATGAAGGATGAATTTTTTTAGAGTTGCATGCTTATCAATATTGAAAGAGATATTGCAAGGATCTTTAGTACAACATCGCTCGTGGATGTATTTCGATATTTGAAGGAACGTCGCATTTTATTGTGATTATGTGATAGTTATGTCTTTTGCACTTTTTAAAATCGTATTTTTTATTATTTTCTGTAATTTAATTTTTAATTTGTTATTTCATATAAATATAGAAATATGCATATTTGATGTTATCATTTATATTTTTAAAAATAAACAAATAATAAAGGTAAAATTATATATATAACTTAAAGCTGTTAAAAATATTCAACTTCTGTTGAGATATAGTTCTACCCCTACATTATAATAATAAGAGGAAAGAAAGAAAGAAAGCTCCGTAGGTTATATATATATATATATAGACACACACATAGACGCTCAACCAAAACTATTGAATTATAGATACTCTTCAAGATGCTGTTAACATCAATGGCTGCTCCGCGTATACAGACAATAATTCAGAGGGTGTTGTTTGTCCAAAATCTCAACTTTCTTACCTGATAAGTTACCATTTTTTTTCTGACCTAAGCTCGTTATACAGCATCACATCAATGACCTCCAAGTCAAACCCTAACAACAAAGAGAATTAACAACACTCTATATGTCTTCTATATGTCACCTTTATTTTCTCCTTCACTTACCTCATTCTTCTGTCAGCAAAAACTTTTACCCTTACCTATGCAAACAAAGATTTTGTTCAAGGAAACGGGAAAACATATAATTAACAGATTCATCAAGAAAGATTGCAGAAGATTTTTAGTTTTTTTTTAAGAGGAAAAAACACAGAGATTACTTCTTTAACTAGGGTTCCTTGTCGGGTGGATCATCTACTCACATAAAATAGAACAAGGGTTTAAAATAAAGAATTTGGAGAGTTAACTGATGTCACCTAAACAGCTTTTTAATTCTTTTATCATTATTAAAAAACCATGGTTGAAGTGCCAACTTAACAACTGTTTTGCAAGTTTCTACCCAATACATCTAAACTCGAGACTTTCTACACTTCATCTGCCACATTTACAGCTCTGGGTCCTAATTTCCATTACCAATGAAGAAATAAAACAACCTCTTAAAATTCATTAAACAGTTATCAATAAGGTTATGTGTAACGTTTCACTTCTAAAAGAGTTTCTAATGTTAGAGATGGTATTGTTGGAAGGGAAAGTCACTTTAGTTTAATTTAATCTTTATTTACATCCAAATGAAGTGATGCTATTGAGTATGAAGTATGAACACATGAAGGTTGACTTAGAAAACGCACCCCAAGTTTTCAAAAAGCTTCCATCGACCTAATTCATGAAACCTTCCATGGAGGTCCGTCCAGCAGCTTCCATCAGCAGCGCATTTTCTGTTCAACTTGCCAACACGAATGGATCTATTGGTCAAAGCTTTCATATTTGCAGTAAAAGGCTAAAAGCATCATGTTGTTTACTCCACATTGTTAATTCTGAGGTGTATTAAACATTAAAAGAATAGGAATATAGAGTGGTCACCATAAAGAGTTCATAAGAATACAGTACAGTGAATTGTATTTGCGAGCGTTCATGGCTCACCAACTGCACCCTTTTCAACCATTCATAACCCAACATACCTAATAGAAATCAGAAAAAAAAAAAGTTAGGAAGTGGGGTCTGAAAATCTATGCTAATTTCATCATATCTTTCACAATTTGAATTATAATTACTTGTAGGGGTTGTTCACTTTCCCCAAGACATTCATGCATTGTATCCTATTGGCCTTGTAGCCAAGTTTACTCACAGTTATTGCTAATATATAAGGATTTTCTGTTGATTTTATGACAGAGACCACTTAAGACTTTGATCTCTTCTGGAATGACACTAGAACTAAGGGTCACTGAACCATATTTCAATCAGAGTTTTTAAAGCTTCTTGATTACTTGCTCCTTGCTGTCATTGTTACCGTTTGGTATAGTTTTCTCAACTTTTAAGGTCAATGATGGGAAAATTAAAGTAATTGTAAATTCGTGAAGTGACCTATATCATTTTTAGCTCAAATATTTATGAGAATGCATGATTGATAGATTTTTGTAACACTAGGGATCTTAATATCAGTGTTAGCCGTCAACCACTATGTAGTGTTTGTTGGCTCAACTCTCATCGGCGATGACATCAGATTAAAAGCTAAAGACAGTGAAAGAAAGTGGGACTGAAAATGGCATATTATAAAAACACAATAAAACTTACCAACTTTGTAAGAATAATCTAAATTTGTTGCTTATTCAAATGATTCCACCCATTAATCAACTTCTACTTGGCATTTAGGGTTTAGGGCACGAGTTAGCTAGCATGAAGATGCAGTAAAAGTAAGTAAGCAAGCTTAATTAATCTACCGATAGTGCTAGGGTTATCAAACCAAGGACAAGGAACTCTATATGCAAGCATCTATAGTTGAGGCTATATACTTACATATATATGATATGCGATGAAAATAACAGCAAAATAAGGTTAGCACAATATAGCAAAACAAGCAACACGATTTCATTTTATTTGTTCTATCTAAATCCAGATTATTTGTGCCTGTATGTAACTTTATAAATAGGGTTTCAAGTTCTAACAAGTTAGCGAAAAAATATAGGTTTTAGCTTATTAATTAAAGAATTGAAAGAATGTATCAGTATTTTTACCGTTTCTTTTTCTGAGGCAAAGACTTCATTGAAATATCAGTATTCTGCAAGATGGTGTTGGGAAGTGTTTGCTCGTTTCTCTATCCTGCTAAAACTATTGTTTTTTTGGCAAAGCAAAAAGATTTATATCTTTATTAATAATAGCAAACCATTGAAAACAAATAGATGCATTAAAGTACAAAAACCAACCAGCTAACATTAGCAAAACAGAACGCCAAAGAAACTCTATATAGAAAAACAGATAAATACTGCGACCTCACCGCTCGACCAACCATCAAAAGAAACGTTCAAGAAATACCTCACGAGAAACATTTAACCAAACGACAACCAAGTAGTGAAGGATAACTTTTCCAACTCAAATGATCCTCCTCTACTCATAAACAATTCAAAACCCGACACAACCAATAGAATGCTCCTACCACCCGCTAAAACTATCTGATCCTGTTCTTGATGAGTTGCTGGCTGTAAAAGAAGCCACCATAATTTTTCTGAATTCCAAGGACCAAGTGGATCGGATTGCCAAAAATGTTGTTTATTGGTTTAAGCCTGATGCCTCTGTGTCATGGAGATTTTGTGTGTGTTAGCTCTATTTCTGCATGTTTTGAGTATCTTATCTGTTGGAAGGTTGTTATGTTCCTAGGTAGGCTAATGAGTGTGCAGAAATGTTTGCCAAGTCTGTTGCTTCTAGGAAGAATAGCTTAATTTGTTAACAACGGCTAGCTTTCTGTTATGGACATTAGTCTAACACAATGAGTGTAAGTTTTAGCAAGTTAATTGAAAAGTGGGATTTAGGGTTTAAAGTAACACTAATCCATATTCAAGTTCGAATATCGTATAAACACCGAGCATAAATCAAAAGGATCATTTAAGCAGTTTTAGAGAATACTAAAAAGTAGTAGTAAGTGTAATAGTGGTTCATTGTTTAAAGTTTACATAACTGCAGAAATATTCAGCCAAAGTATAACTCTATCCTTCTTCCTTGACTGTGCTGCACTTATAAACAAGAATCCATCCCGGAACTTCTGTTTTAGAAACCATTATGTGGGGAGGCACGTAGGTTTGATTACCAAAAATAGGTGTTTCATACTCTACAAGATCCCCATTGACAGTCAGAAATTTTCTGTATGAGGTAGATATGCATCTCTTTCCATTTATATATACAATGCTTTTCTTTTTCTGGGAAAAAAGAAATTTTATTAATAATTAAAAGGTGTTGGAGGGAGCAAACACCACAACTTACAGAACATTAGACACCTTAAGACCAAAACCAAACAGCACGATGCCATCGCCAAGACAAAAAAACACCTGAGCTCAAAACCAAACCAGAAGAGAATGGGGAAAAATCCTTTTAAACAAGCTTATGGTGCAATATCAACTCCTGAGAGTTTTACATTGCTTTTAGGGTGTCTGTTTTACGGTGTTACATATACTCCTTGTATTAGTAGCTTTTTTAGGTGTTTAGTTTTAGCTTTGCTCATTGCCTCACCAGCTTTATGCTAGTACTGTAGTCTTTTGGTTTTTAGTAAAAAAAATATTAGCTAAAAAGTTTCTCGTGCATTTTTAGTACTACTTGAAACCTACAGAGTTTCTTATTTTAGTGCTCTTTCAACAAGTTCTAAAAAAAGCCAAGCATAACGGATGAAACTAGTTATTCTAGAAAGATTTTAGCATCTAAAGAGGCAGTTGCAAATTGCAATAGTAGTCAGACAATATATGTTTTTCAATGTTGCAGGAATTATAAGATGACACCTTGGGAAAACTAAGCTTTGGAATATCTGGGAGAATGAAATTTTCTCCTAGAAACATGAAAAAGACTGAGTACACAAGTAATCTTTTCCTGCTTTTTGAAAAGAAGTAATAAAAAATCCCACTTTAAAATGATCTTGGAGGTAATTCCAAAGCCTTTATTTCCTTAATTTTTGTTTCTAGTAATTTCACCTCTTGATTACTGTACTTAATTAGAATTGATGCTTAAGGAAGAAATCTGAGTTTAACTTTCAAGTCATTTCATTCTGGGCCTGTAGCTCTTATAAATACAAGAAGCTTGATATGATTAAACCATTTAAACTTAATTATCCTCACATTGACTCCTTTCAATGAAATAGCAAGATAGACTCATTACCCACACCCAAATTTAACTTATATCGGATTAACATGCTCAGGTCCTAAGTGCCTACGATTCACAAAAGTGTATATATATACTAGGTAGTAGCTAGTATAACTTCTCCGAAAAAATATTAAATAACATTATAAATCGTAATAATACTAGAAAAAATAATACTTAAAATAAGATCAAAATATTTATTTATTACTAATCTATGGTAAGTACGTAAGACCGCAATGAATAACAACAATTCTTTTACCACTGAATTCACTTGGTTCGTGTTTATTTATTTGAATGATCAATATATTTATTTTTATATTTTTAATTAAATTAAAATTTTAAAAATGTAATTTTTTTTAAATCAAGTAACAAATTCATGAAGAAAAAAACATAATTTGATTTTTTTAATTAATTAGAATTCACTTTTGAGTTTCTTTATGATAATTCAATTGATCAATTATTTCTATTGATTTTTCTCCCCAATACAATAGATAATCGTTGAGATCATTTTTTATAGAATTTTAAATTTTAATTATTGATAATTAATTATACAAAAAAACTTGAACACAAAATTTAAAAATTCATTATTATTTAATTATCTATTTTAATGACATAAAATAACAATTACTTTTTTTTTGCTCAGCAAAGGCCAATTTATTAAAGTAATTAAAGAGTCGAAGTTCAACTTATGAAACTCATTAAAAACCTCCCTAATCTAATTGGAGGAAAAGAGTACTACATAAGAGAACAATACAAACACAACGAACCAAAAACAGAATCCTGAAACTCAAGTAACCCACACCCTACAAAAACAACTCTTAACCATCTAGAAGAAGCAAAACTTTACAGCCAACAAAACTCACAAAGGTAAAAAAACAACAAAACAATTACAATCACCAATTAAACTCACGACACCAGCAAACTCATACCGAGACACAAAAGCAATTCCATACACTCATACCAAACAATCACCAACCAACCAGACCACAATCGTCTTTCACCCAGCTGTGCAATTACACCACCAATGATAATGGCGCTTCCATTATAATACCTACTAAATAACCTCCACTTAATATTCTTCAGAGCAGGACCTAATTGACACCTAACATCCAGCCCTTGTATCGTTCTTCACAATGCATTGTCCAAGACTCCTAAGACAATCCAAAATGAGCAAAATAATGCCTCCACAAAATCTCCTGCAGTACAATCATTCCCCCACAATAGACATCATACAAAACAATATATCCAAATTTTCCAACTTATCAAAACCATACGAAAACCATCTTTCTCAAGAACAATGATACTTAAATTCAACACTATAATCTTAGATTTGAAGTAATCCACAATATCGACTCGGATTCCACTATTTCGAGTTCCAAAACAAACCAACAACAACCAACTACCTAATCTCAATTGTCAATTTCTTGGACACACTCCATCTCAAACCAGTAGAATCCAAACTTTTGTCAACAAAAACAACATCACCCTTTGTTCCATTCTAGACTCAAAGATAACAAAACAGGTAGTACAATTAGTAAAACATTGAAAAAACATCCAAGTACTCTTCCCCCAATCCTCCAGTAATGAACAACCATGAATTAAACACACAAACTCTCTAAGTACACTGAAAAGTAAACAAAGGCAGCATACTAGAGGCAAAAAAAATAACATATTAACAACCAGGATAAAAACTTATTTTCGAAACTTCCCCTTAAGAATACAACTAAAATTCAACAGACATAGATTGAGATTCACCTTCCAATTCCTCCAAGGCTATTATTTCCCTAACCAACTTCTCTTCTGAGACTTTGAACTCTATACCTAATTCTCTACCAAGCTGTAACGTTAACATCGCTCCCCTCTTTAGTCTCTGGCATCCTGCTTGAATGTCAGAATCAGATAAGGACCTACCTTCAAGTTCATTTAATTATTCTTCGCCCTGTTTCTTTTTCTTGCTTTTCTTCATTTGACAAATTCTATTCTTCCCTTGTGAATTTACGAATTTCTCCTGAATGCTTTGAAGAGAACTGTATTTTTTGTTTTTCCACTCCATTGCTCTTTGGATCTGCCTGGATTTGAGAATTAAAATATTCTCGCTCAGCTTTTGGTTTGAGAGACCCATGTTAACCACATCCTCCACTTCCCTTGTATCTATTCGACCTTCCCATATCGTCAAGTCTTTATAATTTTCCTTTATTTCCTCTTTATCACATACTGACATAAACATATTCTTACTGTCATCTTCTGCCACTATCTCCTCATGTTCCACCACTTCCTCGTTTTACTTGTGAACCTTCCCCATTCCATAATCTTTATTCCTCAGTCCTGAAATTGCTTCCTCCCCAATGTTTCTTTCCTCCTCCTCCTCATACGAGAAGTTACCGCCTCTAGGAATGTTTCCCATACAACGTAATTGACTGCCATCTTCCTTAAGCCACATTTCAAAATTCTTTTCCTCCGATGATACCTTACTAGTTCCTGCTGAGGACTCAGAATCTAACACAACCGGACTTTCTTTTTCTTCTCGCTTGCGAACATTTGTAACACTTATGGTTGTGGATTGTTTCACAACACTAATTTTAAATATATCTCTACCAGCTTCCAGATCAACCACTTCGCCAATTATTTCTTTCCTATTTGTTGCTATAAGAATAGACATCTCCTCACAGCCCTTTGATTGTAGAGCATTTTCTCCCAACGCTAGAAATTCTCCCCAATTCTCTGCTATCCTCTTAAACGTGGAATGATTACAACAGTGCAACGACACTCCAAATAATTTAATCTAAGTTACTCTTTCTGACGGTCTGTACGATTCTATCCAAGGGTGAACTTCCAGGAAAACTTCATTTAAATATGACCAGTGATGCTCCTTCATGATATTGTATAATTCGTCATCATCAATCTCTAGTAAGAAATCTCTCCCTCCCAAAAATTTGGTCTTAATTTCACCTAGGCCTCCTACACGTAACCTATATTCCACCTGACAAGAAGAACAAACCGTTGCCATCGTTCCTACCAGGCATTTCTGAAGCTTTCGAACTACGTCCTCATCTATATCCCCCTGAATAAATTTTCTGCTCCTTAATACTTGATCCTCCGAAGTTGATCCTGCAATATTGATCTTTTCTTGATCTACCGAAGTTGCAATTTTGGAACGTGATGGTATATATATTTTCCCACTTTGACTCTTAGCTCTATACCGAGCTTCATTGATTGAAATTCGGTACCCAAAAATCCATATTCCATCTAATTTTTGAATTGCTCTAACTACATCATTTCTGTTGGAGAATTTAACAAAACCAAAACGCTTCCCTGCTCTGTCTAGCTTCCTTGATATGTAAGAACTAACTACATCTCCATGCCTACCAAATAGTTGTCTCAATCCAATCCAATGGTATCTAGGTGGAATGTTCTGAACAAATAGAGTTGGTATGACGCTTTCTTTCCCCTCCATTTTAGCAATCGAACAACTTACTACTGTTACACATGCTAATATAGACACATATTGACAAACACTTGTTGTGCGTCAGACCCAGAATAATCCTCCGATCAAAAAATAATTCTGATAGAACCCCCTCCGATGAAGAATAGACTTAAAACAATACTGATCAAATAAAGAAGAAAGATAACGAGGGAAATAACCTGGCTATAAATATTTTTATTAAATGATATTTTTTTCAACTTTGAAAGTTAAAATTCTTTTTGTTATTAGTCTTTGTATTATGTGTAAGCTATAGATTTAATTATTTTTACTTCAATTTGATCATTTTTATTCCATAATCATTTTTAAATTTTATAAATTTAGCCAAACGATAATAATTGAATTCATGAAGTTCTTTTTTTTGGTAAACAATTGAATTCATGAAGTTAAATTTTGCTATCATAAACATATTATCAAATGTAATGCTATGTTGGCTTAAATTTTTCACATAATAATTACAACAACAAAAATAACATTGGTTTGTTTAATTATTTGACAAGTCAAAATTTGAATTTCAAAATTATAAAAATATAAGAACTAAAAATCATTAAATTGAAGAACATGGACTAATAGAAGAATTTAACGTAACAAAATTAACTACTATTGTTTGGGTCATAACTATTTAAAAACTAAAAAGAATAGGGACTAAATCAATAACTTGCATATAGTAGAGGGGCTAATACCATAATTTAACCAGAAAATAATCAAATAAAGAAAGCCAGTGCACGTAAGTAAGTGTAACCCCTTAAATTATAGTTACTTTTATTAAATAATTTTGAAATGAGAAGGGGGGAAACTCACAAAGGAAAACCTTTAGGGATTCCTTTGATATATAGGTATAAATATTTAAGCAATTATTGCAACACTAAAATACATATACACTAAGTTCGGTGACAACATGATCTGTTAATTTATTAATATAAACCCCTATCATTTTCATGCTAGTGATCTCAGAAGCAGAAAATGAGGAAATTATAGCTTGGAATATTTTATAGAATATTCAGAACACTATGATCACAGTATGCATACACGCACCCAACAAGCCATATGCAGCCATTAAGCTAAAACAACATACCCTAGTGCATTAAGCTTACTCTTCAAAAATAATTCAATGCTTTCAACTTTGGAACCACAACAAAATGAAAGAAAAGTCCCAACATACATACCTCACAGAATTGTAGTCTGTAAAACTGTCTCCACCGCACCATGGATTTGGGAAAGCATAAGACCGGCAGTAAGATGAAAGAAAATGGAACTAATTGCATGAGAAACCTGCAAATGTGGTATATAAATAACTAGATATGAAATCTGCAAGAATTGGAGAGGTTGGTTCATGAAATCTGAGTCGCTAAATAAAGTAAAAGAGAATCTAATCAGAAGTTAAGATAAAACGTTGCATGGAAAAGCAGTTCATCACGTGGTTAGAGCAGGAAATGTAAAGAAAGCTTTATCAAATATCCAACAGATGAGTATAGTAAATCTTTTCAAAGCTGTGGAGAAAAAAAGGTGCATGGAGATCACGTGGTGGGAGTTGGTAAGGAAGCATATGATTATTCTATTCATTTAATATGACTCTTCAGGATTTATTAAAGTGTATGTTTAACACACAAATATGGAAACATAACTTTCAAAGATTCTTTAGATATATGAAAAAACTTTTTTAAAAAATCTAACCAAACCCATGCTGAATGCATACTCATATCGGACATTCGAATCCGACTAACATAGGCAAAGCATCAAGGAACCAGTTCAGCCTGTAAAGAGCCACAACATGACCCATATATACACATAAAAGCTCGAACTTTATAGTTAAAAGAAGAAATATTGGTTTCATAAAGACAGCCAAGGGAACTTTATTCCGATTAATATAAGAACTGATCACAAACTGGTAAGTGCTAGCGCCATGCTGACAATCATATAATATTTATGCAAGAAAGACTTTGAAAAAGGTGTCAGATCAAAAGGGGATTCTTTTTAGAGTTTGAAACTCTATTGCATACAATAAGTGTTAGTTGCCAACCGAGCTTGACAATGATCAAACAAAACATAACTGTAATATTTGACAAAAACCAGGGTTTCACACCCAAACCAAAGATTGGATCCAATTTTGGGATTTTTTATTACAAAATCAATTTCTTTACAGTGGCAGATCTAGAATATTTTTTAGGGTGAGCACACGTAAGTTAACAACACAAAATTTTTGAATAGAGCAGACAAAAAAAATTTTAAGGTGGACACCATCAATGAAATAAGAACTAATCGAAGAAAATTCGGGGCCCATCCTCAATTATATGTGGCTCCGCCATTGGTTTCTTAATAATATATATTATGCTTTTAGAAAGATTCTATGGTAAAAGGTAATCCTATTCTCCCTAGAGATTCGGGTTTAAGAGACTACGTTTGTAGTATAAGAAAATTCTAAATAAATGCTTTCTTATAATCACTCTAGCCAACTTTTAGCCACTGGCATGCCCCTTTAAGTTTAGAGTTCTTGAACATCCAAATTAACCATGAACGTTTGTATCATAAAAGGAAATAAAGGAAGAAGCCTCTCACATATTTATAACTGGTAAGCTCCTCGACGTGGACAATTCTAATGATCCAATTTCTCAGCTTCTTCAGCTACCTCTTGATCCTCTCAACTTGTTGAAGTGGGTGGTTTCACAACAATATGCTTCTCTTCCACTGCCAATCAAGTTTTCTTCACAATAGCTTTTTGATGCCGTTTTCAATCTCTCTTTCCAGTTGTAGAAAGTATGCGAGTAATATATCAAGAATACTTTCTTCTTTACGAAAAAAAACACTAGAATGATCCCAATAACATGTAAAAGGAACTGAGGCATTAGCCAGAGATTGGAGAAAATAAAACTATGCAGCAGAGTCAGCTCGCAATACATATTATTACAATGTCTCCTCCAATTAAGATCATATCCTCTGCAAACTTAGTAAAATTAAGGTCCTTTTATATTGTTCCATCTATGTAATATTTAGCCTCATCAAAATAAATCTACATCATACTCTCTTGACATTGGAAAGAATCCGATTAGACGAAAAACAAATATTGACGGATTCTATGCATTACCAATATTCTCTTACGAATGCGTAAGATTTTTATAAACACGAGAAAATAAGTTTTGAAGTAAAACGTGAGAAGGGAAACTAAAAGTTAATTGTTTAAGTATAAGTGAATGTATCTAAAATTAACATGTAGTGAAAATGAGTAATTCTTTTCTTAAAATATAAATGAATTTGAAAGTTGTTAAAATACGAGTAAACCTATAACACAACTAATTTCTTCGTCCAACCGAATTTCATGATAGATCAACAATATTAATTAATAAACTCAAGATGTCGATGCTCTATAAAGGAGGTCTAAAATCTTCTATAAAAGTTGATTAATTCTTCACTTATGTAGGTGATTTCATCAAATATATCTATCTAAATCAGTACTATGAAATCATTAAGAATTTTTTAGTAAATGCATACTCTCGAATTTAAAATATTTTGATTTTATTAAGAATCAACTAACCTTAAGATATGGATTCATTCAAAATAAAAAATAAAAAATTAATTTTTTTATCAATGAGTTCAATTTTTTTTAATAAGATCATTTAACTTGTAGGATATGAATTTATTAAGAGTAGAAATTTATCATTTCATCTGGTTAACTTAGCTCCTCCTCTATTCCTCTTCTATTTTGGTGATTCTTTCGCAGTTTACCTTCCCTCATATTTGTTACCATTCTAGTCTTGCATAAAGATGCCGCTCATGGTGACTAGATAAAAGAAATAACAACACCGAATCGAATAGAGTCCTAGAAAAGAGAAGAAAAGAAAATGAAGAGGGTGATGAACTATGGGCGAGTAGATTATTCAGATGTATGAGGCTGTAGTTGTTGTGTGTGCTTTCTGAAGCGCAAGACAAAATGAATATACTCGCAGAAAAGAGGGGGCACAATGTCGGGTTGTTTCATAAGACAAAAAGGAAGATGGATGGGGAGCATTTTATTGTACAATGCTTGCAGCCCAAACGAGTACATGACCTCATTCATAGGATTTTTCAAACCTTGATGCAAAAGAGCGACCTCTAAAGGAGAACTGAATGGGTAGATTATAAACATTATGTGCATTATGACTCTCAAAGATTTCAGAGCTGTTATCGCTCTCAAAGAAAAGCTCAACAGTTGCCTTTGAGGTCAAGGAGGAAAATGGCACATGAGACGAGGCTGATGACGAGGCGGGCATTATGAGCATTATGAACTGAAGTAAAACGGGAATTCTTGAAGGATCGGAAGGAGGAAGAGGTGGGAAAGGAAGGAGAGTTAGATTTGGAATTGTGATTAGAGTTAGGTGGTGTTTGTTTTTACTGTATAAGGTCTGCAAAGCTCTTATGTCTGCGTCGAGCAGACCACGCGCAGACATTGGGCTTCGCAGACCGTTTGTTTTTTAGAAGACAGAAGCCCTTCTAACGTCTGCGCGTGGTCTGCACGGCGCAGACGTGGTCTTATGTCTTCAGACGTGTTCTAACCTCTTCAAAGAGGTTTTATTTAATTTTATATTATTTGATTTTAATTTTAATATTAATTTTTAAATAAATTAAATATTAATATTTTAATATTATATTATAGATATTAATTTTAATATTAATTTTTTAAATAAATTAAATATTAATTTTTTAATATTATATTATAGATATTTAATTTTATATCATATAAATTATTTTATATATTTTAAAATTTTATTATTTATTTTTTAATTATGATTTTTTAGATTTGTTATTTTTAAATTATATTTAAACTTTTTATACAAAATGTAAGTATTAAACCACATTGCTTAATAAAAAATGATTTCATTGTTTGATAATTAAGATTTTAAAATATAAAAATTATAAATTATGTTTTTAAAATTTTAAAATATAATCACAATTAAATAAAAATAATCATAAAATAATTTGATAATTAAAAATATTTTCTAAAAATATCATATAATTATAAAAAAATTATGAATATATATTTAAAAAATTAAAAGTATTACAAAATTACATATTTAAAAAAATCATATAATTTAATGATCATTTATAAATTTTATTCTATAAAACTTATAAAACTAATAATACATGTGATTATGTGCGACGTATAATAGAATTAATAAGGTAGTGTTTGTTTTTTAAAAAAAATTATTATTGTAGTTGTATAAATTATTTAAATTTTAGTATTGTAAAACTAAAATTATTTAAATATCAGTATTACAAAACTCTTTTAAGTTTAAAAAATCAGTTTATTTATATTTCAGTTTATTTTAGCAGTTTGCAGACGTTAAAAAACAAACAGTCTTTTTCTTGCAGACTGCAGACTTTTGGTCCACCTCTTCTGCTGCAGATGCCTGCAGATGTGGTCCGCAGACTGCAGACATTTTACCTCTTCAAAAACAAACACCACCTTAGTGTTTGGGTTGGGATCTTCGGAACGAGGGTAGGGACCCTGATCGACGATGAGATGTAGGGGAAAAGAGAAGAATTGGAGCTCTTGTGACATTATTTTCATAGAAATTTTCATTGGAATTTTTGTTAGATCGAGCAATAATAGTATTAAGAGTAGTTTGTGTGAGTTTTAAGGAATACGATAAAAAAACAAATGAGAGATGTAATAGAATGAAACACAAAAAGAGATGATCAAAAGATTGAAGTCAAACAACGCTACTTCAAATGATTTGACGTGCCACGTTAGCAATATGTTACCAAAGCATGTTAACGACGAGTAATCGATTTATTATAAATCAACAATATTAGTGAACAAATCGTTATCTTTGAAACATAAGTGAAGAAAAGAGAAGTTTACTAAAACATCAATGACTATTTTTGTAGTTTACGCTTTATTTATTTACTTACCTACATTTTCGCGTCCCTTAATTTTATTAATCTTTATTTATTTATATATTAAATTTTAATTGAATTAGTAGGTAAAGTTGATCAAACATTATTCTAGTTAATAAATTATTAAAAACTATTATATTAAATTTTATTTATTTAACTAATAAATATTCTTTTCCCAAAAAAACTAATAAATTATTGAAAAATATTATTATCTTGAATTATATTTAATATTATTATAATAATCATTTATCCGTAAAATAACTAAACACGATATTAATTAGCATATATAAACACGATATTAATTAGCATATATAATGCCTCGTTAGATAAATTTTTATAAATAATATATTTTTTTTTGTGTGTAAAACAAAATCTATGCGGCTAGCAGTGCCATCATTATTTTTCCTTTATTTTCTTCCTCTATGGTCTATCGTCTCTAATAAACTCTCTCAAAAGAGAAGGGGGGGGGGAAACTGATTTTCTTTGGCTCATTTTCTCAAACGGGAAACGAAAAAGATATCATCCTTCAGCCGACCAAACTCTAAAACGATTCAATTGTTATAATCAAAACACAACAGAGATAGAGCCACTCACTCGTTAACGGAGAGAGAATCGTTGAGTTCAATCTGTCGGAGCAAGATCCGAGTTCGAGGTTGTAAACAAACTTAATTTTATTAAATGGGTGCGGCGGGTTCGAAACTCGAGAAAGCTTTGGGCGACCAGTTTCCTGAAGGCGAAAGATATTTTGGCCTTGAAAACTTTGGCAACACTTGTTATTGCAACAGCGTGTTGCAGGTTTTTTATTTATATATTTTTCATTTACAATTCAATTTTGAATCTAATTCGATTTGTCTTGCTTTTATTCTGAAAATCAAGCTGAACTCCTTCGTTTATGTTAGTTCCAATACTTTGAATTTGATTGGTTTTCAATTTTTGAACTTTGAACAATTTTTTTAATATTCTTACATTTATGCAAATATTGTGGTACATGTTCCTTATTATTTTCTTTGCAAGTATGAAGGTTTCTACATTTTGATTGCTGTAGCATTTATCTATCGGTGTACCTTTTTTATTTTTTATAATGCGTTTGACTCTGTGATAGCTGTTGGAAGCAAGTAAATTTGTTAAGAAACCCTGTAGTGAATTGCTTGTATTTGATTCTCGCTTTTTCACGTTTAGCTGTTAATTTATCGGGTAATTGCATATTGTATATGCATTCGGTGGCACACAACAATATAGGTTGAAATTAGAAGGTTTACATTTTAGATATGCTTGCTGAGATGGTGTAGACCGAATGTTGGTCATGAAAGCTATCAACTAATATTTCAAAAGGAAAGCTATCCTGGGTTTGGAATTTGGATGTTGGTGCTAAATTAAATGATTATGTTATTCATCATTACTGCTTATGTAATTCAGATTTCATGATACATGCTCATATTTAGAATTTTTAATATTGCTTTTATTTCTCTATTCGTTTAAGCTGGCTGATTGTTGTAAAGGCAAGTGTTGTGAAATTTATTAATTAGGTTAGCTTATGATGGTATGATAGCTATTGGATATTGAAGTTTCATGCAGGGTTGATAGGTTTCCTTGGATCACCCAACATTGAATTGTCTGAACAATCATTTCTGAATGAATGCAACTGCAAATTTTCATACCAGATTCTTTAGTCCCTGTGACTGTTTCTTTTGTCCTTTGTGCTATGGTACTCTGAGATCCTTGGTGATACTTCATTCTAATTAATTTTTCTGAATTAGCACATGTATGGTTATTTGGGAAGTATTTGGTAATCCTAATCATCTTAGATATCTTGTTGAGTGTTGGATGTTTGTATTTAAAAATTCTGGGCAACAATGCCTGCTCGGCTTCAACCAATGTCTTATTTCATTTTCTCATTTTTTTCAGGCACTTTACTTTTGTGTCCCATTTCGTGAACGGCTGCTCAAATATTGTTCAAATTATAAAAATTGTGCCGATACTGAAGAGAATCTACTGATATGCTTGGCTGATCTGTTTACACAGGTAAAACTCTGACAAAAGTGTAGTGTTATTGATGAGCAATTGCTAATTCTTAAGATTTAGTGGTTGCTTTTTCCTGCTAAGGTGGTATTTTGTCTTATTGTCAGCCAGTGGTGTTGCCATGTGTATTTTCAAAATGTCAAAGCATTTCTTTTCAAATGATGTCCAAATCAAATGTCAGCATTAGTTTCTTTTTAATGAAAATATTGCACATAAGTTGCAATGTCAAGTTTTGATCTTGGTTTCCAAGAATGATCCACTGATTTAATTCATTTAATAATTTTTTTTATTCTCTTATTAGAAACACTATGAGCCCAATGGTTAGAAGTACGAAAACTCAATATATCATCTTCATGATGACTTAGGATGTGATTAGAAATGAAGATTAATATTATTGTTAACTAGCTTATTATTGGAAGTTCCTATCAAAATTTGCACGAGTTCCTGGTTTCATACAAGAAAGAACAATGTGTGTGAATCCTTTAGAATTAGAAATGTCTATTTATCTGTAAATCCTGTAATTTTCTGTGTATGATCTGCGCTTGTTCCTATGCTAGATATCACTCATAACTCAAACTCTTTTCTATTTCTTTTCTTTCCTTTTTTTGAAGGGTGTCGTTTGACACTTTAATAATTGCATTTAGGAAATCGCTTAGATCCCAGAATAATGTTTTTCTTGATTTTTTTTGGGGTCTAAATTTGTTGGGAAGATGATGCTTTTTCTATTTCTAGCAAATGTTATAGTTGGACTAGGCAATCATCCCCCTTCTCCTATAGGTACCCGTGTCACATATGTGGTCTTTACTTGATTACTACTGTGACTAACTATTGGTTGTTCATTATGTTTAGATAAGCTCACAGAAGAAGAAAACAGGAGTCATTGCTCCGAAGCGCTTTGTACAGAGATTGAAGAAACAAAATGAGATTTTCCGCAGCTATATGCACCAGGTATTAGACATCAAGTACCTTATTTCTTCCTCTAAATTAACCATCTCCTTTGCTTATTCAAGGTTTCCATTAATGTAGTGTAGTAGCCTTTTCCTATCATTTCAACCAAATTTTGACTTTATTTTCTTCAATGGAAAATGTGCAAGAGAATAACTATCTCTCTCTTGATAGGATGCTCACGAGTTCTTGAATTTTTTGCTGAATGAACTTGTTGACATATTGGAGAAAGAGGCTCGAACATCAAAAATTGAAGCTGAAACTTCATCACCGCCTGAAAAGACTGCAAATGGTCCAAAGAATTCTCAGGCAAAAGGTGTTCAAAAAGAGCCTCTGGTTACATGGGTACACAAGAATTTTCAGGTGAATTTGCTAGTTGTATACAGTATTCCAATATTCTTAATCATTCTTTTTTTTTCTTTATTTACTTTGCTTGACATGAAATATAGATGAAATCAAGAATTTCTTTGCTGAGGTTATATTTAGCTACTATGTAACTGGAAACCAAAGCGGCATATCTAAAACATTTTTTGGATAAGTGTATGCTGTAGAAAAATTAATCTGTGCAATGATAGACAGAAAACTAAATACAAGCATTACTTATACTATCTAGAAATGCTGCAGGACATTGCATCATTGGTAAACATCTTTTGTGCATCCTTTTATATACACTTTATCTTCTATTGATACTTTCAGTTATGATCTGACATCTGTAATCCATAAGATAACAAGGAAATGGTGGCTACCATTAGGGTTTCCACTTTAATTGTTTATTTGTTGACTATGCTTTGCAGAGCATGAATGCTGTTTTATTGTCAATTTTATTCATTGACAAGGAAGAATCTCATTTTCTCATGGGGCAACTTGAATCAGGGAATACTTACCAATGAAACCAGGTGCTTGCGATGTGAGACAGTGACAGCAAGAGATGAAACTTTCTTTGACTTGAGCCTTGACATTGAACAAAACAGCTCAATAACCAGCTGTTTGAAAAATTTTAGTTCTACGGAGACATTAAATGCTGAGGACAAATTTTTCTGTGATAAGTGCTGCAGGTAATTTTTCTTTATATGCTTTTTTTTTGCATCAGTTGATGTGTTTCAGTTTCACATCAGGTTTATCTTTTGCTTGCAGTTTGCAAGAAGCACAGAAGAGAATGAAGATAAAGAAGCCTCCTCACATCCTGGTCATCCATTTAAAGCGATTCAAGTACATCGAGCAGCTCGGCCGGTACAAGAAGCTCTCTTACCGTGTGGTTTTTCCACTTGAGCTGAAGCTGAGCAATACTGTGGAAGATGCAGATTCAGAGTATTCTCTGTTTGCTGTGGTTGTTCATGTGGGAAGTGGACCTAACCACGGGCACTATGTTAGCCTGGTGAAAAGCTATGACCACTGGTTATTTTTTGACGATGAAAATGTGGAGATGATCGATGAGTCAGCAGTTCAGACATTTTTTGGGTCTGCCCAGGAGTATTCAAGCAATACAGATCATGGGTATATCTTATTTTACGAAAGTCTTGTTGAAAGAAAGAATAGCTGAGAAGAGGGTTCGGTTTTTTTTTACCATGAGTTACTGTTTAGAAACAGTTGAAAAAGAAATCAAATAGACAAGCTGTGCAGATATGTTAGAATCATCAAATGTGAAATAAGAAGGCTATTTTGCAAATGAGAGGAGATAGATAAGCTGTGCTTTGCAGCTTTGTATGTCCTGCAATTACAATGTAGGTCTTAGGAGAAACTTACTTTAACATCCTTAGTTTTTTGGCCTATACATTTTGGTACATTCATCGGAGACTTTCACATATTTGAATATGGTAGTAGAGCTGAATGCTTGTTCGGAAACCCTGTAATGTAATTTTGTGGGCTTACATTTCCACATTCAGAATATATATATCCGAAAAAACCCTTCCCTTTTTTCTGTACAGAATGGTTTGTCCAATCAGCCATTTTCGCATAACAAAAGTTGATTTCATAATTAATCCAAACATGGTAAGTTTGAACAACATCATGTTCAATTGAACTTTCAGAAACAAGATTGGTTATAGTCTATCTATTGTTTCTGGTATAGGTAAATCTGAAGTTGCCTTGGGCACTAATTTTACCCCTCAAAAAGAAAAAGAAAACATCCCCAGCCTTAATCTTTAACAAAGTCGCACCCAATCCAAAAAAGGTTGATCATATCAAATGTCTAAGCTGGCTCCACCTTTAGGACTATCTTCGTGAACTCGTAAACCAAGTAACTTATGGCAGCTGATGGTAATACCTGAAATGAATTGGTGCAATCTGGGTGATTTAATAAGCACAGAATGTGTTGCAAAGTAATTACTCTAATAGATATAGAAGATTAATCCATGAAATAAAGGCAATAGTCCATTTACTGGACAGATTATTTTAGTACCTGCAGTAAGATGGGGGTTAATCCGGCATAAAGAGCGGAAACTCCACCTTCCTGAACTATCTTGACACAATTTGCCAATGCACTTAACTTAGTTGCACGAACTTGCATTTGAAGATGCCTCCTCACTACTTCAAATGGATATGTAGCAGCTTCGGAACATGCACCAGAAATAGCCCCGTACAGTAGTGTTCTAACAGGACCCAATTCTAATTGTTCAAATGCATTCAGTTCATGACCACCTTGTTTCATGTTTTGAATTCTTTTTCTCCCTTCAGGGGAGCGGAGATAGGCCGACTTCAATATATCATAGACACCATAGAAGACTGCACCTGAAGGTGCCATGCTTATTATCGAGGGGACTAGTCCCTTATAAAGAGAAAAGAACCCTTCAGTCTGAATCATATGCCGAAAAGCACCAATCAACCCACCCAAAGCTTCCCCACCTGGAGCTATCATTACCGTCCTTATCTGTAATTAGCACATACAGAGTCGCTTAGCAATACTTTTAACAGGACAGCAGTTCCACATACCATAATCAAGAAAAAAATAATTTTAACTGCACAACCTAGATTGACAAATGAAAATGACTCCAGCTGAGTCCCTAGTTGAATAGCATCTGAATCGTAACCAAGTGTATCGGAAAGGCGATTATGAGGGTACACATAGAAGATCTATTCTTCCGAAACACGTGGGATAGTAGAAGAAAGAAAATCTCAAGAAGGCATACAATGTCTAAGTGGACAGAGTCTAATACAACAACTGAAATCGGTTGAAGAAATGGGACAGGACGATAATAATTTCATCAGATGTGTTATGCGCTGACAGTATTCACAAAACTAAACCTGCCGCCAACTTGCATCTACAGGAACTTTTGTGTAGAAGTTGGCGGTAAAATTAAAGTCAGCAAAGTCTTACTATTACTTTGCTCTGAATATGTGCCTAAAACAAGTGAGAGTTACTATGCAAAACAAAGTATATGGACTTCTTTAAAAGTGGATATATGAATTATTATCCAGGTTTTGATTAATAGAGGAGATGGATGGCTTAATCATGGAGTCATATGAAATCTCAGAAAAGGATATCACAGTAAAATGCAACCGCAATTAAGCCGTAATGAAGTGGTTGGACCTATCAAGAGGAAGACCATCTCCTGTACAAACACTACTTATAAGGGCAAGTAGGGTAAACTCACTGAAGTATGCTACTTTCAGTCACATCCTTGCTTCTTATCAGATCATGCAGCCAAATCTAAAACATACACTAAGAATCATTCAAAATCCACAAAATTCCCCAAATCCGAATCAAACCACAGACACAATACAAAAAAGGGAAGGATAACATGTAAGCAAATAACAAAGTTCGAAATTGTCACATACAGTATCCATTGGTAAGCAGAGCAAAGTTGCAGTAATCCCAGCTGCAGCACCGGCAAGAAACCTCTCGGAATTTGTGGCTTCCTCATTTCTAGACAATTTCAATAGTTGACTTCTATATATATATCATAAGCATAGAAATTGATAGCCTTAAAAGGGGCGGTGCGAAGAATATTGAGGAAATTCCCTTTCCAAAAACCTTTCAACCCTTCTATGGCTGCAAGCTGTTTAATAAGTTCGAAAATATTTTTCTTTTCACCACGAACTATGTATTCCAACTTCAATCTCTCCAAGGGAACAATGAAAGTCCTGTTACAAAAGCAAGCAACTTTTTGAGCTACAAACTGTGATTCAATAGATAATAATTCAACAATTAGAACCACATAGCAAGCAGTTAAGGTACAATCTTTGAAACATAGGAGATGCAAAAGTACGACACAAAACTAAAACCATCAATCCATTCCTGCACCATCGTGTAATAGGTGAGCTTGGTAATGCTTTGGATTCAACATTAAAATTGAAATTATCAGGTAATATATTGTGTAAAATGAATATGATCTTCGAAACAATATCAGATAATCAACCCATTTTCTTCTAAATATTTTCCCCCATAAATAAGAACTTGTATTCTTTCTTCCAGATATAAAACTTGTCAATCTGTGGTGTAATTTCAACACTTATAAATTCAGGGTTCTGATTTCAGACTAATCAGGTCATACTGTTTCATACTTTGCAAAAAAACTTGTCAAAACAGAAAAAGTCTAAGACAGTGAAGATTTGCCATCAAAATTATGTCATTTAGTGTTCCATCTGAATACACCAACAAATCATCCACCGTTTTCTTCATAATCACATATTTTTTTTCCAAGTAACAAAATAAAAACTCAAATGCAACTAGGAAAAATAAACGGGGAGCCAAAAACCTTGAAACCATAGCAGCAACAGCACCAGTCCAGAGATGTTTGGTGGTATTCAAAGCACCTGATCCCTTCTTCTCTTTCTCCTCTTCAACTATTTTCACTGCTTCCAAATTCTCATCATCTTCTCCTGATTCCCCAACATACCCTTCCTCCCTCGAAAACTCACCGATAAAAACCAGTTCCCTTTGCCGCCGCCGCCGCCGCCACCTCTCCTCGACTTCACAGGACACAGAGTATGACCAATCTTCTGACCAGCCAAAACACAAGAAACCACACACACATTGTCGGTTTTATCAACAAAAACATTTCTGGGTCTTTAGTGAAATGGATGAAACAAACGAGGGAGGAACTGTTTTGTCGTTGAGAAACAAGCCACCCTGATGAAACGGACGACCAAGACTCAACTGCTGTGAAGTGAAACCCTGATCGATTCGATGAACAAGCAGCGATCCGGACTGTACATTGCAGCAAAAGAAAAAAGGAAGGAAAAAAAGATAGAAGAAGCTCGAATTAAATTTAGTGGGTTTCAAAAGGAAAGGGAGAGGTGTGAAGAAGAAGAAGAAGAAGAATAGGGAAATGGAATGATGATAATATGGAAAAAGATGCTGACGAGGATTCTCCGACTGGAAGCCCCATAATCATTGGTAGGTACTTACTTTGCTTTCTTCGAGTATTTCACTTGTTTTCTTCGTTCCTTTGCTTTGTGCTTCGGGCTCTGAATAAGTGAACAACCCAACCACGAGATCAAATGTTTTTCAGTTTGGTGCATGGTTTTCAGAACCGGACCGGTTAGCAAACCGGTTATCGGTTCATTAGTTCAATCGGTCGAATCGATTCGATCGATCGAAAGAACCGAACGACGTCATAATTATTTAAAAAATTAAATAAAAATACCAAAAATATTTAATAAAAAATAATTTTTTATATCACAAGTCATATTCAAAGCAAGTCATAATATATATAAGTTAAAAATCATAAAATCAAGTGAAACAAAATGATTCAAATTAACTACAACATAATATTTAAAGTAAAACATATTAAATAATAAATATATTTATATAACTATAATTAAAAAATAAATTTGGGGTTAAAAAAATCATAACAAAATGATATTGTTTGGTTTATTTTTTTAAAAAAAAATAATTTCACATGGCTAAGAAACATAGAAGAGCATCCCAAAAGTCTAAAGAGTAAAAATATGAGAACAAAACAATCTCACATCGCTAAGAAATATAGAAGCGCGTTACAACTAACTTCTATAAATAATAGAGGTAATTTGACATTCAAAATCATGGAGTCTTTTTGTGAGCATTGAGTGAACTATTCTTTCACTTCAATCAAACTCGAAATTTAGGCTTCAATCGAGCTTCTAATTTTTTTTGAGTTCAAGCCTTTTTGAGTTCAAGTTTCAATATTATATTTCGAGTTTGAGTTGAACTTAATAATTTTTAGCTTGTGAGTTTGAGTTGAGTTGAGCTTACTTTTAAAGTTTTCAAGTTCGAGTCGAACTCAGCAATACACGAGTTCGACTTGGCTCGTTTAACAAACGACGTTGTTTGGTTTAATTTTTTAAAAAAAAAAAACAAAAATCCCGGTTTTTTCCGATTTTCAGCCGGTCCGGTTCGAACGGTTCAACAGTTCTGACCGGTTCACTAATAGCGGTTCAACCGATTTAGATTGAACCGGACTAAGCAACGGTTCCCGGTTAAACCGACCGGTCCGATTTTCAAAACAGAGATTTGGTGAAATATTAGCATTTATACGATTGTACACGTGTTTTTTTTAATTTCCCACATTTTTTAAATGTGTCAAAAACATAAGGTATTTGAAGGATTAGAGTTATCTTAATCCTAAACCAAAATACTAATAACATACGGGATAGATAAGCAATAGAATCAGGGAAAAGCCATTCTTCCAAATAATTTGGAATAATAATATTTTTAGAATTTTTTAGTTTAAATATTAATTAAATAACTTTTTTTCTTGTATTTCTTTTAATTTCAATATTTGGTAAAGTTTTACTCTTCTCAATGTTTAATTTTAACTCAGTCTCTGGACAAAGTTATCTCAAAATTAAATAAAGTTATAATTTGTTAAGATATTTTCCAAATTTATCTTATGAATTATTTATGTCACGTTAAATTTTTTGAACTTACGATATTATGAACAATTTTTTTTTCGTTTATTTCTCAATTATGTGTTGGATTTCTTTTGGTAACTGCTTCTTTGTTTGTGGATAACCTACCAAACACTTTTCTTTGGAAAGGTTTATGGCTTGTGGGTCGCTATGGTGAGGTTCTGTGTGTGTTCTTTCCAAAGAAGAGGTTTGAGTAGGTTCTAGTTTTGGTTTCTTTATTGATGTTGGTTCTGGAAGTGATGTTCTTAAACGAAGTTCATGTAGAGCCTCGAGCGTTCATAGATGGTTCGTTTGCTGGTGGTGGAGCGTGTCGTTCAGTTGCTGAGGAAGTAGGTGATGGTTCTTTGTTTGAAGAGTAATGGGCTGCAGAATTTGGTCCCCAGACAAGACGTTATGCGGTTGCTACGCATGCTTCTCCTTGTCAGAGGAATGGTTTTTTATTGGTTCGGATGAAGATAGTAGGGGGCACGTGGATTCTGAGGTGGAATTATGTGCTGTTTTTCATAGATTCGGATTTGAATATTAGGAGGGCTGCTGCTTTTTGTTGAAGCAAAGGAGATTCTGTCTTTAAGAGCTGCGTGAGGTACAAGGTTTCGGTCAACGTGGTTTGTCGTGGTACCTAAGAGGAGTTGGAGTTGATTTGTATTAGTATCTTAGTTTTAGGTTTTTAGTAATTTGTTATTGTTTATCTGTATTGCTGTGGTTTTCAAGTGTTTTTGGTTGGCTTGCGGTTTCCTGGTGGTTTACTTCAATTGCTAAGATTGAACACTGATTTCTTCGATCATTGCTCTTCTCGAAGTCGGATGTGGAAGGTCTAGCTTTCGCTGTCTCTATTTAATCTTAAGATTTTTGTTTGTTTGGAGAGTAAGGTGTAGTATTGCAGGGGGTTGTGGAGGCATTTAGTCTGGTCTTCTTGGCTTGTTTAAGGGGAACCATTCTGTGTTTTGTTTTACAAAGCTGTGCTGCTTATGTGCAAAGTGATGAATGTTTTAAGGGCGGTATTTAGGTGTCTCTTTATTTCTGCTTTGAAGAAGTCGAAGGGGCGGAGCGAAAAGTTTGGTTTTCATAGTTTCATTGGAGCTTTTAAAGTAGCAAGATTTTCCAGCATCTGTTTGGGTTCAAGAAATGAGTGGCTTTTGTTTAGTGGTCTGCTGTTGTTTTATTGTTGATGGGGAATGATTGTATTTAGGTTTCTGTCCATTGGTGAGGTGTTTGAGCTTTACTTGTAATGGATATTTCCACATCTTGGTTCACTCTTTTTCCTCTATTTAGGGTTAGAAAGATTTTTTTAATAAGGTCTTTGAGGTGGTGCTTTGCATCTGTTCATAATACAAAGTACCCTCTTTCAAAAAAAATATGTAGTTTATAAATTGTAATTGAAGATATATGTGCTAGTTAAAATAATAATATTTGGCCAAGAGATGACAATGCTTTATATCATCTTGGCATATATTTCTTTGTATTAATTATTTGTTGCCGAAATATAAATATCTCGATTGATCAAAAACTCGATTCATATGCATCCCTAATTATAAGAGTCAAAGAAAAATAAAACATTCCTCGTAATAATGCAATGTTTCTCCTGCTTTCATTTGCTTCCTCTTCAGTTTGATAATAACATCAATGAAATCGGATTACACCAAAATTAGTGAGCCCAATGTTTCTCTAATAAAAAAAAAAACACAAAAAGAGTCTGTTTTCTTCTCTTTTTTTCCGAGACATAAAAACACTGAGAACTTACTTGTAATGCATGGAAGTATAAACTGAAGGGCCAAAAATGATTTTGCTATGGAACATATCTTTACTGTATTCTGCTAAATTCAAATGCTTCATTTTGTTCTCCCTTAAGGTTTTAGTAAATGGTACATTTCTCTTCAACATGGGCACCCCCTTCCTTGTTGCTCTGTTGGGGATGAATTGGCTGTGGACTTCAAGTTCACATCCACCATGTCTTCCTGTTTTGTTGAAGAAAGACTTTCCATCCCTGGTAAGGCCGCCGCTATTTTGCGGAATAGAGGCTGCAATGTTACATTCATAATAGAAATTAGCGAAGATGTGTATGCAAGACTTGAAAATGCTTCGTTATAACTAACAGAAAATGTTGCCTTTTCACCTTGATATTGAATCCTGCTTTTGCACTGGTTTCTATGAACATGATCCCAGATTCACGAGCCTTGTTTTCTCCTTCCTCTATGGAAACCTGCCTGTTTAATCATCATCACAAAATATAAATGAAAACAACTTTGACCCAAATGGTATTCATGAAATGTAGTCTGTAATAATCAGATTTTTACTGTAAAAATTTGAATAAACACAAGTAAAGAAGCTCTTCTGATTCTAGTAATATGAAAAATTACTCATCACTAACCTGTTGTCAACCAGATCAGTTTTGTTCCCAACAAGTACAATAATAACGTCATTGCCTCGTTCTGTGCGTACCTCCTCCATCCATTTAGAAGTATTCAAAAATGATTGCCTATCTGCAAGGATATAGCCAAGCGAGGAATGTAAATGAGAATATAAATGACCTTTCCGTTAGTATCTCATTTCATTTATTTGAAAAGATGACGAATACTTGGGTTAACTTTTTATACTCACTAGCTACATCATAGACGATTACTGCAACAGAAGAATCTCTGATGTAACTAGGAATTAGACTCCTGAATCTCTCCTGCCCTGCAGTATCCCTGTGCAATTATAAGATGAAATTAAAACGGAGACTAGAAAATTGGATAACCGAAATAGGTACTCGAACTGGAGTGTAAGTATCCGGTGCAAGTTTATGTTTGTCCTGATTATTCACTGTTTTTGTTTATTTATTTGAAGGATGCATGGAATGGCATATCCCCTCATCCATGCCCAAATATATCCATGAAACATTGTTGGAAATCCTAGAATTAAGGGACTGAATCTTCTTCCTTATTTTTAGGAGTTGACTTAGTGTAAATATGTCTCTAATTGTAGTTCCTAATTTTTAGGGATTCTTTCCTATTTTTTGCACTAATTCTTACTTTAAAAGATGTAATCTGCTGTTAGAGAAATATCAGAATCATTTTTCTCAAATCTGTTCATGGTGTCAGAGCTGCAGGGATATTTCTGATCCATTCTACTTCTTTATTTTTCTCTCGTGTCTTGTTTTTCTATCATGGCAAACACTGGAAATATTTCTGATTCTGAGACTTCACAAGTAACTCAGAATGTCAACCAAGCACTATCTCATAGTGATGTTAATTCGTCCCTCACAATCACTAATCATCGATTAGATGGGAAGAATTTTTTACAGTGGTCCCAATCGATATTCATGGTGATTCGAGGTCGTGGGAAACTAGGATATATCAGTAGAGAAATTCCACGTCCTCAACTTACTAATGCTACATATGCTACGTGGGAACTCAATAATTCTATTGTCATGGCTTGGCTGATCAACTCCATGGAGAGTCACATAAGCCGAACCTACCTCTTGTTCAAGACTGCAAAAGAAATGTGGGATGCAGTCAAGGAGAACTATTCTGATCTAGGAAATGCTTCTCAAGTTTTTGAAATCAAGCTAAATTTAAAAGACATTCAACAAGGAACTCTTGAAGTTACACAGTACTACAACAACTTAAAAGTCTTATGGCAGGAACTCGATATGTACTATGAAGTGGACTGGGGTGAAGGCTTGGAGCACACCAAGTTCATGTCACATCTCAATAAAGAACGGCTCTATGAGTTCCTAGCAAGGCTGAACCGAGACTTGGATGAAGTTCATGGCCGTATTCTTGGTAGGACCCCTTTTCCAACCATTGGAGAAGCATTTACAGAGGTTCGAAGAGAAGAAAATCGTCGCCGAGTAATGATGGGAGATTCCAAGGAACCAAAACTTGTGACCAATTATGGTCATAGTCCTACCGAATCATCTGCCCTGGTCTCAAGGGGCCCTCAATCTCAAAAAATTCAAGCAGGGAATGATTCAAAACTAAGTCGCTCAGGAGATCGACTGTGGTGTAGCTATTGTAACCGTGCCGGCCACACAAAGGAAAACAAAAATTCAGAAGGAAAACAAGGCTCTTTTATCCTGGTATAACAAAAATTCAGAAGGAAAACAAGGCTCTTTTATCCCTGGGCAGTTCATCCATTGCGACCCCTGTACCTACTGAAGTCATTCAGGATGTTCGCCTAACAAAGTCCCAACTTGAAACTCTTCACAAGTTACTCGGTGCACCAATAAGCCATGGTTCCTTGGCTATTCAAGGTATTGCTTTTAATATTACTTCTTAATCTAGTAACCATCCATCCTGGATTCTAGATTCGGGAGCATCCGATCACATGACAGGTAATTTATCATTATTCCATACGTAAGCTCCCTGCCACAACCAATCTCGAATTCGGATAGCTGATGGTTCATACTCATCTATTGCTGGAATTGGGGCTGTTCGACTCATTAAGGACTTCTCACTCGAGAAAGTTCTTTATGTCCCGAATTTATCTTGAAATTTACTGTCAGTAAGTAAACTTACCGAAGACAAGGTTGTTTGTGCTGAATTTTCTGATGATGGTTGTATTATACAGTAACAGAAATCAGGGAGGATGATTGGCACTACTAAGGTTAATGATGGACTCTATATTTGGGATGACTACAAGGACAAGAATAAAAAAGGAGTATTTGCTCTCTCTGCTTCAAACGAGGACACTATCATGATGTGGCATCGTAGGTTAGGACATCCAAATTTCCTGTATTTGAAGCATTTGCTCCCTATGTTATTTCAGAATAAAAAAATCAATTCCCTGAAATGTGAAATCTATCAATTGTCAAAACATACCCGTGTTCCTTATCCATTAAAGCCTTATATACAATCCAAACCTTTCTCTTTGATTCATAGTGACCTATGGAGACCAAGTCGTGTTAAAAACATCACAGGGGATAGATGGTTCATAACATTTATTGATGACCATACTAGAGTATGTTGGGTTTACCTTCTAAAATAAAAAACAGAAACACCAAAGGTATTCCAGAATTTCCACTCCATGATCCGAACCCAATTTGACTCAAACATACACACGCTACGCACTGATAATGGAAGGGAGTATTTCAATTCTGTTTTAAGCCCTTATCTCTCTGAACAGGGCATTATTCATCAAAGCTCTTGTCCAGACACACCCCAACAAAACGGGATCTCAGAAAGAAAAAATAGACATATACTAGCTATTGCTCGAGCCTTAATGTTTACCATGAAAGTTCCAAAATACCTATGGGGGAGGCTGTCCTTACTGCATGTTATTTAATAAACCGTATGCCCTCTAGAGTTCTTAATCTCCAAACTCCTTTACATGTCCTACAAAAAAACTTTCCCTTGTTTCGTGTTCCTATCCTACCAGCCAAGATATTTGGTTGTAAAGCCTTTGTACATAATCACCAACCTAATCAATCCAAACTTGATCCCCGAGCACACCTATGCGTCTTTGTTGGCTACTCATCCACACAAAAAGGATACAAATATTACTCACCCACCTTGCGTCGCATATTTGTCTCTCGTGATGTCACATTTTTTAAACCGACCCGTATTTTTCTGCCACTTATCTTCAGGGGGAGACTCTTAGTGAAGATGAGACTCTTCATACTCTTCTTATTATACCCCCTGAGTCTATCCTTAACACCACTGTCACACAAAATTCTAAGGGTGACCTTGTCCTCATCACACCAGATTTGAGTGTTCCACTGGAGAGAAATGAATTTTCCATCGATGAAATCCCCATTAGAAGTAAGCTTCAACAACCTAATCCTTCTGAGAAACCTCAGCTACGGCCTCCAGAAATATTTTTTTATTCTCGGAAACATTTTCCTCTTAAAAATGACACAGCAGCAGTGCCAAATTCATCCAACTCCGAGGACTGTCCTGTTTCAGATCAGTCTCCTGGTTCGTCGGATATAGATCTTCCTATCGATGTTCGTAAAGGCACAAGAGCTTGTACTCAGCATTCAATCTCTTGGTTTGTATCCTATGAAAATTTATCTAAAGCTTACAAAACTTTTGTAACTAATATTGACAGTGTAAAGACTCCAAGAAATGTGAAAGAGGCTTTGGAATCAATCGAATGGAGACATATTGTTTTTGAAGAAATTAATGCTCTCAAAAATAATGGGACATGGGAAGTTACAGATCTGCCAGGAAGAAAGAAAACTGTGGGTTGTAAATGGATTTTCACCACAAAAATCAAGCCTAATGGGAGTATTGATCGATACAAGGCCTGGCTTGTGGCAAGAGGCTTTACTCAAACCTATGGTCTCGACTATGATGAGACGTTTGCCCCCGTTGCAAAGTTGAATAATGTTCGAGTGCTACTTTCCTTAGCTGTCAACCTTGATTGGCCCTTAACACAACTTGATGTAAAAAATACATTCCTCAATGGAGACTTGAGCGAGGAAGTATACATGGACTTTCCACCAGGCTTTGAAGAAAAAAAAGAGAGAGTATGTAGATTAAAGAAGTCACTATACGGCCTAAAATAATCCCCAAGAGCTTGGTTCAGTCGGTTTTCCAAGGCTATAACCAGCAGGAATTACACCCAGGGACAAGCAGATCATACACTATTTTACAAACACTCGGGAAATGGGAAATACTCTATTCTTATCGTGTATGTTGATGATATTATTCTAACAGGAGATGATTCGAGTGAGCTGTTGAAACTAAAAGACTTCCTCAACACATAATTTGAGCTTAAAGATTTGGGGAGTCTCAAATACTTCCTTGGTATGGAAGTAGCACGGACTCGGACAAGCATTTCTATTTCCCAACGAAAGTATGTTCTTGATTTATTGTCTGAAACTGGCATGCTAGGTTGTAAACCTGCCGAGACCCCAATGGAGTTCAATTCTAAGCTAGGCAATGATGATGATGGGGAAGAAGTAGACAGGGGGAGATACCAGCGACTCGTGGGAAAACTAATTTATCTATCTCACACCCGACCTGATAATGCATTCGGTGTGAGTGTCATCAGTCAGAATATGCATGCTCCAAAGGAAAAACATTTGAAGGCGGTTTACAGGATGCTAAGGTATTTGAAAGGAACACCACGTAAAGGTCTTCATTTCAAGAAAAACACCAGTCGTGACATAGAACTTTACACTGATGCTGATTGGGTAGGATCAGTGAGTGACAGACTATCTACAAGTAGTTATTGTAGCTATGTGTAGGGCAATCTTGTGACATGGAGAAGTAAAAAATAATTTGTTGTGGCTCGTAGCAGTGTAGAGGCAGAATATCGAGCTTTATCTCATGGTATATGTGAAGGAATTTGGTTACAAAGATTAATGAAGGAACTTAAAGTATCCTATGTTAAACCTATGAAGGTATATTGTGATAATCAAGCTACTGTCAGTATAGCACATAACCCAGTTCATCACGATCGTACTAAACATGTGGAGATAGATCGTCATTTCATCAGAGAGAATGTAAATTTAGGAGAAGTTTGTATCACCTATCTTCCTACTAAGCAACAAGTTGCAGACTTGCTAACTAAAAGTTTGAGTAAGAATGTGTTTAAAGATTTTATTGGCAAGTTGAGATTGATAAATATCTACATACCAGCTTGAGGGGGAGTGTTGGAAATCTTAGAATTAAGGGACTGAATCTTCTTCCTTATTTTTAGGAGTTGACTTAGTGTAAATTTATCTCTAATTGTATTTCCTAATTTTTAGGGATTCTTTTCTATTTTTTGCACTAATTCTTACTTTAAAAGATGTAATCTACTGTTAGAGAAATATCATAATTATTTTTCTCAAATCTGTTCAAACATGGGTATTTAAGGGGGGGGAAACATAAACTTAGAGGTGTTTACTACAAACTGGTATACAACAAAAATGAACTATTTCTATTTTATAAAGTTGTCACATTTCCTGACCGCATAAAAAGAGCTGGGATATTCATCTTTTAGAAGGCTTCTCATTGTAACATTCCTACGAGACTGTCACTATCCTCCAATACACTTATGATGAGAAAATTGTTTATTCGAGCAGAAACTATTGGAATGTCATCCATCATCTCCTCTCACTCTGAGCCATATCCTTATCTTGAAAATTGACTTTCCAATCCTCTTCAAGCCTAGGTCTCTTCGAAGAGTAGCTCACTGAAATGACTTTGTTAGGATCTAAGCTATTTTTAGGGGTAGTAAGTGAGAGATGAGCATGGGTAGGGGTTTTTGACCCACCTGACCTCACCCAAGTGTTACACTCATCTACTCGTCATCGAATCCATTTGGGATTTAAGGAGACTTCACTCTGAAAATCGACCCAATTTTGTGGGAAAACATGTATTCGATCTCGACCTGACACACACATATATAATACTTTTATTTTTATTAGATAAAATAGAAATCTAATTGAAAAGATGTAGATAAATAAATATTATTGTAATTATTCTTAATTATTTAAGAGATAATTATATTATTTTCTTGGGTTAGATCGAGTAGTTTTCACCCTAAACTCAAATATGATCTAACACAATCTCGTCCTTAGAAAAACTCGACCCAAACTCGAATTTTTAAAAAAATTGACGCTTGGATGTATCTTATTGGGTGCTTATTCTTCCCTGTCTTGTCTGTGCATTTGAGCAATATATCTATCTGGGTGTTTCCATCTGACTATTGTTTTAACATCCTTGAGGGATATGCAGCTCTCCATGGAGTGTCCCCTATGCATGTGATGTCTTTAATAATGCGTAATGTCCCTTCGCTGGTGGGATGTTTTTTCAAGAGAGTCTAGGCTAGAGTATTCTTGTGGATTTCACCTAACAGATAACCTCTGACAATGATACATTAAGTGGGGTATATTGGGTATATCCTAGATATGACACTTCTCTCATTAACAAATATTTTTTCAGCAACATTGACCTGATGCCTCAAATTTGTCTTATGTTCAAGATAATTATTTTCCTCCAAAGATGATGATCGGGGAGACCCCATCCCTACATTGTTTAGGCTAAGGGTTTGCTGAAAGGTCGAATGAGGTTTATATTATCTTTTGTGTTGATAAGAGGGTCAGGTCGAGTTGCCCATTTTTAAGTGCTTATTATTACATTTGTAGTTCCCCTCGGATGCATCTTATTGGGTGCATTTGAGCAGTATATCTATCTGGGTGTTTCCATCTAACTATTAACATCCTTAAGGGAGTAAATGACTTCTTTCTTTCAAGATCAAATTAGAGGTAGGGTTTAAACAGTTTTCAACTTATTCAACTCTTTAAGTAAAACTTCAAATTTCTACCATCACATACCTTCATTAGAATTTTGCTGATAATAAAAGTTGTTATCCTGCTGTTCTTGGTATTATGCATGTTGATTTTGGGTTTTGAGTCCCAAGCCGGAGAAAGGTGTTGGTGACTTTCGGCTGTGGTTGCTCCACCGTTGTAGGATTTCTAACATTTGTATCTCATTGTTCCTTGGCCACGTATCAATTGATGGTCAAGAGTTCATTTAAGGTCCTTTGTATGGTCTTTTATTGTTGTTGGTGGAGTATAATTGGTCTTGTCGGTGGAGTGTTTGAGAAGTCTTAAACTACTCATACAGTTACCGGAGCTCAGCCTCTAATGAAATCAACTGGAAGGGACTATAATCCTGTCTAAGTCTCTGATTGCTTGTTAATAGGACTTAATAGTTGCATGCATGTATTCTGTCATGCCATTGGGTAGATCTTATGCTATTGATGAGTACGAGGCCCCCTATTTATTATCTATGTGCTTTTGTGATTTCTGATAACCAATGAAATGGTATAACAAATTTATTGTCTAACCAATATGCAATGAGTTCAAAAAGAAATATGTTTTAATTGCTTGTTTCATTCATCATATAAAAGCAATAGTTCTAGAGATCTACATTTTTAAAGCGAGATAGAAAAGTAAGAAATTATATTACCAAAGCTGCAAACGAACTGTTCGATCTTCTAGATACATTGTTTTTGACAAAAAATCAATTCCAATGGTGGCCTGCAATTAATCTATATCAACAAATAATGTGCAAAATCTTCTTCAATCCACCATTCTACGATCCGGTGGAAGTAAAATTCAAATTCAATGAACTAGCGAAAGTTATCATAGAGGGGAAAATATATATACACTAACGATAAAATAAACAAAGATCAGTGTTCGCGTATTAACGCAAACTGATCATAATTCCTTTTACGTTACAGATCAAGCCGTGAAAAACTATCATCGTCTTCAAAAGGCTCCAGAACAACAACATAAGCAGAGAAGATATTGAGTCCGGGATTAAGAGTCCAGATCAATAAGTAACAATGACATCTATGAATCGAATGCGGAAACTAAACAAATTCAAACAACATAAGAAACAGAGAAATTTAAGAAACGGTGAAAACATCGTGGAGTCGGCATGAATCAAGGAAGAGTCGCGTGGAATTGTTGAATAAAAAGTTACCTGGTAAGTGGTGTCGAATTTATCGTACATGAAGCGAGTGATGATGCTGGTTTTCCCAGCGGATTGATCTCCTAAGAACACCAGCTTGTATTTCGCCAGAGGGGACACCGTCGGCATTTTTCCAACTTCTCTCTATTTTTTTTTTTTTGCCAATAAAATCCGATTATTCACGGAAAATTTTGTTATGATTGTTATTTCGGTGGAAACGGAAATTTTAAAGATGGAATAAAATGAAGAACGCTTGTGAGTTTTCTTAATATCCTTTTTTATGTAAACACCACGAGAAACCTCCAACTATGACCCGTTACTTTCATGATGTTTAGTGGATGTTTTGAAGGGTTAAAGATTAATTTAAAGGAGTCATTTGATTATTTGTGTGTTTAATATTAATATTATTCAGATAATATGATTTCAAATTAATAGGAAGTATTAGCTTTATTAAAAGAAATATATGTATATCAACATAGGTTGATTCAAGTGGTAAGCAATTTGATATCGTTTAAATAAAACCTCAGTTTTAATATTATCGATATTGATCACTTAGTATCAATACCAATAGACTAAATGATTAATTTTTTTAAATGGTCCTTCAGTTTTGTTTGATTTGTATCATGACTTTGATGTTTCAATAATTTACCTTTAAGTCTTTGATTATGTCTAGATAAATGTGAATCTTTAATTTTATCCATTTTTTAGTTAAATTTTATTTACGTGACATTATTGATTTGATTTTTAATTAGATTGAATTAGAAATGATACAATATCAATGATAATATCAATTAAACTAAGCTCAATTAGCATTTATACGAAAAATTTTATATCACAAATTTAATTTGCATAATTGAATTATATGCCTATCAAAAGCAAAGACAAAGTCAAATGCAATAATAATATGGTTTTGACTAACGTTAAAAATCCCCCAATTATTTTGGGGCCCAAACCCATTTATTCCTCCACCATACCCAAGTTATCCATCTAGTCTGCCCAAAAACCAATTTTTTGATTTAATTCAATTTGAAATTACTAAATCTGAATGTTGATAAAATTGTCTTTTAACCTTTTAGTTTAAATATGTTTTGTCTTCATACAGTTGACCCTTCAAAACTCAATCCTAGCTCCACCATTCTTGCATCTAAATCAAGATAAAAAACGAAATTTGACAATATACATCATTCGTTGCTATTCTTAAATGACATGGCCTTGACTTAAAGTCGATAACTTTCCTAATCAAAGAGAGAGTTTTAGGTGGTGTTTATTTTTACTGTGCAAGCTCTTCAAACCACTTATGTCTGCGTCGCGCAGACCACGTGCAGACATTAGGCTTCGCAGACTGTTTGTTTTTTAGAAAACAGAAGCTCTTCAAACGTCTGCGCGAGCTCTTCTTGGTGCAGACTTTATTTTATGTCTTCAAAGGTCTTCAAACATCTTCAAGAATAATTATAAAATATAGTTATTTATTAAAATAATTTTAAATAATTTAATAAGGTTATTTATTTTAAAATAATTTATTTTAAAATGATTTATTATAAAATAATTTATTTTAATTATTTTAAAATAATTTATTATAAAATATAGATTGATTTATTTTAAAATAATTTATTTTAAATAATTTATTAGTATGGATTGATTTATTTTAAAATATGGATTGATTTATTTTAAATAATTTATTAGTATGGATTGATTTATTTTAAATAATTTATTATTGTAGTTGTATGGATTATTTAAATTTCAGTATTGTAAAACTAAAATTATTTAAATCTCAGTATTGCAAAACTCTTTTAAGTTTAAAAAAATCAGTTTATTTATATTCCAGTTCATTTTAGCAGTCTGCAGACGTTAAAAAACAAACAATCTTCTTCTTACAGACTGCAGACTTTTGGTCCACCTCTTCTGCTGCAGATGCCTGCAGATGTGGTCCGCAGACTGCAGACATTTTACCTCTGTAAAAAAAAACATCACCTTAGAATATCGTAAAGAGTGTGAGGAAATGGTCCATCGGCCACACAATCACCATTAAATAATATTGATCCAAAGGCATAAGTAGTTCAAAAATTGACAAATCATACCCAACATTCCCTTCAATTATAACACATCAAACCTTGATCCATCTCCATCTTTTTCCCAACAGTTCCTCTTATTATTATCCATGTATAAAATAAAACAGTGAAATGAGAAGCCCACCACCAACCAACTTGGCCATATTTGTCTTCCAGCCACAGACTTGCTTCTCGCATTTATTCAAACTGCACCCTGCTTTTGTTTCAAATACTCTTCGACCAATCTCAAATTCCTGTTTTTGCTGGAAGAGAATTAGCATGAAGAAATCTCTTCAAATTCCTCAGCCTCAAAGTCCTGCAGGAAGTGACACTGATGGCACCGGCAATCAAGCTTATGATCAAAGTATCGAAGTTCCTAATAAACTCATCATCGCAGCTGATAGCCTCGAAAGGAAAGAACTCTCATCGTAAAAGCATGCATTCCATGCCATTCAAGCTCTCCAGCTTCAATCCAAAAACTAGAATTCACAACATAGTTGTTGTCTTGTAATCAACATAATCTATTTACCATTTGTTTCAAAGTATATTTATCTCCGAAGCTCTTGGTTAATTTCTGTTTTGGGTGAATGCAGGTTTGCCACAACTCAAATCCCTACAGATTTAGCAATCCAAGTTCAAGACGTAATCTTTAATGTTCACAAGGTAACCCGCAAACTTGAGAAGATCTTGTGTAGCATCTCATATGACCTGCATAACTATCTAGACCCTTTCTTTTCTTGATTAACCCTTCTTTTGCTAAACTACACTGCAGAAAGCTTCAATAATTAAACAAAATATACAAGAACACAAATAAGGTAAAGCATAGAGTAAGGCAACTGTAGAACATTCAAAACCCCTGGTGATATGATATGATATATGTAACACACACACTATAGATGATTAGCAAATAAAGCACTTTGCTTTAAACCCTGATTTATCACAGGTTCAGATTTCTAGGATTCAAACTTTTCACACTGAATAAAAATCTGAATAATCTCTGACCAAGTTGGACGATGAAAGAAACCATCTACTCTTTCTATATACATAGTATCAATTAACACAAAAACGTGTCAACTTTAGATTAATGAATAAAATGATAGAGAACTAACCTTGGTATCTAACAGCTAGCTATCATGTGTTCTCCTGAAACAGTATCCCTTGGTATCAAAATGTGGCTACATTGGACAGATGGAACATCAGCATTCAATCTCAAAATTTGGGCATGATCTGAAGCTTGAGAAATTTCCTGGTGGACCAGATACATCAGAGATTATTCTAAAATTTTGTTACGGCTGCCCAGCAGACTTAAACCCCAATAATGTAGCTGCACTAAGATGTGCATCTGAATATCTAGAGATGACAGAAGAATTTGAAGACAGAAATCTGATAAGCAAGACAGAATCTTTTCTTACGTTTGTTGTCCTGGCTTCCTGGAAAGACACTGTTGACGAAAACGGGTAAAGAAAACGAAAGAACACGAGAATTTTACGAGGTTCGGCAATGTGCTTACGTCCTCGGTGCCTAGGCGGCGCTAGAAGTTTTATTCAATGAATATTTTAGGTCTAGGTTACATCTCTATTTATAATAGAAAACCCTGGTACATAATTACAAAATCAACCCTGTACCGTACCGCGGGGGCTGCGCCCCCACACCCCCAACCCACATAATTTGTAACCCCACAACGAGACTTTTTATGAGCCATACATAACAAATCTCCACCTTGGCGAATATCCTGCCCCTTGGAAACTTCAATGTGGGTTGGGTTACCTTGCTTCTTTAACAACTCGAAACATTCAACAAGTCCAAGCAATGCTTGAACTTGTCTGTCGTAACTGGCTTGGTGAACATATCAGCGGCATTCTCATCAGTATGTACCTTCTGAAACAAAACCTCTCCAGATGCAACCAACTCTCTGATCTTGTGGAACCTTACATCAATATGTTTAGTTCTAGCACGATACACCTGATTCTTAGCCAAGTGAATAGCACTTTGATTATCACAAAGCAACTGAACTCCACCTTGTTGAACACCCAACTCCTTCACTAAACCAGTAAGCCATAAAGCTTCTTTTGCAGCTTCAGCCGCTGCCATGTATTCAGCTTCAGTTGTAGATAGTGCCACGACAGATTGAACAGTAGACTTCCAGCAAATAGGCCCTCCACCAAGAGTAAACACATACCCTGCCGTAGATCTTCTATTATCCAAGTCACCTGCATAATCTGAATCCACATATCCTACAACCAAAGGATTATCCCGCTGACTCCCAAAAACAATTCCATGTCCCACAGTACCCTTTAAGTACCGAAAGATCCACTTGACTGCATCCCAATGTTGCTTACCAGGTTTAGACATGTACTTACAAACTTGACTAACAGCATGAGCTAAATCAGGACGAGTACATACCATCGCATACATCAAGCAGCCAACAGCATTAGAATACGGAACCTTTGCCATATTTTCAGCTTCCTTATCTGTCTTAGGGCACTGTTCTGATGAGAGCTTAAAGTGATTCACCAATGGAGTGCTAACTGGTTTCGTGCTGCTCATCGCAAACCTTTCTAGCATTTTCTCAACATAACCCCGTTGAGATAGCCGCAGTTTCCTTGAGTCTCTGTCCCTGCAAATTTCCATTCCAAGAATTTTCTTTGCAGCGCCTAAATCTTTCATATCAAATTCCTGACTCAATAAAGTTTTCAAACCGATAACATCATCCATGTTCTTCGCAGCAATCAACATATCATCAACATACAGTAATAGAAAAATAAAAGAACCATCATCAAGGCTCTAACATAGACACAACAATCATACTCACATCGGTTGTAGCCAATCTTGATCATATAGGAGTCAAACCGTTTATACCACTGTCTCGGAGACTGTTTTAACCCGTACAAAGATTTCTTCAATTTGCAAACTAAATGCTCGTTTCCAGGTTGAGTGAAACCTTCAGGTTGCCGCATGTAGATCTGCTCCTCTAAATCACCATGCAAAAAAGCAGTTTTAACATCCATCTGCTCTAAATGCAAATCCCAACTAGCCACCAATGCAAGTACTGCTCGGATTGAAGTGTGCCTGACCACAGGAGAAAAGATTTCATCATAATCAACTCCTTTCTGTTGTGAAAAACCCTTCGCTACCAACGAGCCTTGAACTTCTCCCCTCTTTTTCTGTTACTGCTGGTTTCTTCTTATACACCCATTTGCAACCAATCGGCTTCTTACCCTCAGGAAGGGGAACTAACTCCCATGTGCGATTGTGATTCAAAGACTCCATCTCCTCAACCATGGCTGCCATCCACTTGTCGTTTTCCTGACTAGTAACGGCATCATGAAAAGTAACTGGATCATCACTGCTAACAGTAAGTGCAAAAGATACCAAGTCTTCAAAACCCAATCTGTTCGGAGGCTTTATATTCGTCCGTCTCACCCTGTCTCTGGCGAGACTATAATCCTGCAAATCATCCGTAGTGGAACCCCCAGAAGTCGGTTGAGAAGTTTCTGGTTTCTCAACTGGAAACTGCTCGAAATCTACCACTGTCGTGTCTTGCTTCTGCTGCAACATAGACTGTTCATCAAAAACGACATTTCTACTAATCACAACTTTCTTCGCAACTGGATCCCAGAACTTAAATCCTTTGACACCTTTCTTGTAACCCAGAAAAATGCACTCCTTCGATTTTGCATCAAGTTTGGATCTCTCATCAGCAGGTACATGCACATAAGCAGGACAACCAAAAATCCGTAAGTTATCAAAACTAACATCATGACCAGTCCATACCTCTTCTGCAACTTTCCCAGCCAGCGATGCCCTTGGCGATCTGTTGATAAGGTAACACGCCATGTTAACAGCCTCAGCCCAGAAGTGTTTGGGAAGCCCCGCATTCAACCGCAAACATCTGGCTCTTTCATTCAACGACCTGTTCATTCGTTCCGCGACACCATTCTGTTGTGGTGTCTTGCGCACTGTAAAATGCCTCTGAATCCCATGCTCCTTACAGAATTGTAGGAACTGTGAATCTGTGTACTCCGTACCATTATCAGACCGCAAACACTTGATTTTTCGTCCTGTTTGGTTTTCTACCTCAGCTTTCCACAACTTGAACTTCACAAAAACTTCAGATTTTTGTTTCAAAAAATACACCCAAACTTTCCGTGAAAAATCATCAATAAAAGTAACATAGTACCTAGATCCACCCAAAGACGATATCGTGGAAGGCCCCCATACATCAGAATGCACATAATCAAGAATCCCTTGAGTTGTGTGCTTCGCAGTCTTGAAACGGACTTTAGTCTGTTTACCAAGAACACAATACTTGCAAAAATCGAGCTTACAGCTTTGACACCATGCAACAAGTTTCTCTTGTGTAATTCTGCCATACCACGTTCACTAAGATGAGCAAGGCGCATATGCCACAATTTTGTCGTATCATCACAGGACTCAACAGAGTGAACTCCACCTGCAACGGTACTCCCTAACAATCTGTAGATATTCCCTGCAGTCATCTTGCCTTTCATCACAGTCAATGCTCCTTTAACAATCCGAATGGTTTCCCTATCCTCGTCAGCCTTATGGATAAAACCATTCTTGTGCAAAGTGCCCAAGGAAATCAAATTCTTCTTCAAGTCTGGGATATGTCGAACACCACTCAACGTCCGAACGGAGCCATCGTGCATCTTAATTCTGACATCACCAATACCAACAATATTGCAACATCGATCATCACCCAAATAAACCGAACCAGAATTAACCGGCTTGTATGTCGAAAACCATTCCCTATTTGGCGTGATGTGATAAGAACATCCAGAATCAAGAATCCAAGCATCCGTCAATTGTGTCGTTGAAATAGAAAGCATATCACCCTCACTGCAATCAGAAGTATCATCCTCGACCACGTTCACAGACTTGGATGAGCCATCACGCTTCTCATCGGTCTGCTTTTTCAACTTCGGACAGTCTCGCTTCATATGTCCCGCCTCCTTGCACTTGTAACAGTGAATCGTCTTCTTATCCCTGGATTTGGATCTGGAATTCCGCTTCCCGGACCCTGCCTTCTCTGGCTTCCGTCCACGATCTCGATTACCCTTGACATATAAGCTATCGGCTTGAGAGCTTTCCCCTGCATTCTGCTTTCGCTGGTTGTGAGCCAACAAGGCTGCAGTAATCTCCTCAACGTTGATAGTCTCTTTCCCATATGTAAGAGTAGTCACCATGTGTTCGTAAGAGGAAGGCAACGAACACAACAAAATCATCGCTCTGTCTTCATCCTCAATTTTCACATCAAGCCGAGCCAGATCAGAAACGATTTGATTGAAGACATTCACGTGTTGCGCCAAATCGTGATCGTCCTGCATCTTCAGCCCATACAGCCGCTGCTTCAGATACAGTTTTGTCGTTAAGGATTTGGACATAAACTGACTTTCCAACTTCCTCCAAATTTCGTCTGGAGACGATAGATGCATGATGTGATACATGACCTCGTCCGCCAAGCATAATCGTATGGTTCCTGCCGCTCGCTGCTGCAATTCTTCCCAATCTTCCTCATCCATCGACGCCGGCTTTGTAGGTCGCAAAGCCTTCAAGATCCCTTGCTGCGCCAATAGATCCTTCACCCTCGTTTGCCATAATCCGAAGTTACCCTGACCATCGAATTTCGCGACTTCGAATTTTGCTCCTGACATCTGATACCAATTGTTGACGAAAACGGGTAAAGAAAACGAAAGAACACGAGAATTTTACGAGGTTCGGCAATGTGCTTACGTCCTCGGTGCCTAGGCGGCGCTAGAAGTTTTATTCAATGAATATTTTAGGTCTAGGTTACATCTCTATTTATAATAGAAAACCCTGGTACATAATTACAAAATCAACCCTGTACCGTACCGCGGGGGCTGCGCCCCCACACCCCCAACCCACATAATTTGTAACCCCACAACGAGACTTTTTATGAGCCATACATAACAGACACTATTACTGTCCTCAAATCTTGTGAAACTCTATCTCCATGGGCAGAAAACCTTCAGATTGTCAGAAGATGTTGTGACTCAATAGCTTATAAGGCTTCGAGAGAGAGTTCATTAACCGGAGAACTAGTTAGGGAAGAAAGTTGGTGGTCTGATGATGTGGCTACCCTTCGCATTGATCATTTCATGAGGATTATGACAGCAATTAGAGCAAAGTAACAAAAGCAGAGATCATTGGTAAATGCATAATGAATTATGCAGATAAGTGGCTGCCGGATATGGATGAGGGTTTGGAAGGACTAAGAGGATATGCGTTTGGAAAGAGCGAGTTGCAATTTAGTATTTTGAGAAGGAAGGAAGAAGAGAGTGCAGGACAAAACAAGGAACAAAGAACGATTATTGAGAGCCTAGTAAGCATGCTTCCTGCTCAAAATGGAGCAGTTTCATGTAAGTTCTTGTTGCAGATGTTGAAAACAGCGATGGTGTATTCTGCATCTCCAGCTCTGATATCAGATCTTGAAAAGAGAATTGGATTGATGCTGGAAGATGCCAATGTAAACGATCTACTGATTCCTAATTATAAGGATGAAGATCAAGGAATAATGATAAAGTGAGTATTCTACCATTCTACCTCATTAATAGATTCTACAATTCAGCAAGCTAATCCACAAAGGAACTTCCAGAGGAGAATCCCTTTCATAACCATGCAATTAAACTGCTTTATAATCCATCTTTATATATACCTTCTTCAACAGTTCACTTGAGCAGGGAACAATGCATAACATAGACGTGGTGCAAAGGATTTTGGACTATTTCCTGATGCATGAGCAACAACAACAGCAACAAAAGATGGGGAAAATAAATGTTAGTAAGCTATTAGACAACTACTTGGCCGAAATAGCAAGGGATCCGAATCTTTCCATCACAAAATTTCAAGTTCTTGCTGAATCCTTGCCAGAAAATGCTCGATCATGTGATGACGGTCTCTATAGAGCCATCGACATCTATCTCAAGGTTACTCGCTAAGCTTTTTATTACTTATATATCATTTGTTGACTTGGGTGTAAATATCTAATTCTTGATATCCTTTTCAGACACATCCTTCATTATCTGAGCATGACCGCAGAAGATTGTGCAAAATAATGAACTGTGAGAAACTATCATTTGATGCATGCATGCATGCTGCACAAAATGATCGGCTACCCCTAAGAATTGTTGTCCAGGTAACCTAATTCAGAATTTCATATGCAAAAACCTTAAATTGCATCAGTATCTCCCATGAGAATTTATATTGTATCAGCTATCAAGCTCAATGAGACGATTCTCAAAGAATTACACAAAACTGCCATTTCCTAATTCTAAAGCAAACCAATATTTCCACGTAATACCTATGTTGCACAGACCCTTCATTTTTCTTGAAGTACCATGTCTGATACTTGTGGCTGACACATGAATATGGGAATATAACCTCCAAGAATCCTCCAAATACATGGAAAACTTTATAAAAGTCTTAAGCATACCTGTTCCAGGTACATACCAATATTAGACACTCACTCCCAAGTCCGAATAACATAGAGTAATACTGCAACTTTAGGGACCCAATCTGCAGTTGCATTAAACATTTTAGGCCACGAAAGACAAGCTAGCAATAGAAATATACCTGACATAACTGTGAAAGCATTCCTTAAAGCTTTAAATAAATAGGAAATCCACGAGTAAACAAGTGGAAGTATGGTTGTCACTATGATTGTAGATCTTCATGTTTCAATGGAAATGACTATTGACCAATCATGATCGTGGCATTCAGGTAAATAAGTATAATATAGAGATAGGTCATCTGCATCAGGCACACGTCTATACCAACCACTTTTCATTTGAAAAGCGTATCATCTAGTGAAAAAGCCGAAAGGCAACCCTATACAAGTGCACGTCCTTAGCTTGAAAAAGCTCGAGTAAATTCTATGAGCAAAATTAATAGATAAATTAATCATAGTTCACTTAAAACCAGAAAAAAAAATCAGACACGTACACATATATGGCCGTGTGCATCATTCACTGGAGAACTTATTTTCCGGTAACATAATAGTGAAAAAAATGCAATCAGAATGAGGAGAATGTGCATCAAGGAAAGCTATTGCCACTCTGATAATAGACAAACTCACAAGGCATAAAACTCATCTTCAAGAGCTAATACGGTTCATCAACTAAATACATGCAGGTTTTATTTTCGGAGCAAGCAAAGATGAGGATGGCAATGCAGGGTAAGGAACCAATGACAGTCGGTGATAATTCTGAACAATATGAACCCCGGCCATCCACAAACACAGAGATAAAGAACCTCAAATCAGAACTCGAGAATGTAAAGACAAAGATGACAGAACTACAAAATGACTACTCTGATCTTCAACAAGTGTATGAAAAGATAACAAGCAAGCACAAGAATGCATCTGGTTGGATTTTGAATTGGAGGAAGATTAAGAACTCTTTCCATATAATGGCAGAAAGTGATGACAATGGAGATGGACAGCAAAGGCAAAATAGAGCTAGCTTTAGACTCAGCTTTAGACGTAGGCGATCAGTCTCATGAATTCATTCGCAGTAAGCATTTTATAATGCAATGCTCAAGCAGCTCGATTGAAGCAATAGCCTTGACAGCATTATGTGCATCTTTTTTCCATCTTTGACTAGCTTATTTCAAAAGGTTTAGATGAATGTTATCATCATGCAATATCTTATCTTAAAGTATCTCTGCATCTCTTTCTTCTATGTGAAAGATGCAAGGGGCATGTTCAGTCATGTAAATCTTAATGGTAAGCTGCTTTAAGACCATAGCAAATATTCATGAAGGGAAGTGTGATTTTCTTATGCAATTATCAAATTTCTTTTGTTCTTAGATCATAGAACATGCTCATAATGGAAAAGAACTGTGATCTCAGCACATAACTCTCAGTCTTGAACCATGTCATCCTTACCAACACTACATTCCATCAATGTATAAAGCAGAAAACAACTTGGAACTTATAAACAAGCCACTAGAAATGTGTCTGAAATGAAACATAAAACAGGCAGAAATTGGATTTCTCAACAAGGCAACACATGATTCAAATAAATTTGACCAACAATCATGCTAAACTCCAAAGCAATTTCATAAATTCAATAACTTTCCACCCTTTGAAAACCACACTACTAATTATGCTCTATCAATGAAACAAAAATTTAAATCAAATTTCAACAAAAGAAAAAAAAAACATCTCATAATACTTGGATGACATGCATCATTATAATTTATCATCAATAACGTGTTTGGAATTAATAGGTAGACCGGAAGGTTCGCGAAGTTTACAACTCGTCTTCCTAATTTACTCCCCATTTTCAACCTTTCCTTATTCAGGCAACTCTGGGTTTTCGGGGTTTTTTTTTGGGTGAAGCTCAAAGATCAAAACGGTAACTGAAGAAGGTTTTACTACTTTGAGAAGAAACCGATAATCGAGCTTTACCATGAGTTTACTACTCTGTGAAGCTGGAAATGCTTGGATGTAAATCATGAGAGCTCAAGGCAAGGTCAGTGGTAGCAAATTTTACCAGGGTTTGTATTTGAACCTTTCAGAATTATTACATAATCTGTAGCCGAAAACTAAAGAGGGTTTTGTGAGGCTTTTTTGCAGAACGAAACTGCTTTCTTTATGTTTGGTATTAATGCGCCATTAAGATAACTTCAGCTCGCGAATTTGGATGAACGTTGGTGCCATGCCATCTCTATGTTTCATAATTTTTATATATTTGAATGATATTATAATAAAATTAAATTTTCAAATTTCCCCACATCTTTGGATTCAATTATAAATAATAATAATATTTTTCTAAAATATCTGAAATCAAGTTATAAAGTTTGAAAAGGTGAACGAGTTATCACTAAAAATATTCTAAAATAATATTACTTTATGCTCTATAAATATACGAAAATTTAAAATTTTCAGATAATTACTATCTCGTCAATCCTCTTCAATAGGTTAGTCCACCCCGCCGTGTCATGTTTTTTTTCTCTTGCTAACAATTTATTTTACCTGATGATTATAAGCATGTTCCGCCTGTTAATATTTCTGAAATTTTAAATGAAATTGGTCGAATAATGAATTGGATGCTTGGATATATGTATTGAAATTATCAATATTTTAACATTTTGAAGATTAATGAACATGTTTAAGCTCAACTCAGTAACAAGTAGATACTATTCCACAGCAACAAACAAAGTTTGTCAGGAATCCAAAACAAACGACAAACACAACACTAGAAAAAACTGTTCCAGATGACTCAATTAGTCCCTTCACCGACGGTTCCGATCTAAAACATCTCGATCTAACGATAAACGAAGCATACATAAGCCACTCTAATGCCGAAACTCGATCGTCGTAAGGCACCAAGGGCACTTGCATAGTCAATATATATGTAATGCAAAGACACTTACTGGGGTACACAGGCAGCGCAATATATATATATATATATATATATATATATATATATATATATCAAAACCTAAAACAGGTAAATGCTGCTCCCGCCACCAGGGGGCTTGCGTACACCGCCCAGATGATCTCGAGATTCTACCTTCCCGTCGGAAAAGATGTTATTGCCGCTCATTTCTCGCAGTTTAGCCCGGCTCAAGGGTTTTTCGCCGGAACCCGGTCCAACATCTTCCTTGAAGATACCATTTCCCGTTAGCTCTTGGAGTTTGTGGTTATGTATCTTCTTTGCCGTCTTTATAACAGGTTCCCCGCTCACTTGGATACTTTTCTGGCCTCCAGCAGGCTATAACAATTGCAACAGAAATCAAATATTTCTAGCTAGTTTATAAAAAGATAAATGAGAAAGGATTATCAAACAGAAGGGAAAAAAATGAACTCACATTTGAAACTTTGACAGAAGTTGGCACATTGCGTGGTACGGATTCTCCGGAGCTTTGTTTGGGTTGCGTTGCCAATGAAGGTGGCTTAATTCCATCAGGAGGAGCAAAGATATCATGTCCGCTCAACTCCTTATACTTTGAACTTGATATTTGTCTTTTATGCTTTGAATCCGACTGTGATCGTAATGTGCCGCTCAACTCCCGCTGCTTGGCTATCGCAGGGAGGGAGGTAGGCTTCTTAGCAGGAACACTTCCATCACCACCCAATGATATCTGGCTAACTCCATTCACTGCTTCCTAAAAATCATATCACCAAAACTTTCAAATCATGTTCATGGTGTTAGCATGACCGAATCGATTACCTGATACATGCGCAAGTGTGATCGACTAGTCGGTTCAGGTGTATCATTTGAACCAAATATGCCGCTACCACTCATCTCTTTCATTTTGTTGCCTGACCATGGCTTCCTGAAATACCAACGGTGAACCCAAAAAAAAATTTGTCTCCCCAAAAAAATCTTATTTCTGGAAAGGCAAAGCAAAAGTACGAATAGAAAGGGATGTTACTTCTTCAAGAGAGATTGAGCTTCGTCATCAGTAACCCGACCTCCAAACACCACTTTGCTGATTCCATCGGACGGCTGTTATTCAATACACCATTCTTCAGATAAAGAAAATGTGTACGGAAAACAATCATGCACAACAACCTTCATACGAATGTAGAAATAAACCTGGTTGGAACGAGCAGAGGAACGGTGGGCGGTGGCGTTGGAGAAGGAAGACACCGTTTCCTGCGTCCAAGAAAGCATATCGGCAGTTGAGCGGTCAGACTTTCGAACCGGTATGTTTTTCTCCATAGTAGTAATATTTTTCTTATTGTACGAGCTCTCAGCCGAGGTAAACAGTGGTCTTAGAGTTCAGTGTTTGGAGATACTTTGAAAATATGGGGAAAAGGAGGAGTTGAAATTTCTTGAAAGAACATACATAGACATCTTTTTTATATATATAAAAAGCAAATATCAACCGATAACCAAACTTTGGTTTAAAATTAAAGATTTATACTCGCGTGATTTTTGGTTTATCTGAAGACTCCATGTTGAACAAAAAACATCGATGTTGAAAGCTGAAACGTACCAATAAGAAAGTGTGAATACTGTTATTTGTGACTGTGTTTTCTTATATGAAATATCCTTTAATGTTGAATCCTTATGTGAAAGATCCTTATGCTGGTGAGAAAAAATGATTTTGATAAACTATATTATTATTATTTAATATTTTTTTTAAAATAGATGATAAAAAAAATTAATAGTAAGATAATTATTTATATACTCAACCTTAAAAAATTTTAACACCAAACCTATTATGAATTGTACTAAAAATAATAAATAAATAATTTTTTGTTTTAAAATAAAAGGAAAGAAAGATATAAAATAAGGAGATCTTGTATTATTATCCCAATATGAATTGTGTTTAATGTTAAACTTTATATTACTTTTATAACTTCTCCGAAAAGTTATTATCTCAAATATGGATGTATTTTCTCAAACCCAATACTTTAAAAAAAATATCATTCCCTTCGATCATTGAATTCACTTGATGAGTTCAATTCCTTTTTGCAAGTCTAAATTTATTGTCTAAAGGAAAGCGGAATAATTGCTGCACTTCACTTATAAAGTTCGGAATACTCGATATACAACTATTCTGATATAACTTAGACTATACAAAGACGAGTATTAATGTCATTGTACCACCAATGGTGTTTTTAATTATTCGAGACTATTCAAAAGAAAATTAATTTGTCATTTGAAAACCAAAGAAGGCAACAAATGGATGATTGATCACTAATTTTTAAAAAAATATATATATTAATTATTAAACTTTATTTTTTTTCATTTTAATCGTCAACTTTAGCTTCGTTTTCATTTAGTTACTTAGGGTTAACTTATGTTCAGTACATGTGTTTGTCATAGTAAGTGAAGCGTGTTTTGGCGAGTTGTGTTCGATCTCCATGTTTAACGGTTAGTGATATTTTTAATCAATCAGGACATAATACAGTCACTACCAAGAAATTAACTGACCGACTAAAATGGAAATAAAGTTAACATTAGTGATTAAATGAAAATATTTGAAGATTTGTGATCAACCCGAAAATGTTCTATTTTTTTTAATATCTTTTTTAGTTTTCAAAACATGTTAGGATACAGTGAGTTTCATTATCTCATTGAAATACAGTTACTTTTTTTTATATAAAAAAGACACCGTATGTACTAAATAAACGCAATGAAATGGTAAAACATCACATCTCCATTTATGGCCAAAATTAATGTAATATTTATTGAAACTAAAGTAGGAACCAATTATATTTTAAGGAGCATTATATATATATATATATATATATATATATTTGGGGTCGACGGAGGAATCAATGCTAATCAAACAACATAAATTGGCGTGTTCCACAAGCATAATTCTTGTTTAAAATAATATTTTATTTAGTTACTTAACTTTCAAAATTTCAAACCAAAAGTTACCTACTTCTTAATTGAGTTTTAAATAATATTTATTAGAAGTTAGCTTATTAAAAATAAAGTATTTCAACATGCAATTTTTGAACTAAATCAGTCAAAGTGTTGCATTATCATGAACAAATTTGTTCATTAGGGAAGAAATCTGTCCACGGGTGAAGTGGACATATGAATAACAAGGTTGACAAAAGTGACACATTTCTTGAGTTTTGTCTGATGTAGATAATGAATGGGGTGCTCATTTCATTACCAAGAAAAACAAAGGATAAACTGTCAACTTCAATTTCAATGATCAATAGTTGGGACATTTTCATTCTCTTTCAATTTGGAATGAATCAATTAATGCGAGTTGTTTGACTCATTTTCAAGTAGATTAATATATACTCACTTTGTTCAGTAAAATTTAATTTTTTTAATTCTAAGTTTTTCAAATTTATTTGTCAAGTTGTTTGAGTTATTCGAATCACTTAGAATTAATAGTTTCGAATTTTAATTTTGCATCAAATTTAAATTTTAAAAATTTAAATAACCAAGAAAACCAAATATTAAAACTATATCTTTTTTAAGTATTTAGCCTTAATCAATTAATTGTTAACAATCCTTAGAGTAAGTGATTAAAACCTTTCAGTTGACACATTCTCTCCCCCTAAGTTGTGAGTTCAATATCTATTATAAACAAAATTTTCCTTTCCTCTCCCTAGCTAGGTAAGAATTATTTTAAAAAAAAAATTGACTAATTAATTTGATTATCTTATTATTTGTTCATTATTTTTTTCTTCAATTTCTTCTTCGTATTAAAATTATATTAAAACTATATCGTTTTAAGTCTATTTTTATCAAATTTAAACCATTTGCTAATCAACTACAATAAAATACATGTGTAACATCAATCCCTCCTTTTTAAAATAAATTTATTCTTTTTTATAATTTAATCTCTCAACTTTTTCAATTTGCTCTTTACAATTTATTTCTTTCTTCAATTTCTAGACTCCTTTATACTTCTATCAATATTTATTTTCCTTAAAATACCTCTTTAGAAGTATCATTATAAATAATTATATAATTAAAATACAAGGTGAAGTTTAAGAGCTTATTTAAGTATCATTTGAAGGGTTTTTTTTAAAAATTATATGATGTGATTATAAGATAATATTTGTTCATAATTTTCTTAACCAATTAAAAACGTGTACACTTCCTACAAACATAGTTATCCAAACTCAGTACATATATGAAAAAAATATTCCTTTAACCACTGAGTCACTTGATGGGTTCAGATACTATTTGAAGTTAAAAGTCTTATTTGACTGCAATTAAAATATAGACTTATTGTTACTTATTATAGAACCTCTTATTAAATTAGATTAGGAATTAATTGAAAGTTAAGTCGTTTGAAAAAAAAAACATTAGTTTATATCTTTTTAAAGTGAGAATAATAATTATTGCAAATATTTTTATATTTATATAATATTTAAAATAAACAAATAAACATAGCTGCAATTATGCAAATGTGGAGTCGGATACATTTTTGGAATAGTTTATTGGAAGTTGTGGAAACAAAGGGAAAATGTGATGTTTAAAGTGAGAAGTATGACATTGGCTTAGTGTTGGGTAATTGAAGAAAGTGGGCTGAAATCCTCCTCTAAGAGAATGGATCAAGGTTGTTAAAAAGAACTTATGCGAGAGGCAATTTGCATGATTGGTAGGGTAGATGGACTATGGGATTTAACCCTTCCATAGGTATACATAATGTGAACTCTAACGGAGTTCAAATTTAAAGTATTTTGGAACTCCTATTAGAGTGTAACAATTATGAAAGTGTGAATGCTGAAGGGTGATCCTAATGCAGAGCAAGATAATGCTTTGGCTTTAAGTACTATATTCTTTTATATATATAAAAGTGTAATATAGAGATTCATGGACAAGTAGGGATAGGTACGAGGAAGGATGGGGTCACAATTTTTTACCTCTATGATTCGATCCATGCAATCACATGTAATTATGTATGCGCATACAAAATACATGTAGATGAATTGTCAGAGGTCACCTTTGTAGTTCTTGGATTCATTTATGTAATTAAATTACGTGGGATATGAGGAACTATTTAATTCAATGGACAAAAATTCATAAAATGTTTTGTGGAGAATCATATCAACATCTTCTATTTATGTTGTTATAGGAGGATCGGAAGTGAAGAGCTAAAAAGGAAGCGACTGAGAAGGAGAAATCCTCAAACAACTAAAACCTTAAAAATACATAAAGGATATATCTAAGTTAAATTTTTATCTAAATTTAATTTTGTTTTGATCTCCAATCTTTTATTTAAAAATTTATTATGCCATATTCTGAATTTGAATTAAAAGATTAATCTTATACGATCATATTCAACCAATTAGGTGATGACATATGTCATCATTTATAAAAATTAAATCAATTAAAATATACTAATGATGAAAGAGAAATGTGACATAGAAGTTTAAAAAAAATTCATTTTAAATTGTTAATTTTTTAATAATGAGGGATCAAAACAAAAAACATAATATTAAGTAATTCAGTGGTTAAAAGGATAGTTGGTATCCGTAGATGTCTCAGGTTTGAGCACTAGAGACTACAAGGGTACTTGAACTTTCATTGTCAAATAGTTGAGAATCTTTAAAATAAATATTATCTTATAATCACCCTATATCAATAAAAGAAACATAAAATCTTATAATTACCCTAGATCAATAAAAGAAACATTATATCTTATAATATTAATTATAATCACCCAATTCAAAACTTGACCCTTTTTTTTAGATAAAGTCTACATCCACTCGATATTACATACACATATATATATTTCGTAATTTTATTTGATAAGATAGAGATCTAATAAGAAAAAAATATAGACATGAGTACTATTATAATTATCCCTAGATATATAGAGTATAATTATATTATTTTTTAATTTAAGTCAAATTGAATGTTTTTCATCCTAAACTTAAATAGATATATAGAATATAATTATATATATTTTTTTAATTTAAGTCAAATTGAATGTTTTTCATCCTAAACTTAAATATGATCTGATCCAAACTCATAATCTAAAATTTCAACATGACTTGGTTTGACATTGACTTTCTTTTTAGAAAAAAAAAAACTAACTCAATGGAATCGAGTCAGAAGTGAACGAGTTCGGGTATCGTGCACATTTAAGTTCCTAATTTCCAAAGGCTTAATGTAAAAATAGGTGATCAAACTATACCTAAAATTAACGTTAAGTGTCTAAAGAATTTTTCGTTAAAAATAAGTGTCTAATATTTTTAACGTTATACTTTTAGGTGCCTAGACCGTTAACACTGTTAAATTCAACCGTCAAGTAACACGTGTCATGCACATAAAATTTTAAAATATTTTAAATAAAAATTTTAGATTTTTATAAGTCTGACACGTGTCACGGTCGAATTTAATGGCATGCACTTAAAAGTATAACATCCAAAATGTTATGCACTTATTTTTAACTAAAAAAAATTTAGTCACCTAAAGTTAACTTTTGGTATAGTTAGGAACTTATTTTTTCATTAATCCATTTCCTAATGCAAAAACCCTAAAATTGCCTCACCCTCGCCCTCTCGATAGACGACAGTCGATTCTCCCTCCTCACCAAGTCACCGTGGATTCGTCTCTACTCGCTTCTCATCCGGAAACCGCTACAATCCGGCCCTCACAGTTCACTCAGCCGCGCTACTTGGAAGCAGCAAGCATCAATGTCCAGCAAGCGGGTTTCGGTGCTGACATTCAATTATCTTACCGCTTTTTCCAAGGCATGTTCTTCACGACGTTTCCCTCGCCCAGTCACTCATTCCAATAAGTTTTTCAGCACTGCGACTGAAAGGTGGGATTACGCTAGCTCTGTTAGCACCTCTCAACTCGAGAATCATCCGCATGATACTCCTAGTTCACAAGGTTATGAACAGAAACAAAAAGAGCATGTCTTAAGCACAAATCATAGTTTCGAGGTTTGCCCTGTGGGTGATTATGCGGGGAGTCAGTACCGGAAATCTACAAAATACTTATAATTTTACTTCTTATGGTCAAGTAACAAATAACGTTGATTTATATGGTCAAGTATCTGCTATTTCTGATTCTAAGGAACGGTCAACTGTGGTTTCTGAAACTAGCTCAAATAATGCCACGATTGAGATGCTGAAGGAATTTTGCGATAAAAGGAATGTTAAAGAAGCATTAGAAGTTTTGGGGTTGATCAAACAGCAAGGTGTTCATGTGGAATTGGTCCAAATTTTACGCTTAATGAAGGCATGTGGAGAAGTGAAAGCTTTACAAGAAGCGAAAACGGTTCATAAACACCTCTTAGGATCATTTTCACCTCTCAAAATAAGCGTCTATAATAAGATTTTAGAGATGTACATGGAATGAGGTTCAACAGTTGACGCATATGACTTGTTTGACACGATGCCAAGGCGCAGCCTGACATCTTGGGATATTATGATAAAATGGCTTGCTAGGATTGGTCTAGGGGAGAATGCCCTTGACCTGTTTTATCAGTTTAAGCAGGCAGGCTTGACCTGTTTATTGGAGTGTTTTACGCTTGTGGCATCGTGGGTGATATTAATGAACTAATGAAGGAATGCTCCACTTCTCATCAATGATCCGTGACTATGGCATTGTCCCATCCATGGAGCATTATGTAAGTGTTGTTGACATGCTGGGGAGTGCAGGGCATCTGGATGAAGCATTGGAATTCATTGAGAAGATCCCATTTGAGCCCAGTGTTGATGTTTGGGAAAATTTTATGTGTCTCTGCAGAGTTCATGGGCACTTGGAACATGGGGATCATTGTGCTGAACTTGTGAAGCAGCTAGATCCCCCTCAATTGAATGAGCAAACAAAGGCAGGCCTCGTACCTTTGAAAGATTCGGACCTTAAACAGAATGAGAAGAAGAAATTGGCAAGTCCTCTTGAAGTCATAAGCAGGGTCAATGAGTATCGTGCAGGAGATACATCACATCCTGAGAATGATAGAATCTATGCGCTGCTAATAAGTTTGAAAGAACACATGAAAGAAGTTGGTTATGTTCCAGAAACGAGATATGTTTTGCACGACATAGATCAGGAAAGTAAGGAAGAAGCTATTCTTGCTCATAGTGAGAGACTTGCTTTTGCTAATGATCTCCTCACTAGCCCTGCTTGTGCACAGATTCGCATAAACAAGAATCTCCGTGTTTGTGGTGATTGCCATGCTGCATTTAAGATCGTGTCAAAGATATTAGGCAGAATGATTGTAATGCGAGATGCTAAGAGGTTTCATCATTTCAATGAAGGGATATGCTCTTGTGGGGATTATTGGTGATCAAAATAGAACTTGAGGTATCATTTATCTCAACATTTTTTTTACTTTTTGAATAAAAAAGAATTTAGTAGCATCTGAAGTGAGTAATTTATAAGATAATAATTTATTAGAGAAGAAATTGGGAACCTATCAAGTTATAACCCTTTCTTCTACTTTTTTATGACTTATACCTGCAACTAGCTGTACTTTATTTGTGATATAAACAACCCCTGTTTAATGCAGAATATCCAAATGTTTTGGATTCAATATACTACTGGCCAAATTCACTTTTGTGGCCTGTGACTACTCCCCACGGAGGGAAAGCTGGTGCCAGTTTGGTTCCTGCACTTCTGTAATCCCAGTAACTGCTCTTTCAATATCTTGTCCTTGTCAAGTGGTGAATTTACATTTGCATGTACTCCTTCCAATGCGTATCTCTCTTTATCTATCAAATACTAATACATTTATTTTCAATGAAGTACTATTCATCTTGCCCAGTCAGTGGGCTGTTTTGACTGCATTTTTCATAATCATGTAGTTGAAAGAAGGATTTCTTCAATATTTGTCTTGTTCTGGTGTTGGTATATGTTAGATTGTGTACCCTCATTGATTCAGACGATCCTGTTGTGTATAAACATAATTGATAGTAGAATTAGTGTTGTAAGACAATCTGGTAAGGAGTAATTTGACTTTGATGTTAGTGTTGTAGTCCCATGAAATATTTATGACTCCAAATGCTTTATCATATTTTTTTGGATTGAAAAATGTGTAATCTTGTGAGTAAATGTTCTTGGGGCATGTGGAAATAAAATGACGAAATGTTTTGCAGGGAACGACTGTTGTTGTTCGGATAGTTTCTACATCTGAGGCAATTTATAGGTGTATCAAACAATCATCGTCATTAGTTTGAATTCAACCATGGTTCTTTCCAGGTTGACATTGTCATCAAAAGCCGGCAAGGCTATTTATATTCAATTTGGATGCAAACTGCAGTGCGCTAAAGCAGGAAATGTAACCCCTCATACCGATGCGAGTGATCCGATCTGATCTGGGTGTCACATTAGGGCCACCAGAGCGACCCACCGTAAAAATATCGAAAAAATTAAACTTTTTGTTAAAATGCTTAAAATTATAAAACAATTTATAAATACTAAAATAAAATTTATCAATATTCAGAAATAAAACAGATATTTGACTCAGATATAAAAACAAAATATAAGTTATATGCACCGTACTCAACAAACAACACTGGTGAAACTCTCCTACTGATGTCGATAGTTGCACTGGTTCAATTCTCTTAACCTGAAAAGGTGAGTAACAGAGTGAACTTTGGAAAGCTCAGTAATACGGAACTACCAGATGATGCTAAAGAACATGCAAATAACATATAAACATATGTTTCCTTATTGATTTAGAATCTACATGCTTTTATGATGAGATGTGGTCTCAGTAATATTTATGGTAGTAAAAGACGGTAAGGTTTCGGTTCAGAGGAAATTTTTCGGATAATTGGGTTCAGGAGATCATAATAGGTTGTCTAGTGTGTTCCCGCAAAACTAGTGAAAATGTACAGATCTTTTTAAAACAGTAGTAGTTTAAAACGCATTTTACAAAAACCATTGTAACAGCTCAACCTGTATCCGACCCGAATATGAGTCCGAAGTGTCACATTGACTTTTCAAACTATTTCTTTTTCACAAAATAATTAAAAGATTTCAATTTCTCATTTAAATAAAACTGATTAACTTGCATTAATTAAAAACATTTGGATTTACAAAGCCTTTCAGAGCATATTCAATACAAATCACTTGGTACATGCCAACTACGTTCAATATATTGAATACATAATCGTATTCATTTCTTTTCTAATCTGATCTTTAACAAGGAGAAACTGACCTGTCTTGCTCCTTATCACGCTATAATCTCCTCGAACATACGTGTGAAACAATCACACGCTAAGTCGTTGACTTAGTGAGGCATAAAACATATAATAAAACTCTAACTCGTAAACGTGCATGAACAATTTCTACTAACATATTATATACAAGCATAACACACACACATATATATATATACAAATTCCTAATATGCACATTTCATATACTCATCAAACATAAATACATACATATCCATTTCATACCCACTCATAGATTCTTTTATAAAATAATTATCCCTATGCACACATATCATCCTTCACGTTCATAACTTTATCATCTTATTATCATACTTTCACATACTTACACATCATATTACCCAACAAACATGTAGCATCACATAGCATTTTTTTCTCATATTATATCTTTTATTTTGGCCCATGAATACATGTGAAAACTGTAGATATGTGAGTCTATTGAGGTTGTGCACTATGTTGTCACAACAACTCGTATGGGGTCCTACTAGGGGCATATAAATTTGTCCCGAATGACCACTATGAAATGTCCCGAAGGACCACGTAGAACCCTCGACTCTTGGCATGCCAACTATACCTCTAGCCCTCATGACATATAACATAGGCATTATTATTTATCATTTTACATGTACATATCACTGTCCATATGATTTCATATTCATATGTCACTTATCTTATAACACTTCTCATGTGTTCATATAACATATATATCATTTACATCTCTTGTTCACGTATGTTTCTCGTATATCATATATATCACATAACTTATTCTCATATACACATCAACACTTATTTTCTCATCTTATAATTTATATTACATATGTATGAAATTTCATAACTTATTATTATCAATTAGCTCAGGTAACATTCTTGTAATGTTTCCTAGATCATTATCATATATTACATATACAAATGCAGATCACATAACATGTAATACAAGCAAGACGTATTCACATAATATACAATCCTAATCATGCTTTGAATCATACTATCATATATTCAAAATATTGAAACAGACTTATCAAAAGTCTAGTTTCCATGTAGAAATACATATATTCTATGAGTATGCACTCACCTGGCCTCTCTAGTCAATTCGATCACTTATCTTTCCCTTGATCGATCTTACTTGCCAAATATTCCGGAATTGCTTTAAGCTCAAAATCTACATAAATATACATTGATACATATCATTATCTAATTGATGTATTCTAATCTATCATTTTGTAGACCAAAAGAAAGGTCTAATTTTATTTCCCCTTGAAGTGCATCGGTACACTCTACAGTGTATCGATGCATCCCTTAACATGTGCATCGATGCACTAATTGCATTCGATGTTTCCATTTTTAAGGGGTGCATCGATGCACTTCCTGTGCATCGATATACACTGAACAATTTCTGGAAATTTACCCTTGATGCATCGGTACAGGTTGAATGTGTACCGATGCACACAAGCCCAAAATTCTAATTTATGTACGAAAATTCATTCTTTTCAGCTTAATTGCTTCATATATCATCTCATTTCTTATTCTTAACTTACATACTCATGCTTAAACTCATTTATTCTCATTTATCACATCTTTATCCTCAAAATCCTATCTTCCAAAAGGAATTCAAGAATCATACCAAATTTTCTATATGTTCTAAATCCACTTTTAACACCTCATATCTCTTAATTCATTCATTGACAAGTCAAATCTAATCTCAATTTCCACTTATCAACTTTATTCCAAATTTTCATTCAAGAATTCATAATCTTTAATCTCTCCTAACTCTTCCATCCTTTGATTTTAAGATAACTTAAGCTTTTCTTAAGCTTTCTTAATACCTTAAGAATCAAACTCACTTAAACATTAAGAAATAATCCACAAAAATCATATTTACCTTAACCAAGGAGCTCACGGGAAGAAGAAAGCAAGAAGAAGAATAAGCTTCCAGACTTCTCCCTTAAATCCCACGTGTTTATCCTTAAATAAAGAAAAGAAAATATCCTTAATATTGAAAAGACCATAATAACCTTCATTCTTTACGTCCTTGCAATTTAATCCACTACTTAAATATTCCTATTTAATTCTTATACTTTTCAATCTTTCAAAATCAAACCTCAAAGTTTCAAATTTTCCATTTTAGTCACTAACCCCAATTTTGAGATATTACAACCATAGTAAGACCCTCCAACCGAACGCCAATATACAGTTCCCTAGAACTGCATCCATAAGGACTTACCCTAGGCCCAAAAAAGGGCGTAGGTTCCAACCTAAGGGAACACCTTAGTCCATAAGTTATTACCCTAGCTGAAGTGTAGGTGCCCACCTGAGGGAAGTGACCTCAAGTTCATAAGGTCTTACCCAAAAGCACATAGCAGTGGTGTCATCCCTAAGGGAGTGTCTTAGGGTCCATAAGGTCTTACCATTAGGCCCATTAGACCTAAAAGCCCACCCAAGAGTCGCCTTAAGTCCATAAGGAATTACCAGTCGGTGCTGAACCTTTACAAGGAATTATCAACAGCGACTGAACCTATCAATGTCTTCAGTCATACCAGAGTCCCAGAGTAACCCATATGAAAATAATTTCAGTCAGTAAATAGAGATATCATTAATCTGAACAGAGATCAGAACATATATAAAAGTTCAAAGCAGAAATCAGAGGTCAGACTGTATTCCAAATAACAAATTCATACTTTTAAAATCAGATAAAATATCCATGATGATCATGGAACACACTAGAGTTTCCAGATATTATTCGGAGGTACTTGATAATCTTATCGGCCAGAGAAACACGCATATTTAGTATACCGATATAATGTTGAAAATTAGAATAACTAGCTGACGGAATCATCAGTTATTCAGAACGTGATTTATTAGGATCATAAAGTATTCGAACATTTTTTTTCCGGAGGCACTAGGTAATCAGAAAGGTATTTAGAATCCTTTGCATCTGAGTTACTTGTGTTTTCAGATATGACAAGAGTGATTCCATTATTCAGGAAAATCATAAGCATTTTGGGTATTAGGTACTTGGAGAATTCTTAATGATTTAAGCTGATAAGGGAGAAACAAAGATTTAGGGCATTTACGATTTGGGTTGATCTTTTGAAACATCGAGTTAACTCGATTTGTACAAGTCTCATCAATGATATATGTCAACTGGTCAAATCGTTGCACTCCTAGAGTATTTGCACTTTAATACTACAACTTTTGTTGAACTGGTCATAATTGTTTCCAGACTTATCCAAGTTATTCACTTAATTTAGGGTCATCAGAGTACTTAATTCAATTAGTATTCAAGTTATCCCGGTCACTTAGGAGTTTCCTAAGTAATTCAGTCACTTCCGCAAATTTGAATACATACAATACTTCCATTCCATTTAACTTTGTCATATAATATACGAGGTTGATTTGTTCATTTCAGAGCTAAGGGTGTTTAATTATTCCAAGGCTTGGACGAGCTTCGAATTATTACACTTCAGGGGCATTCCAATAAATCAGGAGTTTAATCGGTCTCTATTATCATAGTCGTCCATATTCTTTTTTTACACTTTAAGGGTATTATCGTTATTTCATTCAATTATGTCAGTGGAATTACTTCGGATAACTTAGGCTTGAAAGTATTCTAGTTCTTTTAAAGTTCAGAGTACTTTGTTCATTTGATCATCGTAGGTTATTTTCACCATTAGGGAATATCTTAGTCTTTTTTCAGTACAAGGGCATTTTCGTAATTTTACCACATAGTACTATTATTGGTAATTTCTTATCCAAATATTTCCATCATTTAATCTTTAACATGATTAATCAGAATTTACTTGTTCTAAGATTGATTGATTTACTAATTTATTCATTGAACTGAGATATATTTAATATCAGTCTACCTGGTTAATCAGTGAAAAATAGCTTACCAGGTTCGAATTTGGCGAAATAGACCTAAAAACGGACTCAGGACGTCGAAAACATCAGAATATGTGTACCAAAAAATAGTTAACGACCAGTCAACGGTCAACGCGGGTCAGCTCGGCTCGGTCAAGCGACTCAGTCGGCTCGATCGGGCGGCTCAGTCGGCTCGATCGAATCAATCAGGTGGCTCGATCGAATCAATCGGGCAGCTCGGTCGGCTCGGACAGACGACTCGGTTGGCTCGGTCATCAACTCCCCTAGATAAAAGATGACGCCCACGCGCAGGGGGTGGTGCGTGCGGCAGCTCCGGGGGCTGTTTTGATCGGCCGATTCTTCCCCAATCTTCTACGCACTTCAATTTAACAAAAATAATTCCCAATTCGCAGCAATAATACGCTAAAGTTTCTGAAATTAAATCAGGAACTTAACCAGACGATGAACGGCGATAGAGGCAACGATGGCGCGTCGCACTAGGTGGGTTTTGTGCGCACAACGAAGGTGAATCCAATGGTACAGGCGGTGAGGCGAGATAACGTCGGAGGCAGCCGAAATCGTCAAAAATGAGCAGCGATTGGGGGTTTTTGACGAAACTTCCTGGTGAGTTTCACGGTGAACGACACCGATTTACGATGGGCTTAGGGTTGGGTTTTGTTCACCGTTTGACGGTGAATCTATTGGTAACTTCGGAGCGACGAGCGGTGGCCGAACAACGGTAGAATCGGGTGACAAAAAGGGTATGTGGGGAAGAGAATCGGGGTTTAGGGATTTTAATTAGGGGTGGGTTGATTAATGGGGGTTTATTTTTCATCGGGTATAAAAATGGATAAATTCGGGTTTCAAAACCCTTAATTTTCTGCACTTCATAAAAATGTCCATAAGTTTCATAAAATCATAATTTGGCCCCTAATTTGGGTGTTACAGGAAATGCAGGTACGCATACTAGCTTAAATGAAGATTTGAGAAAGATATGGATATAGATATATGCATAATTATAGTATTTCTTCTTTCTTTAGTGATATTATTGTTCAAACCCCAATCTCAAGTGTTTTAATGCCACTATAAACCTCAAATTCCATACGATTCGATAATACATCAACATAACTATCACACTTGACAAGCGTGAAAAGTATTGAAAAATTATTCCATCCCTAAATTAAACGTATTAAGAAAAAATATTCTCAATTTAGAAACTCATTGAATAATTTTAGTGATGAAAATAATTCTTATGTTTTTTTTAGAAGTTTTGAGTTTGAAGTTTATAAGATGTATATATATTATTAATCACCGTATTATTTAAAAGATTTGAAGAAAAATTTTAAATTAAATGGGATTCAACGTTCCACTAATCGTTTGTCGTTTAATTTGATAGTAAGACATCTCACTGTTAAAAAAATTATTTAACCCTGAAGCTGTGTTCATTGTTGCGTAGTAGTTGTTCTGTGCCTTTATTATGCCCCTCTTATGAAGAAAAATATTGATCATCCTAACAATGACATTTAGTGGGACCCTTTCATCAAGAATTGGTCATCTGATGCAATGAACGTTAAGATCACATCAAATTGTTTTTGTACGGTGAAATTGAAATCATATGGTTTTAGCTTCACTGGAAAACTACTTGTATATAACACAACAGAGCATAATTAGGGATATGTAAGCACCTTACTGTCGGTTCTTGCAGTCACCGACACACATCAATGAAATCCCGTCGGTCCCTAACACATTTACCAAAATGACCAGAATCCCACCCTACAATGTTAAGCACGTGGCTGTACAAAAGGGTTCCACATCTAACATTATATGCAAATGCAGGCTGTGTTATTGTTTTCCATAAAAACAGGGTCGACAGACGGATGAATAATATGTCGGTAATTGTATAGACCAATTTTGATCGTTAACTGTGGGTATTTTATAATTTATTTAAATGATTCGGCTAAACTTAATAGGATCATTGTGTAGTAAAGCATGAGACGAAGGTGTTTATAAGAGTTTCCTTGTATCTCTCTATTGGTTTTGTTGTCAAACATCTACAGGATTGAGCTCGACTCGATCAAAATTTGGTTAAGCAAGGTTTAACTTGATAAATTTGCAAACAATTCATTGAACTTTTTATCATTTTTAAGATGTTGATTGTCTTATTTTTAAGATGAACCAAAATTCCAATAACACTTTATTTGAATTGATTTGACTTGACATTTTAATAAATTGTGTTGAATAAATTTCAACTTAATTTGATAAACTCGTAGCAGTTCATTAAATTTGACTTATCTTATTTTTAACAAGGAATAACAATAAAAGAGATAGAAATATAACAATTAATTGATTTATAGTAGAATTTTAATAATTATTTCATATATTCAACTATTTTCGTAAATAAACTACAAATTCTTGTATATATTCAAAGGTAATTAACAAGAAATTACAATGGACAAATTCCAGTTGTTGATCTAAATATAAATCAGAAATAAAAAAAAGGAAGACGAATAGGGAAAATTATAATAAAAATAAGATAGATACCTTTCGAAATTTCTCAGGCCACTTTTTATGACAGTAATATTATTTATTATTGCTACAAATTGTAAGTGATTGAGAAATGAGATTATGACATTTTTGGACCGGCTAAAATGATGATGATAATAATACTAATAATAATGTACTAAAAAAAATAGTAAAATTTTTCTTTCCTCTCCACCACCACCTTCCAAGTAAGCCTTCTTTCTCTTATCAGCTGTAGCAAGCAGACAAATCGCAAGGAAACACGTGGCGTACATCCCATGGACCTTCCAATTCGTTTTCGGGGGTTGCTGCAAAATCACCCTATGAAACACCTCCACGTAGTAATGTAAACCGACAGCGAAACCCACGACAATTTGACCCAAACCCAACATCTTGGATCCGAGACCCGACTCAGTTGAGAAAACAAGAATCAGATACATCAGCAGCAGCAGCAAGTAGAGCACGTATCCCAGTGTTTGAAGAACCTGTAAACACACGTAGGTGGACGGCGAAGTAGCGTAGAAAAACTTCAATGGCTCGAGCCCAGTGACGAGGGAAGTGATGCAGAGGATTGAGAAGTAAATCGACAGGTAACTTTGTATATAAATGAGCATCTTTTGGAGTGAAAAGTAGGCTTTGATGCGGTTAAAAATGAGGGAAACTAACAGTAAAGGGATTAAAAGGAAAGCACAAGAGATTACAGTGGCGATGGTGGGGGCGTGTTTGTTGCCGACATATGGTTTGAACTGTTTGGTGAACTCTTTGTTGTATTTGGTGATGTAAACTTTTGAGGTTCTCGAGATCATCTCAAGGTCCGGGATCAGGGTTTCCTGGAACTTGGTCGGGAGATCTCGAAACTCCGATACTAAATCAGAATCATCTTCCTCGTCGAGCCAACTGGGTGCTTCTTCTGTTGTTTCTGAATCTGGGTTGCCGGTGGAAAGCACAAGAGATTACAGTGGCGATGGTGGGGGCGTGTTTGTTGCCGACATATGGTTTGAACTGTTTGGTGAACTCTTTGTTGTATTTGGTGATGTAAACTTTTGAGGTTCTCGAGATCATCTCAAGGTCCGGGATCAGGTTTCCTGGAACTTGGTCGGGAGATCTCGAAACTCCGATACTAAATCAGAATCATCTTCCTCGTCGAGCCAACTGGGTTTGCTTCTTCTGTTGTTTCTGATCTGGGTTGCCGGTTTTTTCCCTTGGATTGACTTCTTTTGAGTTTTTGAAGATTGAGCAGCACTGTCGGTCAGTTTCTTTTCTGCCATTGTTTTGTTATTGGAAGGGTTTGGTTTGAGTAGATCCGAGGTTTTTGTGGTCTTGGGCTTTTGATGTAGTGGAATTGAGATTCTTGAACTTCTTATTAATAAGTTCAGACTTGGAAATAGAAAGGTCACCGGTCACTGCTGTTTTTGCTGCTTTTGTTGAATTGGTAAGTTTCGAAAGCTTGGTTTGGTTCTTGGTGGACAAATTTGATGATTTCACGAGTTTGGTTTGGTTTTTGGCGGATACGTTCGATGATTTGGTTTGGTTTTTGGTTGATAAGTTGAATGGTTTGATGAGCTTGGTTTGGTTCTTCTTGGTGGTAAAACCGGAGCTTTTTCTTCTTCAACAACAGTGGCTCGCCTTCTTCTTCAAGCTCCAACAATCTCCTTCTAGCACCGAACCGATTGGCTCGAAGCTCGTGGCTATCAATGGAGGCACAAAAGAGCAGAAAAATCAACACGAAGCAAGATAAAGCAAGAACACCTTACGGAAGCTGATGTACATGGTTGAGCCATTGTTCAAACTCTGGGACTCGGAAGATGCAATGAGATTTAAGGCTTGATTGGATCTAAAGTAGTATTCGACCAAAAAGAAAAGGAGAAAAAAAAAAAGAGTGTTTATAGTTGTTGTTTATATGAAAGGTATTGATTGAAAAGTGGGAAGAGATGAGGTCAGTCACATGGTGCTCAAGCAAAGGCAAAGAATCAACTGCATTATCAATTACTATTCACGCGTTTTCGCACTGTATACTATTCTAATGCCGCTAGTACTTCAAGTTATATAATTGAGGACCAAATTATATATAAAGTTAAAATCAATGTCCAAAAGATATATTAACCTAAATACTTTAGGAGATGACATTTACATTACAAATCATCCTTTTTAATAATAACATTACTATAATTTTAACATTTATTACCTTAAAAATACAATATACGTTCCTACTGGGAGTGATTTTGGGTAGAAATGATAAGAAAAAAATAACTCATTTCTCTAGAATAAGCCCAACAACCAACCACCTGTTTTATAATTTGGGCTGATAATTAATAATGCTTTGAAAGGGACAGCAGACGACAGTCGAGATATTTAACTAAATTGACTCTTAACTTCCTCTTTTTACCCACCCTATACTCCTACTCCTGATCGATACTACCATAACAATGTTATATTTGGAATTTTAAAAAAATTCACATTTATTTTCATCCATAAATTAATAATATTATATATCTAAATATATTTAAAATCATATTTAATGTATATAAAAAATAATGATAACATCAATTAAATAAAAATATAATATTATACTTGATATTACATTATTATTAGGATAAACTACATCTGTGATCACTTAACTATAGATAACTTTTAAATTGATCTCGGTTTTAATTTTAATTTGTCAAACCACTTAGTTATTCAAATCATGCCTGTCAAATCATTTACTGTTAATATTTAAGTAAAAATTGAAAATTAATAAATTAGTATTAAATACATTTAAATTATTAATATTTATCCATTTTATCGATTTAGTTCTAATTTTTATAATCAATGCATGTGTCATATATGTATAAAATAATATTATCACATGTATTAAAAATACATACATCATAAAGCGAAATTTAGCCTAAACACCCTCTACTAGTAGTTAATTAGAATGATCTCTAAAGTGCTTTCACTTACTACATTGAATTCATTGGGTAAAGAAAAACTCGCTCAGAACAAATTGCTTTAATGGTATTATAAATCGAAATCCTAATTTTATTTTTAATTCATTTTTGTAAACAATTATTTTTATATCTCTTTTTAGATTTAAATCTAATTCCCTTGTTACAAGTACAATGTGTCTTATTATTATTTTAATCTGAAAGATTTTTTTTTTAAAAGAAATCTCATCCTTAATACAACTTGCAATAATATTCAAAGCATGAGAAGCCTCACACTTGTTCAAGTACAGTATTGTCAAATTCAAATAGATATCTTCATATGATCTCCATATACATTTGTGTACGGTCAACGAATATAAAGAAACAAACGAACTACTTTGAATAACATGCACCGTCAACTCCTTTTCTCACACATATTTATTTACTTCGCTTTCAACTAATACATAAAACAATACTTAAAATATAAATTATATGATAAAAAATAATAAAACAAGTAAACGAAAGAAAAACGACCGACTTTTAATTTGCAGAATGCATGTCCTTCCATAGGTACAATTTGAATCGGTTTATTGACTAAGAGACTGTTTGTTTGGCTCTGAATGGAACCATTCAACGTGTTTGTTTCGTACATCTGAATGATTCAGTGCTGACTGATTCAGCATCAAAGTACATTCTGAATGATTCAGAGCCATTATCAAACAGCATGTCACATTCAGAGCTAATTCATATAGAGTCTCTGAATCATTAAGTATTTGAATCATTCAGCGCTTAATCATTCTGAAGTAAACAAACAGCCCCTAAGAATTTGACCAAGGATTCAATTTATCATTTTTAATTGGGTAAATATCTTGAAGGTTTTTTAAATAATTTTTAAGGGTCATTTGGTTGACGAAATATTAAGATTATCTTTGAGAATAAAATTATTAGATTTTTAAAATTAAAATATATATGAATTATTTTAGATAATTTTTTATTATATTTATATTGACTTAGTCAATAGAATTTTTTTATTCCCCGTTGTCAGGAAAAGACCCTAAAATTGCTCATGTATGAATACTTCATTATCCTAGGAGGAAATGCTCTTAAACCAATTGTGGATACGTGATTGTGGAAAATATTATTACCCTTAATAATAATTTTTTTCGTGAATTAAAAGTCTTTTTAGGGTAAATATACGTTTAGTACCATAACTATTACTTTTATTTCAGTTTAGTCACCCAATTTTTTTTCCTAAAATCATATCTAACATTTAGTTTAGTTTCATTTTGGTAACTCATTGTTAAAAAATAATGATAATATTAATGTATCATCATAAGACAATGTCACATTATTAAAAAAAATAAAAATGCAATATCAGTAATTTTATTATTTTTTTAATAATGAATGAAAAAAACAAAACAAAACGTATTTTTAAGTAAGATTTTAAAAAAAATTGTTAAATAACTAAAAAGAGAATAATAAAAATGATAATTGATTAGTAAACGTGCAGTTTAGCCTAACTATCAAGGAGGGGAGACCAGAGGTTGAAATGGTTGACCTAACAACCCTCGTTTGCATCTGCACATTTGGGTTTCTCTCTCATCTCTGGAAATTGGATTGAAAATTAAACAAGTTGTAGGGTTTCAGGCAAGGCAAATCAATCTCTGAGGGTGGAAAATGGGACCAAACACTGGAACTTTGTGAGCATCCAAAGCCGTGAAGCGGGTCCCATAATAGAAGAAAAATATGGTTCTTGGGTCCCACAAATATGGGTGAAGGAAAAAAGCTGGCCCGACTCATCATCTTCATCATGTGTGTATCAGCATATGGTATGTTCATCTTTTACAGGGGTAGAGGGAAGAGATATTAATATTAAAATTTAAAATTATTAGTGACTCAAGACTAAAATCCTTCGATCTTTGAGAAGTTTAAGCTCACTTGCGGCAAACTACATATACGGTTAAAAAAATGTTATTAGTTTTATTATTATTTTTAATAAAATTGATAAAAAAATTATTAGAAATATTATTATTTTTATCGATTTTATTATTATCAAGCGTTTTATCAATTTTATTAATATATTCGATAAAGTGCTATTGATTTTGTTATTTTTTCTATCGGTTTTATTATTCTTTTATCAGTTTTATTATTATTGGGCATTTTACGGGATTTATTAAAAAATATTAATATTTTAAATAAAAATAATAATTTTTCAATTAATTTTTTATTAATTTTATTAAAAAAAATAACAAAATCGATAAACCTTTTATTAAACTTATATTAAGAGTGTATTATGATAGAATTTCCACTTAAAATATTAATATTCAGATTCCATTAATGAACAAAAGGGTGAATTCGTTTCCTCAGAAGCTGCAGGTGACATGTCTTTATCAGATGAACCAAAGTGGTACTTTTGGACTTTGCATCTGTTCATCATTCGTATAATCATTTGACAAGATGTTGATACGACATTAACATTCACTTCACGTACCTAGCTGTTACTCACTATAAATTTACAAATATTTAAATCAGAATTTAAATCTATAATAATTATATATATTAATAGTTTGGGAGAATCGGATTTTAATGTGTTTTTTGGTTTTAAAAATAATAACGGGGTTACGTAGGCAAAACTATCAGGTTAATGTAAATGGGAAACGTTAATTATCAAAATAATATTGTAATGTTATTATTTTTTCAAATGGGGTGTTTGTTACAGACAATTATGATTTCCCGACGTATTCAGAGGTGTTGTATTCACTAAAGGACCTCTCGGCGTCTTCTACTTCCCCTTTGAGCTGCGACAATGCATGCTGTTAAAAGTGGGAGCTGTGCATGTGGCCCTGGCTGGCAGTGGGAGCTCTGCATGTGGGGCTGGACGTGGGAATTCACGGGGTGAGCAGGGAAATATCACGGGGTGAGCAGAGAGCTGCATGGGGCTTGGGAGTCTGTTGAATCGTGCAACATGCATGTGATTCATTAGAGGATTACTCGACGTCTTCTTCACATTGGGGTGGAGTACTCGGCGTTTTCTTCATAATAATGAATGCACGGGACGTGTTGGAAACATGTTTATAAGAGTGCTCGGGCTCGGCGTCTTTCTTCATTGTGAGATTTCAATTACAGAAGCTTGGGAAGCAAAGAGAGTGAGAGGGAGGATATCGATCATCAGAAGCAAAAAGAGTGAGAGGATATCCATCATCGTCCTCAAAAATTTGAGGTAATTTAAACTAAGCCCTATATCTTATTTTCTTCTTATTTTATAGGTTTGGTGTTTCATATGGATCTCATAATATTCGTTTCAGCATTTAGTAATTTTGTGATTATATTTTATTACATACTTCGAAATAATGATATGTTGTTACATAATTTGAAATAAGCTTTGGACCATTTTGGAACATTGTAAAGTTATAGGGACTATTTTGCAAACTTTGAGAAATTTAAGGAATAAGATGTAATTATTAAAAGTTGGTATACTGTTGGAATTTAGTATTAGTATGCTTAATTGGTTCAATTTGAAAGAATTTATAAATTTAGGGATTATATTACAAAGTTTGAAAATGTTAAGAACCAAATAGTAATTAGGAAAAGGTTATTGGATTAAATTAGAAAGTAAGGCTTGAAAATTCATGTGAGACTCAGAAATGATGAGTAATATGTCAGACAAAAATGAAGTAATAACCGATCTCCACCTGCAAAGGTTGATCGTTTTATATTTGATGTTTTTTTTATTAAAGTAAATAACATACAATTGATTATTTGAATAAAACAATGTTCTTTGGAGGCTAGATGGTCGACACATTTCGAGTCCTTTGGGAGAACTGATAATATGATCGACTTATTTTTTTTATTTGAGAACGGTGAATTAATTATAATTACATGGATTAACAAATTGTAGGATGACGAACAACGAGTCCTTCGTCTTCGACTTATTAACTATGAGATGCCAGATAAATGTATTGTTGATAATTTGAAAATAGTTTGTTTTTATGATGTTGCTTTTGTATGAGAATTTCGGTTGATCCCGGTTTGATAAGTGCATTAATAGAAGGTGGAGACCAGAAACTCATACTTTTCATTTTCCATGAGGTGAATGTACGATCACTTTGGAGGATGTGACTTTACAACTCGGGGTTCCTACAAATGGAATGTCAGTGGTGGGAAATACCGATCTTGACGTGTTTGCAATATGTGAGCGTTACCTTGGGAAGGTACCAGACAAAGATATAGCAAAAGGGTCACGGCTGAGATTATCCTGGTTGGCAAATGAGTTTAAGCTCGATCCTCATTGTAGTGAGCAAGACATTATTTATGCAACTCGAGCATATATATTACGGTTGATCGGCAGAATCTTGATGCCGGATAAATCCAATAATCTTGTCCATATACAATATCTTCCGTTTTTGGAGAACTTCTTTATGACCCGTCAATATAGCTGAGGATCAGTAATATTGGCGTTCTTGTATCGCGAGATGTGCAAGGCGTTATTACTTGTAAATGATGCGTATACGACTGAAATCGGTGGATGCACAATGTTATTACAATCGTCGGCGTGATATAGAATTCCATGGTTAACACCAATTAGTCGAACTGCAGTTGACTTTCCTCTTGCCTGAAGGTAATTTTATTGATTTAAAATATTTTATCTTAAATTAAATAAAGAATATTTTGTAAATGAAAAATAATTACATATTTTTATTTTGATTGGTATACAGATGGAGGCATAAAATTGAAAGAACGGGGTTGGCGCACAATAACGTGAAAGAGTTTAGGTTTAAGATTGACATCAAATGCAAAGTTGAGATATATATAAAATTAATTAGCAAATTTATTTTTTATTATGTTTATATTATAATATTGTTATTTATTTATTTTGTAGATTTTTATAATTATTTAATTAAATAATAACTATATAATTTTGTTTTATAGTTTATTTGGAGACCGTACTATGATCGAGAAATTATGTCGTGTGTACCGCAACATGTCTGGGAGGGTTGTCAATATTGGTGTGCTGTTACACCATTGATCAATTTCATGTTTATGGAGTTCCAATTTGCCGATAGAGTGTTGAGGCAGTTCGACTTCCACCATCCTATTCCAGTCATTCTAGAGAATCATGACGCTCTCCACAAATTATATGGGCGGTGTAGGGTTGGTGAGGATTGGTCGTTGAGGCATGCCAACCATATCAATCATTGGAACAACATGGGTTCATACTTGCCAACGCTCACTCCCATACAAACATATAACTTTGACTTCAAGAGTTCGAATTACCTGAATTATTTTTGGGAACATGGAAAACCGTTCTTGACAACGATCAGAGAAAGACGACAATTTATAGAGTATACAAAAAATTTGGTAAACCCAAGAAACCAAGAAGGACTGGAAATGGGAGTTCTTCTCACCGTGGAGCAGAACAAGAGGCAATGGATAATATCCCACCAGAATCTTTTGATCACACAAGATCATTTAGTCAAGTGGTTGGTGATTCTGGTGTTACGCCCTACACTCCTCAGCATGTTCCTTATCAATCACTCATGTTCTCGCCCGTGTTTGGGCAACAAATGATTTTGATCAGATGACATCTATGATGACAAGTACAAGTGTTTGTCCTCAGATGGGAGAGCATAGTGGTGGAGGGCATATATTTACAACACTGGAACCTATGCCCTCGATGAATGAGCAAGTTGGTTATGATGAATAAACTCATGAACAAGTGCAACGACCACAACGAAACCGACGTGCGCCTCGACATTATTACTCAACAACACCCCGACACCGTCAAGAGTTGTAATCCTTATTTGAATTATTTGTATCAAATTAAAGTAATTGAATCAAATATATTTACTATTATTATATCATTAAATATAAATCATTAAAGTCAAGTAATTATTATTAAATCATTAAAGTTAAATCATTAAAGTTAAGTAATTATTATTAAATCATTAAAGTTAAGTAATCAGGTAACTCATTGTATGATGTATCCCAATAACTATATATTAACCTCCTTGCCTTCTCCTTCGCATGCTAAACGGGTTTGTATTTTACATTGTATCTGAACTGGTCTCGAATAGATGCAGCTAACACCGAGCAAGGGATCCTTGGATTTTGTTCAACCAAAACCTTCACATATTGACAAATTACATCGGAGTCCAGTAGTTGGTGGTCTTGTTCGATAGAGTTTTACAAACATGTGTGTGGACCATTGTACCTTGTGATGACCCAAGCATCTTGCCTCTGTATTTTGGACACTCTGATCAGCCACTTACACTCAGGCCAATATTTAACACACTTCGCATACAACGTTTTCTGGTTGGACTCTATAACCTTGCAATCTACATATGCGATGTCCCTTTTAAACCTCATATTTATAGGTACTTCAGATTGAAAAATAACCCTGACCTCATTTTCCATCATATGTTCATTGTAATGGACAATCGTGAAAAATTTGTTGCTCATTTTCTCTACACGTTAAAATTTAGATATTCAGAATAAATTACATTCATAATTATAATGGATAATTAATAACCTGCAACCACCAACCACTAACCTACTCGAGTTATTACTCAATAACAAAATCATAAATATAGTTCATTCTTTAAAATCAATAAAAAACTATCTAATTAATTTCTATTTAAAAATTAAAATAATGGAACAATTATAAAAATAACATAAAACTTACTAAATATTCGATTTATTTCTCCCATTGTTCGAACTTTTTTCCCGAAATAACTCTCCAGTAAGCTTTTATTCTCTTCTTTTCTAACTTCTCCCTGAACTCACACTCACTCTCCACTCTCCAGACACCACTATCCTCCTATTTATAAATCATATTCGGTGCATTAACAACACCATTATTGCTTCACATGCATGCAGTGATTTTCATCCCGACCCCCATGCAAAATTTTCTTTGTATTATTGATTAGCTTTTATAAAATATATGCTGATCCTGACACCTTTCTTTAGCAAGCTTTTGTTTTGTTTAATGATACTTTATAGCAAAGACGCCGAGAGCTCCAAGCTTCCATGCAAAGACGTCGAGATATCCTATTTTGCATGGAATTTGTGCTTAATACGCCGACCAATCTGCTGAAGACGTCGGGAGATCATATTTCTGTCAAACACCCCATTTGGGGAAATATAGCATTACACATTATTTTGGGAATTATGTTTCCAATTTGCATTAACCTGGAAGTTTTGCCGGGTAACGTAACATGAAAGGAGCAGTAGTGTGATTGAGATTCAGAACTATATGCAAAGTCCATGAAAGGGCAAAAAAGATAAGCACCTACTTTTATTCATATCTGTATTAAAGTCATGAATTTGCTTATTCATCAGGGTTTTTTTTCGACCGGAGCGTGGCCTTCGACAAGGGACTCTCTTTCCCCTTTTCTTCCTTTTCTGCTCCCAGGTCTCACGACAACCCTCCTTCGGAACAAAGCAAAGGAAACATTAAATTCGAGCAAGCATTAGTGGACCTCGGATCAACCACCTCTTCTATGCTGATGACTGTCTTCTTTTTATAAAAAAACTCTAAAAGTGAAGCCATAAGTCTTAAGTAGGTGCTTGGGGATTATGAAGATATGAACCTCAAAAAATTACTCATTTTCTTTGGCAAAAAACAAGTCGTGAATATAGACATTCCTCAATCTTAGGTTCCAAAAAGGTTCTGACCCGTGTTTTTACCTTGGACTGCCCTTGCTCAATGGGAAGAACAAAACTAATATTTTTGGGTTCCTTAGGGATAAAGTCTCCAAGCGAATAAGAGGATGGACCAAGAACCTCCTGTCCACCGCTGGTCGTGAAGTATTCATTAAGGTGGTGGCTCAAGCGCTTCCAACTTATGCCATGACATGTTTCTTAATACCGGAAGATATTTTTGACTCCATTATCTCGGGCATCCGATGTATTGGTGGATTGGAAATGACAAGAGAGGATGGGCTCACATTGATTGGCACAAAGTCTTCGCCCCAATGGGGGTGAAGCATCGATTTAAGGATTTAAGGCTCTTCAATTTTGCTTTCATGGGGAAGCAGGTCTGGAGACTACTTACTAACAAGGAATCATTGTTATTCAAAGTGTTGTCCTCCAAATATTTTCCAAATGGTGATCTACTGTCTGCAAAAAATGTGTACATTGAAAACTCAAGAAACATTGAATACTTCTCATTAATTCCAGTAAACGTGTACATTGCTTTATAGCAGCTAACAGAAGCTTAGCTCTAGTCTAGAAGCTTTGTAATTACCTTAACTGACTACTAACAACTTTAACAACTCTTAACTGACCTTAGCTACTTAGCTATAATATTCCTCTACTTCTTCTTCTTTTGTTCTTCTGACCTTGAACACACTATTATAGCAAGCTCTAAAAACTAATTACAACTAATTTCTGACATTCAACGTTCTTGATGAAAAGATGAACAATTGAATCACAAGAGCTGATGTTTCCTTCCGTTCACTTGAATCGAAAGTGTCGATGCTTTCTTTCGTTCTTCTTGAATCCAAAGTGTCGATGCTTCCTTCCGTTCACTTTGAATCGAAAGTGCTGATGCTTTATTTCGTTCTTCTTTTTCACCTTCATTTTCTTTTCTTCATTACTCTTTCATTATACAAGACCAGAAAAAATTAATACTACGCTACACCATTTACCCATCAGGAAAATTCCATTGCTCTGCCTATTACCGAATACATCATTAAGCATTCATGGCTTGTCCAAAGAAAATATCCTAAGCAAGAACGAAAAGCATTTTGTTAACCAGAGTCGCCCACCAAACTTAGCCCTCTAAAACGATCCCTAAACCCAGAGATTTAAACACCAGTAGAGCCAAATCCCCTAGCCCCTCTAGTGGTGGCATCCAAATCCTCAACTTCCAAAACATTGGGTGTAATGATCTTCTCAATAATCAACTGGACAATTATGTCACCCACTTTCACTTCAAAGTCAACATCCGAATAGTTGAACAAAATTACCCCAGGGGGTCCCCTGTATTAGTCATCGATTACTCCAGCTCCCACATCGATAGAATGCTTCCAAGCCAAACCAGACCTTGGCGCAATGCGTGTAACATCCCAAACTATGGGTTAGTGACCAAATTGTAAAAAGTTCAAAAGTTAGTGATTAAAGTATATTTATTGAAAAGTTCAGAATTTTAAAGTGATAAGTTATGGTATTAGATTAAATTGTGAGGAATGAAAGTATGAAGGGTAAGATGGTCTTTTCATGAAAAAGATATTAACTTTTATTTAAGAGATAAGCATGGGGGTTGAATGAGCATCTGGAAGCTTATCTTCTTATCCTCCTTCTTCTCCCCGTAGATCTACATTAAAGGTAAGTTTTTGGTTTAGTTAATTATTTGTTAATTTTGAGATTGGGTTTTGATAATTAGATGATAACTAAGCTTTAGGAAAGCTTAAGTTATCTTAAAATCAAAAGATGAAGAAGTTATGAAATATTAAAGAAAATGGGGTTTTAAGTGAATTCTTGGGAAAAAGTTGATAAGTTGAATTTGAAACTAAATTTGACTTGTCATAGGAGTGAATAAGAAGTTATAAGTGTTAAATCAAAGTTTGGATAACATAGAAAATTTGGTATGATTCTTATCCTTAAGAATTTGGATGAAATATGGAAGATTATAAGGTGTTGGAATGATAGGAATTGATTAAAGTTGTTATAGATGAATTTAGTAGAATAATAAGGATTTTATATATGAAAATTTGGGTGAAATATTGCTGAATTTCGGGTGGAAATAGTATATACTGGGCAAGTGCTTCAATGCACTATGAGTGTGTACCGATATACTAAGACAATTTTTGAATGTGCATCGATGCATTAAGGGGTGCATCGATGCATGGAGATTTCGAAGCTATTTTGTGTACTGATGCACCCATAGTGAATCGATACACTCCTAAAGGAAAAGCTGAAATTGGGTTCATTAAATTAGCTCAAGTTATTAGTATCAAATTATAAGGTTTAGGCTTATTATAATTGTCTTAAAAATTATATTTATGTAGATATTGAGCCTAAACAAGTTCCGGAACAAGTGACAAGTAAGATCGATAGAGGAAAGGGCAAAGAGATATAGGTGAGTGCATACAATAAGTATGGTATAATGGAATAAGACTTGTGATAAGTCTAATTCCTATGTTGATTTTCATAGTACAATAGTTATGAACATGCATACATGATATTTATTATGATACATGCATAATGTATATATGTTCATATGATTTGATAAATGATATATGTAAAAAGACCCAAATGCACATGTAATATGATAAGTGATATGAGCTATGTGATCACAAGAGAAATGACATGAATACATGAACACATGAAACATAAGAATAATGCCCATAGTATACGATATGAGAGCTAAAGATATAGTTGACATGCCAAGAATCGAGAGTTCTACGTGGTCCTTCGGGACGTATATGTATCCTTTGGAACATTTACAGGGTTTTTTGAGACATATTTGATCCATTGGAATATGTATATGGTTCTTAAGGAGTAGTCCTTCGGGACAAATACAATACATAGGTCATTTGGGGAAAAATTTCAAAGCCCCTAGTGGGACCCCTTACGAGCTGTGGTGACAGCAATAGTGCACAACCTCAATGTACTCGAATACCTTGAGTTCTCAAAAATGTACATGGGCCTATAAGGTTATCAAAGGTAAGTGCATTATTATAGATATATGTTACCATATTATTATTGTTTATATTGAATTGCATATGACATGATTGATGGATAGATTGCATGTTCATATTCATACGAAATGCATTAGTATTATATTTTTATGTCTTACTAAGTCTATGACTTAGCGTGTAAGCGATTTACACGTAAGTACTGAGAAACAGGAAGATCAAAGCTAAGCTTAGTAGAACAACATAACTCCATTTGTAGGTCAGATCAGAAGTAGATTAAATAGTATGTTTTATAATGAGAGAGTAGGTTAGCATGTAAACAAAGTTGGTAAATTAAGTATTTATGCTCTAATCAAGTATTGTAATGTTTTAAACGTATTTATGTAAATGTAAATGTATAGTAATGAATGATTAAATTTTTACGAGTTTTATGAACGTTTTACGAAAGTCACTGTAGCAGTGCATTGATGCACTGTAGCAGTGCGTCGATGCATAATATTGCTTCGAAATTTTAGTGCATCGGTGCACTGTAGCATGCATCGATATACTGTAGCACTATTCACAGTACTGTTTATACCGTATTTTATTGTTCATAAATACGTTTTGCCTTAAATTTTTATAATGAAGAATAATTCAATAATATATCATCATATTTTCTTAAAATGAGTTCAAATATTTGATTATTTTGGAAGAACATTGTTTTAAAAAAATAATGTGACATCTGAGACTCGTATTAGGGTCGGGTATCGGTTGGGATGTTACATTTAATGGTATCAGAGCTAAGGTTTAGCCGATTCTCAACATAAACAAGAGTCTAGAGTGTCTTATAATGTATATATGCCAATAAAATAGTGAAAACTTCTGATCTGATATAGTAATGAGTATGTTGTTTTGCTAATAGAACGATATGTTTATTCTTAATAGATGTCCAGACATGATAGTTCTAAAAGTCAAGCGGGAGATGATCGGCCCGCTGAGAGCAGTAATTCACTTGCCCTGGCCAGGCAAGGTAAAGAACATGCACCTTCTGAAGTACCTTTAACTGATCAAGATGTGTTCTTTAGAACATTAGATGCGGTATTGACGCGTTTCCAACCTCTTGTTACTTCAACTCCGAGAATGAATGTTGCAAAGTAGTTGAAGGGTTTAGGAGCTCTAGAGTTTAAAGGTGAAGCCGAATAAGGTCATGTTGTTGCGGACCTTTGGCTTAATGATGTAAAAGTTATGTTAGATGGTCTCCACTGTTCTAATGTAGAGAAGTTAGATGGAGTGGTCTCCTTGCTTCGTGGGCAAGCGAGAATCTGGTGGACAAATGTCACTATGAGAATAACAAGTCTGGTGGACAAATGTCACTATGAGAATAACAAGTGACCAAGTGACCTGGTCCTTTTTCTTAGAAGAGTTCAAACACAAGTATATAGGAGACCAGTTTATCAGGCAAATGAAGCAAGAATTCTTGAACCTGAAGCAATTGGACCGCACTGTATATGAATATGAATGTGAATTGAACAAGTTAAGTGTTTGCAGCCGAGTTAATTCCAACAGAAAAGGAGATTCGTGAGTGGTTTGTTGAGGGTTTACACCCAGATTAAAGGAGATGCTGATAGTGTGAACTTATCCTTGTTTCAAGAGGTAGTAAATCGTGCTAAAGCCTTAGAGAGAGCTCAAAATGAAAGGTTTGAGAATCAAAGAACCCAACCATCTAAAAGAACTGGGGCTTCATCAAGTTTTACACCACCTAAGAGAAGTAGAGATTTTGGTTTTTGATCTCAAGCACAATAAGAGTCGATGGCATCCATTGCAAAGAATCAAATCAGATGAGAGCTAGTCAGACTCAATTTGTAGGGTTGGGTGATGGACGAGCACAACAGAGTCAAATTAGACAATGTGAAATTTATGGAATAAGCCATAGCAGAACGTGTAGGGTAGTACTGGAGCTTGTTTTCGATGTGGTGAGTGGACATTTCATGAGAGATTGTTCATTGGAGAGAGGAGAACCAGTACAGTTGGAGCGATCTGCTTCGATGTCTCAAAGAGGAAGAGGTAGAAGTCAACCTGAATCCTCTACTCAACAGGAAATATGATCCACTACTCGAGTGTATAATATTAATACTAATGAATATTTTGATGATCTAGAGATAATAGCATGTACCTTTTTTATTATGTAATTGATACTTTATGATATTGATTGATATGAACTTGCATATTCATATATTAGTAGTAAATTGATGTGAGAATTGAGAATTCAATTAGAAGTTATTTATAGTGATGTGGTAGTGACCAAATTATTAGGACACACAGTGTTTGGCCAAATAAGATATGTTGAGAGTGTTCCATTAGAATTCAGAGAATTGAATTCCCTATTAATTGATGAAATTATTATTCAAATGATTTGAAGTAAGATTGAAAGCTATAGAGTTGAGGATCTATATCGTCTGAATAAAGTAGTTTCTTTGCTTCAGTGACAAGATAAAGTAGAAGGAATGGATGTTATTAGGATAATTAAAAGAACAAGTAATGTGTACTATTTTTTTTGGAGGAATTAAAAAATATGTACATTAGTAATCAGTTTATAAGACAAAGGTAAATGGAATGTTTGAAAGTGAACCAAGAAAGTTGTATTATGGATAAGTGAGAATAAAGATTTGATAAGTTAAGGAAATGAGGGATAAACTATTTTTGATTGGGAAGAATATATGGATGTTTGATGGAAGGTTACGTTTTGGCTGGAAGAAATGAGTTGAACAATAAATAGTATGATAGTGAGTGTAATAAAGTTAAAGGTTGGTATGTTGGTGGAAGTAAGAATTGACAGAAAAGTTTAAAATGATAAAGAGGGATAAATATAAGGAATATGAGAGCATAAAGGAAAAATGTAATGAAGAATTAAAGTAATGAAGTAAAGTTTATGATAGCACGAAAGATTTATTGAAGAGGTGATATGTGAAAATGAATAGTAGACATGTAGACAATATTTTATCTCTTTGTGCAATAAAAATTCGAGGACGAATTTTCTTAAGGGGGAGATTTGTAACATCCCAAACTAGGGTTAGTGACCAAATTGTAAAAGTTCAAAAGTTATTGATTAAGTAGAATTTATTGAAAAGTTCAAAATTTTAAAGTGATAATTCTGGTATTAGATTAAATTGTGAGGAATGAAGTATGAAGGGTAAGGTGGTCTTTTCATAAAAAGATATTTATCTCTTATTTAAGAGATAAGCATGGGGGTTGAATGAGCATCTGGAAGCTTATCTTGTTCTCTTTCTTCTTCTCCCTGTAGGTCTACATTAAAGGTAATTTCGGTTTAGTTAATTATTTGTTAATTTTAAGATTGAGTTTTGATCATTAGATGATAACTAAGCTTAAGGAAAGCTTAAGTTATCTTAAAATCAAAAGATGAAGAAGTTATGAAAGATTAAAGAAAATGAGGTTTTAAGTGAATCTTGGAAAAGAGTTGATAAATTGAATTTGAAACTAAATTTGACTTGTCATAGGAGTGAATAACAAGTTATAAGTGTTAAATCAAAGTTTGGATAACATAGAAAATTTGATATGATTCTTAGCCTTAAGAATTTGGATGAAATATGGAAGATTATAAGGTGTTAGAATGATAGGAATTGGTTAAAGTTTTTATAGATGAATTTAGTAGCATAATAAGGATTTTATTCATGAAAATTTGGGTGAAGTATTGATGAATTTCAGGTGGAAATAGTCTATACTGGGCAAGTGCATCGATGCACTATGAGTGTGTACCGATGCACTTAGACAATTTTTGAATGCGTATCGGTGTATTAAGGGGTGCATCGATGCATTAAGGGGTGCATCGATGCATGGAGATTTCGAAGCTATTTTGTGTACCGATGCACCCATAGTGCATCGATACACTCCTAAAGGAAAAGATGAAATTGGGTTCATTAAAGTAGCTCAAGTTATTAGTATCGAATTATAAGGTTTATGCTTCTTGTAATTGTCTTGAAAATTATATTTATGTAGATATTGAGCCTAAACAAGTTTCGAAACAAGTGGCAAGTAAGATCAATCGAGGAAAAGGCAAAGAGATATAGGTGAGTGCATACAATAAGTATGGTATAATGGAATAAGACTTGTGATAAGTCTAATTCCTATATTGATTTTCATAGTACAATAGTTATGAACATGCATACATGATAATTATTATGATACATGCATAAAGTATATGTTCATATGATTTGATAAATGATATATGTGAAAAGACCCAATGCACATGTAATATGATAATTTGAGCTATGTAATCACAAGAGAAATGACATGAATACATGAACACATGAAACATAAGAATAATGCCCATGGTATACGATATAAGAGTTATAGGTATAGTTGGCATGCCAAAAGTTGAGGGTTCTACGTGGTCTTTCGGGACGTATATGTATCCTTTTGAACATTTACAGGGTCTTTTTAGACATATTTGATCCATTGGAAAATGTATATGGTTCTTAAGGAGTGGTCCTTCGGGACAAATACAATATATAGGTCATTCGGGGCAAAATTTCATAACTCCTAGTGGGACCCCATACGAGCTGTGGTGATAGCAATAGTGAACAACCTCAATGTACTCGAATACCTTGAGTTCTCAAAAATGTACATGGGACTATAAAAGGTTATCAAAGGTAAGTGTATTATTATAGTTATATGTTACCATATTATTATTGTTTATATTGAATTGCATATGACATGATTGAATGGATAGATTGCATGTTCATATTCATACGGAATGTATTATTTTTATATTTTTATATCTACTAAGTCTATGACTTAGCGTGTAAGCGATTTACACGTAGGTACTGAGAAGCAGGAAGATCAAAGCTAAGCTTAGCAGAACAACATAACTCCATTTGAAGGTCAGATCAGAAGTAGATTAAATAGTATGTTTTATTATGAAAGAGTAGGTTGGTATGTAAACAAAGTTGGTAAATTAAGTATTTATGCTCTGATCAAGTTTTGTAATGTTTTAAATGTATTTATGTAAATGTAAATATATAGTAATGAACGGTTAAATTTTTACGAGTTTTATGAACGTTTTACGAAAGTCACTGTAGCAGTGCATCGGTGCACTGTAGCAATGCATCAATGTATTGTAGAACTGTTCACGGTACTGTTCAACATTGTTCACTATATTGTTCAGCACTGTTCATATCGTATTTTACTGTTCATAATACACTTTTGCTTTAAATTTTTATAATGAAGCATAATTCAATAATATATCATCGTATTTTCTTAAAATGAGTTCAAATATTTGGTTATTTTGGAAGAACATTGTTTTAAAAAAACAATGTGACATCTCAGACTCGTATTCGGGTCGGGTATGGGTTGGGGTGTTACAACGCGACCATATGTTCCTTCAGGTACTGAAATGCTTAGATCAGTAGGAATCAATGTTTTTCCTCTAGCAAGCACTTTGGTATCCGTTGCACTTGACATATCATAGCCTGCTGCAAGAGCAGAGCCTCTAGAAGGCAAAACAACTTTTTCCGAGAGTCTTTTTACTTTCAATAGCGTGAATGAACCTTGGATAACTTCATGTACTCCATTTTGACTGAGTTTTGGTACTTTAGGGGATGACTCTTTGATTTCAGGGCTGTTATTAATCAGATCTTCCTGGGCCATCGCAAGAGGTCTTGAGAACGGACAAAAAAGAAACGAATAATTCCAACAGACTGGTTTAGTTTTCGTACGCCGACGACCTTCCATTTTAAGCGGCGTTGGAAACAGAAGCCGATGAAAACGGAGGAGGAGGATGCAGCAGACAAACAACAAGGTCAGGACCATTTCACAAATGATACCATATTAGGAAACTGGGTTAAGCATAATACTCAAGAAACATTGAATACATCTCATTAATTCCAGTAAACGTGTACATTGCTTTATAGCAGCTAACAGAAGATTAGCTCTAGTCTAGAAGCTTTGTAACTACCTTAACTGACTACTAACAGCTTTAACAACTCTTAACTGACCTTAGCTACTTAGCTCTAATAGAACACCCCTTTCTCAATGGGAAGAACAAAACTAATATTTTCGGGTTCCTTAGGGATAAAGTCTCCAAGTGAATAAGGGGATGGACCAAGAACCTCATGTCTACCGCTGGTTATGAAGTATTCATCAAGGCGATGGCTCAAGCGCTTCCAACTTATGCCATGACATATTTCTTAATACCGGAAGGTATTTTTGACTCCATTATCTTGGATATATGATGTTATTGGTGGATTGAAAATGACAAGCGGGGATGGGCTCACATTACTTGGCACAAAGTCTGTCGCCCCAAGCGGGGGTGAGGCATCGATTTTAAGGATTTAAGGCTCTTCAATTTTGCTTTCATGGGGAAGCAGGTCTAGAGACTACTTACTAACAAGGAATCATTGTTCTTAAAAGTGTTGTCCTCCAAATATTTTCCAAATGGTGATCTACTGTCTACAAAAAACGATAATAACCCCTCTTTCATAAAGAGCTGTTGAATATAGCAGCATTGAGTGTGAGTTACACTTGTATACATGTCAAAAGATGATTGCTCTAGGTTGTCATTCAAGTGGTCGTGGTAGAGGTCATCCACGGGTGCAATGTCAGCTCTGCGGCAAGGTTGGTCATCTTGTTCAACAATGTTGGTATCGATTTGATTGTGATTTTCTTGGTGATGGTAGTGACACTCCACATTATAAAACTGGTACTCGCAATGCTAATTTGGTTGAAACTGTTCAGTAATATTGCTGTGCAAATGCTAGTGAAGGAAGTTCCACTGTTTTTCCTCAAGCTAATGTGGCGTCTAACTCTCGTGAACATTGGGTGGTTGATTTCGACACCACACATCTTGTGACTCCTTATGTCAACTAGATTTCTCATCCTTATGATTATAGGGGACCAGGTAATCTTTTAATCGGTAATGGTACTCCTCTTGATGTATACACTGTTGGTAATGCTTTCTTGCCTTCTAGCTTACAAGCATTATTGTTGAATGATATTTTGCATGTGCATAAGATAACTAAGAATCTCCTCTCGGTATCCAAGCTTGCCAAGGACAACCATGTCTTTTTTTAGTTTCGAGCTGCTGACTGATGTGCTCGTGATGAAGTCACTGGTCGTTTCTTCGAGGCAAGCAACTGGTGGCCTTTATTCATTTGCACTGGCTGATGACTCAAACTTCTGTGATCCTGCTAGTGTTAGTTTATCTGTTGCTCATGATTCATTTGAACTGTGGCATAGGCGCTTGGGTCATCCTTCGTTTAATACCTTGAAGACTATTTGTAATCATTTGAATGTACATTTTCAAGTGATTCTGATAAAACTTGCGTTGCTAGCTGTGTTGGGAAAAGTCATAAATTACCCTTTGATTCATCTCAAATTGTGTACGCTGAACCTTTCCAACTTGTTTTCTCTTATTTGTGGGGGCCCGCACCTACTCCTTCAAATGGATTTAGGTACTATATTTCCTTTGTTGATGATTGCACTCGCCATACTTGGCTGTATTTGCTGCATGACAAGTCTCAAGTTATAGTTGCTTTTCAGTTTTTTAAAATCATGGTTGTCACTCAGTTTACCTTACCCCTTAAAGCCATTCAAAGTGACTACGGAGGTGAATACAAACCATTGACCAATTTTCTAGCCAATGAGGGAATTGGTCATCGTGTAACTTTTCTGTATACGTCTGAGCAAAATGGGGTTGTGGAACGTAAACATCATCACTTGATTGAATTAACTCTCATTCTATTGGTACAGACTTCACTTCCCTTGAAGTTATGGTCTTATGCAGTAATCACTGTTGTGTATCTCATCAATAGACTTCTTACACGGGTGCTACAAGGTGTATCCCTGTTTGAAAAATTATTTAATAAGCAGCTTGATTATACTTACATGAAAGTGTTTGGTTGTCGATGTTTTCCTCATTTAAGGAAGTTTCACAAGCACAAGCTTATGTTTCGATCTTAGGGGTGTACATTCTTAGGCTACATTCCTCAGAAAAATTATTTAATAAGCAGCTTGATATACTTACATGAAAGTGTTTGGGTTGTCGATGTTTCCTCATTAAGAAGTTTCACAAGCCAAGCTTATGTTTCGATCTTAGGGGTGTACATTCTTAGGCTACATTCCTCAGTACAAAGGGTCAGTACCTTACTCCTAATGGATTGTCTATCTCGTCATGTGAAGTTTCATGAGATGTTCTTCCTTTGCAGCTTCATCCCCACAGTCCAAGATCTACATCTGGCCATAAGTCTCATGCATTAGATATGGTATGCTTGAACAGTCGATTGTTGCTCTTCTCCCATTTCACAGTCTTCTACTATGGAAAATATTCACCCTATGTGTACTCATAGTAAGGCTAGAATTTTCAAGCCTAAAGTATTTTTAGTAGTATGGATGAGTTGGTAACTGATACTTGAACCTTGGTTAAACTTCCAGAAGGGAGGACTATTGTACGATGTAAGTGGATTTTCATAGTTAAGAAGAATGCATATGACACTGTGCAAAGATATAAAGCACGCCTGGTTGTTAAGGGTTATTCTCATGTGTCTGGTCAAGATTTCCAACAGACTTACAGTCTTGTGGTTTGGTTTTCTATAGTCAATATTGTATTGTCCTTGGTTGTCTCAAGGAAGTGGGTACTTTGCCAAGTCGATATGAATAACGCCTTTCTTAATGGAGGGTTGTGTAAATATGTCTTTATGCAGCAGCCACCTGGGTTTGAAGAAGTTGTCCCTGATGGTACTGCTCTAGTTTGTAAGCTTCAGAAAGCTCTTTATGGCTTGAGACAAGCGTTACGCAATTGGCATTCTAGGCTTCGTGACAATTTGCTTGCTCTAGGGTTTCGGGAATCCAAAGCAGATTGTTCTCTTTTGATTGCTACCCAGGGTGAAGTTCGCACATTTGTTCTCGTGTATGTTGATGATATCATCTTAACAAAAGAATCTTTGAGTCATATTGAGTATGTTATCTGTGAACTCAACAAGCAGTTCTCTCTTAAGGATCTTAGTGACCTGTCATATTTTTTGGGTATCAAGGTTAAATGGTGCACCGACTCTCTTGTGTTGAGTCAGAAGAAGTTTGTGTTTGATTTGCTAGAAAAAAATGAAACTGGCACAGGTCACATCGACTACTTCTCCTATGGTCGCGTCTACTAAGATATCACATGAGTTTCGTAGCATTGTAGGCTCACTACTATATATGTGTCATACTCGACCTGATGTAGCTCTCAGTGTGAGCAAGGTTGTTGAATACATGCAAGCCCCTCATGAGTCTAATCTTCTAGTAGTTAAGAGAACTCTTATATACTTGGTAGGCACGTTGAATTATGGTTTAACCTTCACTTCTGCTAGTTCTGACCTTCAAATTGTTGCGTTCGCTAACGCGGACTAGGGTAATGATATGGATGATAGACGATCAATGTGTTATCATTATGTTTTTATTAGAAATTTTTTAATGTCCTGGTCATCCAAGAAACAAAAGTTTGTTTCACGTACAACAATGGAAATTGAGTATAAAAGTCTTGCCGGTGTTACTACAGAAGTAACGTGGATCAGTGCCTTGCTTGCAGATCTGGGTGAAGCTCAGGCCACACGTCCTACCATCTTGTGTGATAATTATAGTGCTATTGCAATTAGTGTCAATCCAATCTATCAATCTCAGTCCAAGCACGTTGATCTATATGTGCATTTTGTTTCGCGAGAAAGTTGCTGCTATACAATTGTAGGTACAATATGTGTTGGCATTTCATCAAATCGTAGATGGTTTTATCAAACCCTTTTCCAGAGGTTCTTTTGAAGTTTTTCGCGAACTGGTGAATGTTCAACTTGTTGAAAACAAATAAAAAAGTAGATGGAATATTGAATATAGCATCATTGAGTGCCAGTTACACTGTACACGTGTCAAAAGATGATTGCTCTAGGTGGTTAGGCTGGTGTAAAGTTGTTAGGTTGTTAGACTGTTAAGAAACTGCTTGAGCTGCATGGTGTTGAGAGTGCTATATATAGCACGTTTTCTGCATTGTAAAGCAACCCCTTCTCTACTGAATAAAGAAGTTTTTCCAGTATTCTTTCTTTTCTTATTTCTCAATAGGAGCTGCATTTTCAGAACTAAAGAGAAGCTGAAGAGTAGTTTTCACTGGACACTTGGCATCAACAGCCTCACCCCAATGCATATAGCTCGTTTGGGAGGGGACCACTCCATCTCTTTTGCTCCACCATATGTTGATGGGATGATCAATCCCATTCGATGCGGTGATTTTATGCTCCCGGATGACCCTAGATAGGATAGGAACAAAGTCGAAAGGGTGTTCTGCGAAGAGGATGCCACTGCCATTTTAGGATGCCCTATCACTCCGGTAGTCGGCGACCGCCTGGTTTGGAGCCATCACAGTTCAAACGTTTTCAACAACAAGTCAGGCTATGCTTGGCTTTTGAAAGTGTTGAAAAAAAAAGCCAAGTTGGCCACATGGCCAAAAATAACTTTCGGGGGTTTAAATTAATGCACCGATTTTTTTGGTTGAAATTTGGAAAATGGTAAAATCATTTTTAGTCATTATAATTTAGGGTATTTATAAATTAGTCCTTAAGTTTCAACTATAAATACCCTAGCTCATTTAGCTTCAAAACTATCCCAAAACATTCTAGCTTTCTTCCAATACTAGAGAATTTAGAGAGTTTCTTTAGAGTTGTTTTCTCCTTTTTTATCGAGAGAGAATAATCATTGTTTTCTCCTTGGTAGATCGAGAGAGGTTGTAATTCCTATTTTCTCATAGTGAAATTCTTCTACCGTTGCCCGTGGTTTTTACTCTAAATTTTTAGGGGTTTTCCACGTAAATTTTGTGTCTCTTTTATCTTTATTTTATTTTCTCAAATTATCAGTTGCGATTTTGCTCTATCCGATAGCCGTCTTCCGCAACAATTGGTATCCGAGCCATATTTGAGTGTGTAATATTTGCTTATTGTCTTTGTGGTTGCCACCAAAAGGTGGATCCTCCAACATAAGAAAATAAGAAGGTATTACCCATTCTTTAAGGTTTTAGAGAACTATTCACGATAGTGAAATAGTGGGAGCTATCAATAATAGAAGCTATGGCAACAAAGTTTGATATTGAAAAATTTAATGGGAGAAATTTCTCACTATGGAAATTGAAGATGAAGGCCATCCTGAGGAAAGACGGGTGTCTAGCTGCTATCAATGAAAGGTCGATAGATTTCGCAGATGACAACAAATGTAACGAGATGGATGGAAATGCTATGGCAAACTTTCATCTAGAATTAGCAGATGAAGTATTGTCAAGCATCGAGGAGAAGAAGACAGCTAAGGAGATATGGGATCATCTCACCAAATTGTACGAGGCCACATCGTTGCACAATAAAATTTTCCTTAAGAGGAAATTGTACACTCTTCGGATGTCAGAATCTACTTCAGTGACGGAGCACTTAAACACACTGAACACTTTATTTTCTCAGCTTACATCCTTAAGCTGTAAAATAGTAGAACAAGAACGTGTTGAACTTCTACTTCAAAGTTTACCGGATTCGTATGATCAACTCATCATCAACTTGACAAACAATAATGTCACCAGTCTAGTCTTCGATGGCGTTGCAGCTGCTGTTCTACAAGAAGAAAATTGGCACAAGAACAAGGAAGACAGACAAGTAAATCTACAACAAGCAGAAGCGTTGACAACGACGAGAGGGAGATCAACAGAATGTGGCCAAAGCAGCAGTCACAAATATGGTAGATCAAAGTTGAGGAGCAAGAAGAATTTAAAGTGCTACAACTGTGGAAAGAAGAGTCACTTGAAGAAGGATTTTTGGAGTCTAAATAAAAACTCCAATCCACAAGGCAATACCGCAAACACTTCAGATGATGGAGATGCACTATGCTATGAAGCGTCAACCACCGTGGAAGGAAGAAAAAGATTTGCAGATATATGGCTCATTGATTCAGGAGCAACATGTCACATGACCTCAAGAAGAGAATGGTTCCATCAGTATGAACCTGTCTCAGGAGGATCTATGTATAGTTGTAATGATCATGCCTTAGAGATCATTGGCGTGGGAACCATCAAATTGAAGATGTATGATGGAACAATTAAAGTTGTTCGAGATGTGCGGCATGTGAAAGGCCTAAAGAAAAATTTATTATCCTATGGATTGTTGGATAATAATGCAAGCAAGATTAAAACACGGAAATGAATCATGAAGGTGTTCCGTGGAGCGCTTGTGGTGCTGAAAGGCGAAAAGATAGCAGCAAACTTGTACATGCTGAAGGGAGAGACTTTGCTAGAAGCAGAAGCCTCTGTTGCCTCATGTAGTTCAGATTCTGCAATGCTATGGCATCAGAAACTTGGACACATGTCAGAACAAGGAATGAAAGTCCTTGTGGAGCAAAAGCTACTTCCCGGCTTAACAAAGATATCACTTCCTTTGTGTGAGCATTGTATAACAAGTAAGCAGTACCGGTTGAAATTCAACACGTCAAATTCTAGAGGTAAAAATGTTCTAGAATTGGTTCATTCTGACGTATGGAAAGCACCAGTTACATCCCTAGGTGGAGCAAAATACTTTGTCTCATTTATTGATGACTACTCTAGGAGATGTTGGGTGTATCATATTAAGAAGAAGTCATATGTGTTTTCAACTTTCAAAATCTTCAAAGCGCGGGTGGAACTTGATTCTGGAAATAAGATCAAGTGTTTCAGAACAGATAATGGAGGAGAATACACAATCGAAGAATTTGATGACTTTTGCAGGAAAGAAGGCATCAAAAGACAGTTCACAGTGGCAAACACTCCTCAATAAAATGGAGTGGCAGAGCGGATGAACAGAACCTTGCTAGAAAGAACAAGAGCAATGTTGAGGGATACAGGCCTAGAAAAATCATTTTGGGCAGAAGCAGTCAATACCGCTTGTTATTTGGTGAATCGAGCTCCATCAACTGCAATAGAGCTGAAGACACCAAGAGATGTGGACTGGTAAACCAGCTGATTATTCAAACCTCCATATATTTGGAAGTATTGTGTACGTGATGTATAACTCTCAAGAAATCTCAAAGCTGGATCCAAAATCCAGGAAATGCAAATTCTTGGGGTATGCTGATGGAGTCAAGGGGTATCGCTTGTGGGATCCCACTGCCCGCAAAGTGATCATCAGCAGGGATGTTATCTTTGTAGAGGATAAACTAAAAAGAAAAGAAGACGATGATAGCACTGAAGAGTTAGAGACTACATAGATAAATGTGGAAAAGGAGTTTGAACAAGGAGATTCTTCAAAAGCAGAACCAACACATGATGAACAAGAACCAGAGAGTTCTGAAGCACCAATAACTCGTCAATCAGATCGTGTAAGAAGACGTCCCAATTGGCACTCAGATTATGTTATAGAAGGTAATATTGCATACTGCCTTTTAACAGAGGACGGTGAGCCATCAACATACCAGGAGGTAATAAACAACTCAGATGCTTCACTATGGGTGATGGCGATGCAAGAAGAAATTGAAGCCCTTTATAAAAATAATACATGGGACCTTGTGCCACTACCACAAGGAAGGAAGCCAATTGGTAACAAATGGGTCTTCAAAATCAAGCGAAATGGTGACGATCAAGTTGAGAGGTATCGTGCAAGACTGGTGGTCAAAGGATATGCTCAAAAAGAAGGTATTGATTTCAATGAAATATTTTCTCATGTGGTTCGAGTAACAAAAGTTCGAGTAGTTTTGGCAATGTGTGCTACATTGAACTTACATCTAGAGCAGCTAGATGTTAAAACAACTTTTCTTCATGGAAATCTTGAAGAAGAGATTTATATGCTCCAGCCTGAAGGTTTTGAAGAAGAAGAAAAGAAGAACTTGGTTTGCAGGTTGAACAAATCTCTGTACGATCTAAAGCAGGCGCCGAGGTGTTGGTATAAGAGATTTAATTCCTTCATTATGTTCCTTGGATACAACAGACTTAATGCAGACCCTTGTGCTTATTTCAAGAGGTCTGGTGATAACGATTTTGTTATATTGTTGTTGTATGTGGATGACATGTTGGTTGCAGGACCCAAAAAGATCATATTGAAGAATTGAATGCACAACTAGCTAGGGAATTTGAAATGAAGGACTTGGGATCAGCAAACAAGATTCTAGGGATGCAAATTCACCGAGACAGAAGTAATAGGAAGATTTGGCTTTCACAAAAGAATTACTTGAAGAAGATCTTGTCACGATTCAGCATGCAAGATTGTAAGCCAATTTCTACCCCTCTTCCTATTAACTTCAAATTATCCTCCAGTATGAGTCCTAGCAGTGAAAAAGAGAGGATGGACATGTCTCGAGTACCGTATGCATCAGCAGTGGGAAGTTTAATGTTCGCTATGATATGCACAAGACCAGACATTGCACAAACAGTGGGAGTGGTTAGTCGGTACATGGCGAATCCAGGCAAAGAGCATTGGAATACAGTAAAGAGAATCTTGAGATACATCAAAGGGACCTCAAATGTTGCATTATGTTACGGAGGATCAAATTTACTTATCAATGGGTATGTTGATTCTGACTATGCAGGGGATTTGGATAAAAGCAAATCTACTACAGGATATGTGTTTAAAGTTGCTGGTGGAGCTGTAAGCTGGGTTTCAAAATTGCAGTCAATTGTGGCTACATCCACAACAGAAGCAGAATATGTAGCAGCTACACAAGCCAGTAAAGAAGCAATTTGGTTGAAGATGTTATTGGAGGAGCTTGGGCACAATCAAGAGTATGTATCTCTGTTTTGTGACAGTCAAAGCGCCTTGCATCTAGCAAGGAATCTAGCATTTCATTCAAGGACAAAACACATACGAGTTCAATACCATTTCATTCGTGAAAAGGTGGAAGAAGTGCCAGTAGATATGCAGAAGATCCATACCAAAGACAATATAGCAGATTTCATGACGAAGGCGATCAATGCTGATAAATTTACCTGGTGTCGATCCTCTTGTGGCCTGTTAGAGACGTAAGCAACATGAAGGTACAAGGTAGAAATAATTGTGTGAAGATATGATTGTTCCAATCAAATCTTCAAGTGGGAGATTGTTGAAAAAAAAAGCCAAGTTGACCACATGACCAAAAACAACTTTCGGTGGTTTAAATTAATGCACCGATTTTTTGGTTGAAATTTGGAAAATGGTAAAATCATTTTTAGTCATTATAATTTAGGGTATTTATAAATTAGTCCTTAAGTTTCAACTATAAATACCCTAGCTCATTTAGCTTCAAAACCATCCCAAAACATTCTAGCTTTCTTCCAATACTAGAGAATTTAGAGAGTTTCTTTAGAGTTGTTTTCTCCTTTTTTTATCGAGAGAGAATTGTCATTGTTTTCTCCTTGGTAGATCGAGAGAGGTTGTAATTCCTATTTTCTCATAGTGAAATTCTTCTACCGTTGCCCGTGGTTTTTACCCTAAATTTTTAGGGGTTTTCCACGTAAATTTTGTGTCTCTTTTATCTTCATTTTTATTTTCTCAAATTATCAGTTGCGATTTTGCTCTATCCGATAGCCGTCTTCCGCAATTGAAAGAACTCCACGAGTCAAGGGATCAATCCAAATATGGAACCGCCTGGCAACAATCAAACTGTACCCAAGGTTAAGATCTTCGCCTGGAAAGTGTGCCATGACGCCATCCCCACGGGTGCAAAACTCAGTTCTAATGGAATAGGAAATGGAGTTTGCTCCCCCTGCAAGCAGGGACGTGAAACTTCCCTCGACGCTCTTAAGGACTGCTGTATGGTAAGAGAAGTTTCCCAGCTCTCACGTCTTGACAGACGTTGCTTTTCAGGAGTGTTTCAATCAAGCAAATAGTGGATGGAGAATGCTGCTTTGATTCTCCAACCTGATAAGTTTGTCCAATTCCTGTTGCTTATCTGGAACATGTGGAACCGGCGAAACAAGTGGATTCATGAGGGTGTTCTTCAATCTGCTAGGGGAGTGATTGACTTTGCTTGGCTTTATGGAACTGATTTTCTCAAGGTGGCGAGCGAGACTGATCTGCCTTCCCAAACTCGAACCTTAACGACTGATGGTAAATGGGTCAAACCTTCTGCTAATAGTGTTAAGATTAACGTTGATCGCCAGGAACGATCTTGGGATGGTCGTGGGAGGGCTTGCGAGAAGGCTTCATGGATCCTTCACTGCAGAGATCGTGGAAGCAATTGCGCTAAGTTCTGGCATTGAAATGGCTCATGAGAACGGTTGGTCTGCTGTCGACGTGAAGAGTGACTCCTTTGCGGTAATCAACAAACTCCACTCCCCCAATCTGGACTTATCTGTTGCAGGTTACCGTTCCAGCACGCTTGAGCTATTCTAAGGAGTGAAGAGAGCTTCAGTGTTAAATATGTTCCTCGTACTGCAAACCGAGCTGCCCATGAGCTTGCAAAATGGACTTTGTCGTGTACCTCACCAGTTTGATTTGTTTACGAACACCCTGAATGCATCTCCAATGTGGTTGTAATGGATGCTTTAAATTTAGTTTAATGAATGAATGAATGTTTTTCCTAAAAAAAATATGTGGCCATGCTTCCACATGCTGATGGATCCAATGTCCTTGCCCCCGTCACTTATTTTAGCCCTTTAAAATTCAAATGACTTTAATTAATTTTAGACATACATGATACTATGAATACAATACAACATAACATCTACCTTCATACATATCTAAGAATACATTCCTCTACTTACTCCTTAATTATAATATTTAAATCTTAAAAGATAGGCGTTTAGTAAACAATATCTAATTTATCTCTCAATCAAATTCAATTCCTAACTTTATCTCGACTTTAGCAGTTGATGTTTCCTACATGTCTTTGATGATTAGCCAACAGAAAAACCGAATACGATGTGGGATCCACAGATTCGATTTAGCAAACGAGATGGTCGGTGGAAATAATTACGAACGAATAGCACCAAATTTGGAGGGAACGAAATCTATGTAAATCCATGATTTGATTTAAAAACTAAGCTCTTGAATTTCCATTTAAGCAAATAATGACAACCCAATTTTCTATTGAGACTAGAGACATCTGACATTCGCATCTCCAAGTTAAAAACATAAACACGTGGAAGGTCAGCCAAACATTAGATCATGGAACAAACCAAGTACTAGACAGCAGTCAAAGATTATTGCTTACAAGTCACCGTCAACGGACAATAATTTTTGGTTAACATTTAACCAAATGTTATTTTTTTATTAGAAATGTTAATTTCGTTATCTAAAGTAAATATTTATGATATTAATATTTTCGATAGAAAAAATAATATTTTAGGTAGAGTTATATCCAAAAATGTTAAAAAATATTAACATTTTCGATAATATTTTTTCTTAATCTTATATAAGGTTGTCTTTTCTTAAATATCCCGAGCCATGACCCTTAAATGCAGAAATATCAACATTAATCCCTTAAAATTTTGAAGATTTTAAGCTAAACAACTGAAAATATTTAACTTTTCTTCACAAAATTTCAGTTTCAACTTATTAAACAGTCTCATTAATAAAAATAAATATTAATCTTTTTTCAAGATTTAAATTTGAACAATTATATTTATAAAATTAATATTCATTATTAGTCAACTAAACTTTTTCCGAATAAATACTCTTAGAAACCCCCAACTATGGCCTACAGGAGAAAACTTGTTGGATGGAGAACCAATAAGGACCAACCGGAAACCCCTAAACATACATAATGCCCAAACCTTACGTCTTTGCCACTAGACATATTGGCCTCGTCCCAACAGGACCGATCCACACGTGCTCACTAGGCATTGGAGTAAAACTACTATAGCAGGTCCCTGCATTATATTTTGGATTGTATTTTGGTCACCTTATTGAAAAATAAGTAAATTTGGTCATTCTACACTTCGAAAAGCATCAAATTGACTGGAACTTTTGGGTTAACTTGAATTGTGATGTCGGAAATATGGACCGTAAAATCACACCTTAGCACTGATTGAAAAATAAATGTTGAGTTAATCGATCGATGGAATCGGCCAAGAGGGGGTGAATTGACAATTAAAAATTTGGTGGAAGCTTTTGTAGAAAATTGAAAGTAATTGCACAACGATTTAGAGTGGTTCGACTTTCTCAACCAAAGTCTACATCCACTACCTTAGTTATCCACACTAAGGATTTTCCACAAATTCACTAATTTGTCTTTCTTTTGAGGACAAAGTGTAACCGTACAAATCCCTCAAGAATTATACCCCAAATTCTTGAGAACACTGAAAATCCTCACAAGGCAAGATGTTTGCACAATTCTAGAACAAAGAAAGAACACTCAAGAATAATACAATTGAGCACAATAAGTGTTCTTGAAAGCAAAGATGAATATTGAATGAAATTTGGCTTGAAATTGCTCAAACTTGAGGTTTGATGCTTTCTCTTGATTCTTGTTTCTTGTTGTTTCTTGTTATTGATCAATGGCTTCTAAGCTTGTTTAAATACTTCTTCAATTGATTCTGAACGTTGGGGATGGTTAGTGGAGTCAATGGAGTCGTTTAAGTGTGAAACAATTAATGAAATCAGTTGGGAGCGTGCGTGCATCGATGCATAGTCAAGATGCATCGATACATAGTCAAGGTGCATCGATACATCAAGTGTAAAATTCAAATATTTCGACCGTTGGCTAACCAAGTGCATCGGTGCACTGGGGTGTGCATCGGTGCACTGATCTGCTTCGATGTTTTGAAATAGCCGGGGTGCATCGATACATGGCTTGTGCATCGGTGCATAAAATCAATTCGATGTTTTAATAATACATGGAGTGCATCGATGCATGGTATGTGCATCGGTACACAAAAGCTATTCGATGTTCAATTAAAACAAGGGTGATCGATGCATTGATTTATGCATCAGTACACTTACCTGAAAAAAATTTGATTTTAGGCTCGATTTTTGTTCGAAATACTTTGTGAAAATTGTTTCAAAAAATATTTTAAGTATAAAACAAAACTTTACACTTTAGTAAGGATTGAATTGAACTTTGAAAGACTTGGAGTAATATTTTGATATTCGAATAATTACATCGAATATACTTGAAAAATCTTTTGTAAAATCTTAAAATGTATTTGTACTTAGTTTGTTATATCGAAACATCAAAATGTTTTCAACAATCTCCCCCTTTTTGATATAACAAAACACTTTAGTAATTTTAAGATAAAATACCTTTTGAAATCAATTTTCGAAAATACTCCCCCTTACTATATTATTCTCCCCATTTTTGTTAAATCAAAAAGAACTCTAAAACGTTTTTAAACAAGAGTTTTGAAACTATAAACCAATTGATTTATTAATTTAAAGTTTAAGCTGCTAAGATCACAATCAAAAGAGATATTAGCCATTAGTTCCATCAATATTCATAATCATAAATATGAAATGGTAAAAATTGGTCATATGCTAAATGATGCAACAATCTAATAAATCAATATAAGTCCAAAACCATATATTTATAAATGTAAGTTCAAACATCCAAGCAACCAAAACATAAATCCAAACAACTAATCATCCAAAATAAAAACAATCCAAGAACAACAAAATGTTTATCAATTCAAGTTCTAAAAACCAAGAAAGCATGGCAAGTAAAGATCTACTACATCGGAGGGTTGGGAGAAGGAGGATAATGTGCTCGCACTTCAAGAGTGAGAGCATCCATACGTTCACACATCTCCCGTTGAAACTCAGTCAGTTGAGATTCCATGGAGGCAAACATGAGATCAAATGACTCCATAAATGAACGAAAATATGGAGGCATTTGTTCCTCTTGCTGTGCAGGTTCCGGAGCAGGCTCATCGTCTGGTACGTGATCGCCGATATCTTGCATAAGTTGTTGAAGCTCGGGATCATCGTCAGCAGCCGGTGCCAGAGAGGGAGGAGAGACGTGAAGAACTGGCTCTCGGAGTTTTCTTATTGGGTCGATAAACCCATTGGCCAGTTTCCTCATCCTGTTTCCAGTCAGCTTTCTTTAAGGAAGTGAGATTGATTTGGTTTTAAAGAGGAATGAGATTGTTGAGAGAAACTCTAAGACCGAGTTTGATAAAAAGATTACTAAGTAGACACCCATAAACTAAAATTTCTACATGTTTGGATGGGACTACATTTATGGTATCTACTAGTTCACTAAAAATGATTTGTGGCAAATTTATCTTTCTATTATGTTGGATACAATGTATCCACCATAAATCTCTGACACGAAGAGTGGAGTACCTACCACCGGATGGTCTAAACCACCAAGGGATCATAAAATGAAGGAATCGATCGTGATGAGATCGTAAAGTACTAACACTAGCATTGGGAAGATAGAAATATGCCACAGTCTCTTTCTCATTTTATAAACCATCGTCATCTAGCCCAAAGTGAGCAGCGATCGTTTCAGAATCAATATAAATGTATTGTCCTAAAAGATAGGATCTAATTCCTATGGTACCACTTTGACGCGCATTTTGAACACAAACCGCATTAGAGTAGAAAATGCGAACTAACTGATGATAGATAATTGGTTTAAGGTGAAAAAGTTTATCAAGTTTCCAAGACTTAAGAGTTGGTAGGTATTCAAAGTTGATATCTACCATGGCTTGAACAGAGGGAATACGTTCTTCCCGGATTTTGTATGTTCGGAAGGAATCCATGATCCTATGGTAGAGTTCTTCTCTATAAGGACCATGCATATTAAAACAGGAGTTTAGAATGGTCATATTGAGATCGTTTGGAGTTGGAGGTTGAGGAGGAATAGGATTAAGAGGTCGGTTAGAACGACTCGAAGAGGACCTAGGTTGTTTTGGATTAGACATGGTTTAAGGAATGGAATGAGATAGGTATCCTGCAATTTGAAAAACATGTATGCAATATAATCAATCCCAAAACTCAATTGAGTCCGCAATAAGTCAAGGTTCTCTAAACCGAATCCTAATAGGCAAGATTTTGAAAACTATTTGAAAATAATATCATAATACGTATAGTTTTCATGTAAAATAACACAATTAAATCAAAAACATTAATATTTTTTGAAACTAATATTTTTTTTAATTTCAAAATTTAAAGAACATTTTTTTGAAAAATTGTTTGTTTTTTACTAAATTGATTGTAAAATATAGTTTAGAATCATAATATAATCAATGCCCGATATATGCTCATCCTAGAACTAATCTAAATTAGTTCTTAAATCAAAATTTGATAAAATAGGGGGTTTTTAGAAAAATACATTGCAAAATCTCGGATTGAAAGGAATATGATGATGGTTTGCACGATTTAATGATATTAGCATGACTGAAGTTGAAATGTGAAGAATTTCAATAAAAAAACGTTGGTTTTGGAGCAATTTTGAGAGTGAGGTGAGAGAGAGAGGAGCGGCGACAGAGAGTTTAAAAGGTTAAAGGTTTGAGAGAATGAATAAAATTAGGCATTTAAACCCAAAACCCGATGGATGCATCGATGCACATTCAAGGAGTGCATCAGTGCATCTTCATGATGTATCTATGCACATTCATAGGGATGCATCGATACACCTATATAGTGTATCGATGCATTATGCACAAAAATGTCAAAAATTCGTTTTAAACACTTAAAATGATGAATAATTTAGCTTTAGTGGTATTGGCAACTCATATATTGAAAATTAATTATGTTTAATCAATCAATTTTATCCTTAAATACATTTGAACATATAATTAATTTTCACTAAAGATCATAAACTCCCCCTAACTATTAGCATGGAATGCATTCAAAAATGTTTATTTTATAAGCATTTTCAAGTCTAATTTAAAAGTGCTAAAATTGTTTTAAACAATAAGTGAATATAGGTCAGTTAAACCTTATTCTCTCATAAGTGTCCAAAATCTTTATTTGTCCAAAGGTTTTGTAAAGATATCTGCTAATTGGTGCAAAGTATCAACAAATTCTAGAACTACATCTTCCTTAGTGGCATGGTCTCTAATGAAGTGATGTCTAATTTCAATGTGCTTAGTTCTAGAATGTTGGATGGGATTTTTAGTGAGACAAATAGCACTAGTATTGTCACACTTGATAGGAATGGTACCTACTTCAATTCCATAATCAAGAAGTTGTTGTTTCATCCATAAAACTTGTGCACAATAACTACCGGCTGAAATGTATTCCGCTTCAGTGGTAGTGATAACTCCGTAAAAGGCCACATTTTGGTACCTTTTAACTTAAGTTATTGAATGTCTAAAGGCTCATTTAGGACCATATAGATGCATTTAGAAGCATTTAGTTGCATGTGGTGAATATCGGTTTGTCGTGGCATTTTATTTTTACAACAGTGTTGCTTTATGGGAAAGGTACTTGTTTGATGATGTGCAGGTATTGAAAGCAAGGTAAAGAGGAAAAAAATGTCGTGACATAAGGAGATTGCTGAGTTAAATAAAAATGCCAAGTTCGATTGGCATTTCGAGAGCGCACAAGGTGAAAGAAGATATTTTCCCGGTCAGCTGTCCCCGACTCTCTGTGCCCTCTGCCCAAGAAATCCACCTCGAAGATATGCCTGGAGAAATTGGCGCTGCAACCGCCGGTTCTGCTGATGACACCGTCTGACCCTGCAGATCTTGCCTATCCTTGGGTGCCTGTGACGGGATTATGTCGGTCACTTAACCAGCTACCCAGGCTGCATCATAGACTGTACTACTCGACTCCCAAGTACTTGACCATGGTTTTTGGGGTTTCCTAGGATAGTTAACAACAAATCCTAGGATTTGTTTTCCCCTATAAATAGAGGATGAAGCCAACTTGAAGAAGACTTTGGTTCCACCCGATTTAGAGCTTAAAAAGTTAGAGAGAGAGAAGGTCTCACTTTTCTCAGTCAATCTTACTTGCCGTGGTATTTCTCCTTGACAAGCCGAAGGGAATGGCGTTCTAAGCATCCGAGAGGAGCTAGTTCGCTAGGAGCAGTTATTGGTGGACGAGGAAGGCATTTGACAGTGCACGTTGAAGGCTTTTTCTCCTCCCCTTAGTTCTTGCTTTCATATTTTGTTGTTGGGTTGTAAGGAACGAATGAAACTTGCTTTGTGCTTGTTTATTTTGAACCCCACCATGAACTAATCCTATTTGATGGGAGTTCGCTTGGATGTTTAAGTTTTTATTGCAATGAATGGTTGATTTTCTATGCTTTATTCTGTTTTGTTTATGAAACTTAAAGCCTTAAGGTTGTAGGAGCTACGAGAGTAGTCTTTCCTTAGGAGGTTCCTAGGTTCGAGAGAATACCTTGGCAAAATATCCTTAGTATTCGAGAGAAACTAGGGAAGAACTATATAAACAAGGGGTTCTAGATAGTAACTAGACCTAATCCACCTTAGAGATATGGCTAGGATCTTATTCGACTAAAAATAAATTAAGCATGAACGATAGGTTAGATGTTAATATTTCCACAAAAAGGTATTGCTAAGACATATCCTATTATATGAACCAATAGGATCACTGCAGGGGTTTACGCCAATCGTTTTTTCCAGGGCGTCTTTAACCTGTCGAGTCCCTTACTAGAGATAACATAGGGCATCTCAGTAGACTCTGTCGGGCAAGTTAAGCATAGAAGAAATACCATTCAGAGAAATAGACTTAGGTTTTCCTTGTGACTCCTATCACTCATTTCCTTTGTTGTTTGTCTTGTGAGGAAGCCAAAGTCCTATATATATTAAATACAGGATTTACATTTTATTTTGCCTTGACATTTCTATTTGTTCCCACACTTTACAATTTCATTTTCCACGACATATCCAATTACTACCACATCACCATCATTCCATTTCCACATCAGTCATTCCATTTCCACATCAGTCATTCCATTTTTCACTAACTTTACTTAGGTGACAAAGTAAAGTGCCTTGACAAACCAATTTGATTTCCCCAATTCCCTGTAGAGACGATACTCAACTTATCACTTTATTACTTGTTTTATTGTGTATACTTGCACACATATCCGCACTCATTTTATAGTACTTACAAGAGCGGACAAGTTTTTGGCGCCGTTGTCGGGGAATTGGCAACTGGAAGTTAAATTGATTTGTCATAGCATTTTTATTTTACTTATTCATATTTAGCTTTGCTTTTTACTTTCCTTAATTTTTGTTCATTTGTTTCTCTAGGTACATGACCAGAAGCAACCTGAAGAGCCATTAATGATTATCAGTTTCCATCCACAAGGCTTGGAGTTGGGTGAAAATCTCATGGAGCTTTCGAGCTAAATTCTAAGGATAACGTGTCCGCCCAACTTGCTGCTATCACCAACATGTTGAAGAATTTGCAAAGGCCAAGTGAGGTGAGAGAAGTGAAGGCAGCTCATTCAGCATGTTTATTATGCCATGGCAATCACAATGAGAGTGATTGCCCAGCCAATCAAGAATCTATAAACTTTGTAGACAACTTCAATCGAGGTAATAACAACCCCTATTCTAACACATATAATCCCGGATGGCGTCAACATCCAAACTTTTCATGGGGAAATCAAGGAACCAGCAGTGCACATCAACCAGCTCGGCAGCAAAATTACAATGACTCCCAGAATTATCAATCGAATATACCATGGCATAATTCTAATAAAGGAGGGCCATCTTCATCAAACACAAGTTCTTTGGAAGCCACAATGCAAGAGTTTATTGCAACAACAAAAACAATGCTGCAAGACCATGCAACCTCCATAAAAAATCAAGGAGCCCTGCTTCAAAGCCATAGTTCGTCGCTAAGGGCGCTGGAGAGTCAAGTTGGTCAAATTGTCACGGCATTACATGAACGCAAACCATGACATTTGTCGAGTGACACTGAAGTCACCAAACCTCATGGCAAGCAAAATTACAGTGTGCTAACTCTTCGAAGTGGTACATAAATTAATGTTGAAGACAAGTTTGGGGAAGACCGAAGGATGATTCACTCCTTATAACCAAGCAAGTTGATCAAGATGTGCAAGAAGAAGCACCAGTAGAAGAGGAAAAGGCTGAGGAGTCGTCAAGTAAAGAAACTGAGAGGGCAAATAAAAATGCCAAGGCAACTTCTATTCGCACCTTGTCAGTACAGGAAGCCAGATCCCCACCACTGTTTCCACAAAGACTGAAGAAGCATAACAAAGATATCCAATTCAGAAAATTTGTTGACATTCTGAGTCAACTTCAAATCAATGTTCCTTTTCTAGAGGTTATGTAACAAATGTCCACATATGCGAAATTTCTCAAGAAAATTGTTACCAAGAAGAGAAAAGTGGAGCAGTACGAGACAATTGCCACGGCAAAAGAATTTTGCTCCTCCTTAAGCAAGCTGCCACCGAAGAGACATAATCCGGGCAGTTTTATCATCCAATGTTCGATAGGCAAAAAAATTGTTAGGAAGGCATTATGTGACATTGGCTCAAGTGTGAACTTGATGCCTAATTCAATATTCGTGAAGCTTGGGATAAGAAATGCGAGACCAACCTCGGTTATCTTACAATTAGCTGATCGTTCGCATGTTCGACCAGATGGACGAATTGAAGATGTCATCGTCCGGGTCGACAAGTTCATTTTTCCTGTCGATTTTTTGATTCTGGACTGTGAGGCCGACGTCATAGAACCCATCATCTTGGGGAGACCCTTCCTAGCTACCGGTCGTATTCTCATCGACTGTGAGAGGGGTGAACTAACCATGCGAGTGGTCGATCAACATGTCACTGTAAATGTCTTCCGATCACTTAAGTACATGGATGATTCTGAAGAATGCCAGAGCATTTTTGAAGTAGATACAGTAATTGCAAAAGAAGAAGATCAATTTTGCCATGACAATTTCATTCAGCTGGATGATAATGAGAGGCTATTGGAAGACTTAAAGGCCAAAGAGCCTAATGAATTTTCATTCAAGGAACAGTAGGCTAGCTTTCTCAAGGCTAGCCCAGGTACGCGTTTTGAACCTTCGAGCTTTGAAGAGTTTGTTCCTCCCAAGCCTTCATTACAACATGCTCCTACACTAGAACTTAAGAAATTGCCACAACATCTTAAATATGCTTATCTGGGTAGTGATGAAACTTTGCCTGTGATTATTTCCTCTGCCCTCACTCCTAACCAATAATCGAGTTTGTTAAGTGTTTTGTCACAGCATAAGAAAGCGTTAGGCTTGATGATGGCAGATCTCAAGGGAATAAGTCCAACAATCTGCATGCACAAAATCCTGCTGGAAGAATGCCACGGCAAATCCATAGAGCCACAGCGCAGACTAAATCCAATCATGAAGGAAGTTGTAATGAAAGAGATTCTCAAATGGCTCGATGTTGGAGTAATTTACCCCATTTCAGATAGTTTGTGGGTGAGTCCCGTTCAATGTGTGCCCAAAAGATAGGCATGACCATTGTGACGAGTGAATACAATGAGTTGATTCCTACTCGCACGGTCACCGGATGACGAATCTGCAAGGACTACCGTAAGCTTAACAAGGCCACCAAGAAGGATCGCTTCCCTTTGCCATCCATCGTTCAAATGCTGGATCGACTTGTTGGCAAGGTATTTTATTGTTTCTTGGACGGTTACTTGGGGTATAATCAGATTGTCATCGCACCAGAGGACTAAGAGAAGACAACATTCACGTGCCCCTATGGCATTAATGCATTCCGAAGAATGCCTTTTGGACTCTATAATGCCCCGGTAACTTTTCAGCGCTGCATGCAAGCCATATTCTCTGACATGGTTGAGGACTTTCTTAAAATTTTCGTGGATGATTTTTCTATTTCTGTGGACGACTTTCAAAAATGCCTCGGTAATTTGGCAAAGGTACTGAAGTGATGTGAGGAGGCTGATCTCGTATTGAATTGGGAAAAATGCCACTTCATGGTAACAACAGGCATTGTTCTAGGCTACAAGATTTTTACAAAGGACATTGAGGTAGATAAGGCCAAGATCGAGGTAATCGAGAAGTTTCCGCCACCAAATTCTGTCAAGGGCATTCAGAGTTTCCTTGGGTATGTCGGATTTTATCGAAGATTCATCAAAGACTTCTCTATAATATCCAAGCCCTTGTGCACCCTGCTGCAACAGAACCAACCATTTGTGTTTGATCAAAAATTCCATGGCGCATTCAAAGAGATGAAGCAAAGACTTATATCTGTATCGATCGTGGTTCCCCCAGATTGGACGGCCTCATTCGAATTAATGTGCGATGCAAGTGATTTTACCATGGGAGATGTGCTTGGGTAACGTAGAGGTAAAATCTTTCATGTCATATATTATTCAGTCGTACCTTAAACAATATACAATTAAATTACACGACCACTGAGAAAGAATTACTTGTCGTGGTATTTGCATTTGACAAGTTTAGGCCATACTTGATAGGCACCAAAGTTATAGTTCACACTGATCATTCAGCTATAAAATACTTAGTGAACAAGAAAGATGCCAGGCCTAGACTGATTAGGTGGATATTACTCTTGCAAGAATTTGACTTAGAGGTAATCGACAGGAAAGGTACTGAAAATCAGGTTGCAGACCACTTATCTAGGCTAGAGAACATTTCTGAATGCCATGACATTTTTTATATTAAAGAAGAGTTCCCTAACGAGAAAAGTTTATATGCCACGACAATTTCGTGGTACGCTGACCTTGTTAATTTTCTTGTTAGTGGTATTTTTCCTTGTGAACTAAATAGCCAGGGCAAAAAGAGGTTTCTGCATGATGCCAAGTTTTATTTTTTGGACGAGCCTTACTTGTTCAAGCAATGTGCCGATCAAATGATTCGACGGTGCGTCCCCGAAGAAGAACAAAGTGATATCTTACACCATTGCAACACATCGACCTGTGGAGGGCATTTTGGAGGTTCGAGGACTGCTGCAAAGGTCCTCCAATCGGGTTTCTATTGGACATCGCTATTTAAAGATGCCCACGAATTTTGCAAAGCGTGCGACAGATGCCAGCGCATTAGAAACATTTACAGTCTACACGAAATACCGCTGCAAAATATTCTGGAGATTGACTTTTCAATGTTTGGGGCATTGATTTCATGAGACCATTCCCATTTTCCTTTGGAGACTTATACATTTTGCTGGCGGTGGACTATGTTTGAAAGTGGGTTTAAGCAATTGCTACACCAAGGAATGATTCTAAGACGGTGCTCAAATGCCTTCACAATAACATATTCACTCGATTTGGAGTCCCAAGAGCCATCATCAGCTGATTGCCAAGGCATATCACCCGCCGACAAATGGGCAAGCTGAAGTGTCCAATCGAGAAGTCAAGCAAATCCTTGAGAAGCTGGTGAACCCTCGAAGGAAAGACTGGTCCCCCAAGCTCGATGAAACATTATGGGCCTATAGGACGGCATTCAAAACACATATGGAAATGTCACCTTTCAAGATGGTATATGGAAAAGCCTGCCACCTACCAGTTGAACTAGAACACAAGGCATACTGGGCAATCAAGAAGCTAAACTTTGACGAGCAACTTGCTGGGGAGAAACGATTACTTGATCTAAATGAAATGGAGGAGTTTCGAGCGCAAGCATATGAAAATACCAAGCTCTACAAGGAAAAAACCAGAAAGTGGCCTGACAAAATGCTTTTGCCACGGCATTTTCATGTGGGTCAGAAAGTATTGCTTTTCAACTAGAGGCTCAAACTCTTCCTTGGCAAACTGAAGTCACGTTGGTCGGGATCATTCGAAATCCATCATGTTTACCCATACGGCGCTATTGATATCAAGAACATGGATGATGGATCCATCTTTAAAGTCAATGGCCAGCGCCTAAGGCCTACCAGGGAATCCCACCTGCACGTGACAAGTCGGCGCTGTTCTTGCACGACGTCAACACTGGTCCGACATCTTAAGGATGTTGTGGCATTTTAATTTTACTTATGTACATAAATTATTCTTGTATTGATGTTATTTTAATATTTCTTGTTTTAATTAATTATTTTTATTGTATTTTTGCAAGGGTTAACCCACATGGAGAGCACGTGAGTTGTATAGAAGAAGCTTGGGAACAATTTGGGCGGCAAACTTGAATAGTAAAATGAGGGAACATTTTCACTTTTCACTTTTACCTAAGGTTAAAAATTTTCATTCTTCTTTTTTGTTTTCTTCCCGCCTTCCCCCACAAAAATCTTTCTTTTGTCTTATCTTCTTTTCACTTTTACTTTTCACTTTTACTTTCTTTCATCTCTTCATTCCCTCCGTTTAACTGAACTTACATAGCCGACCACGCCAAGTTTTTCCATTTCTTTTGTTTTGTCTTCTCACGATAGTCTAATCATGACCCCCTCCACCACCCTTACCACCACGATTTATATATGATGCCACTGTGAATGGTTCCAAACTATCAATAATCGGTGAGTCTTTTTTAAGTTGGGGTTTGTCTTCTCCAATGAGGAAGAAGTCGACTTGGGGAGTGAGGTGCTATATGTGGTCAGCAAACATAAGTGGCAAAAATTTGCCAAGCATCCCGCTGTCGTCAACGCAACCATAGTGAAGGAGTTTTATTCAAACATCACCAAGCCAAATCAGCATGTCGTGGTGGTTCACGGTATTTTTATTCGTTTTACTCCTACTGCCATTAATCGCTACTTTAAACTGCAGGTTACTGATGACCACCATACTCGTTTTGCACAAGAAGCTGTCAATAAAACTTACCAAGGCATCCTGGAAGACCTTTATCTTCCCGATACTCAATGGAACGGTCAACAAATGAGCCGCAAGACCGTGGACCGGGAGAGACTACTTCCACAAGTGAAGTTGTGGAATCATTTCATGAAGCACAAACTCTTACCCACTTACCACAACACCACCGTGTCTTGCCAGTGGATGCTCTTGCTTCATTCAATCATATTCGGGCGCGCCATCGATGTAGGGAAACTTATCATGAAACATGCTCATTTGTGCCTGAAGCGACTTGCAAGTGCCCTGGTATTTCCAAATCTCATCATCACCTTATGTAGTAAAAAGAAGGTCCCTGAAGAATTGTTTAATGAGATTTTATCGGGTATTGCTGGAATCACCAAAGCAAAAATCCCTTTGTTGTTGGGTTACAAGGAAGCCAAAGGGAAGGAAAAAAAGGCAACCACATCTCGTGCTACACCATTTCCACATGCCATGACAACTTCAAATGCCCTGGAAAAGGCAGTCCACCACACTCAAGAGCATGTCGGGCAGCTGTCCGAAAAACTGATGACATATTTTGCCTATGCAAGCTCGAGATAAATTTTTCGCCAGTGCCTTGATGGAGTTTCTCTCGCACACAAATTTTACCGTTCCTGTCTTCCCTGACATACTCGCGCCACCGCATGAGAATGCCGAGGCATCTGCAAAAGCACCCCACCCTACTCCAGCTACTGCTCAACACTTATCCAGTAAAGACAGTCACCAGCCCACTGAAGTGGACGATCCAGTTGACCCCGATCCAGTCCATGCAGTGTCACCCGATGCAAATTGAAAAGCCAACCTCCAACTTGCCAATGTCCCGGAACCACCACAATTCGTTGAACCCCTGGCGATCGAACATCCTCATATGTCGCAACCTGCCGCGCCTATGGAAGAAGCATACCCTGAAGTACCACAGCCCACCGAGTCAACTGAGGAGTCCCAATCCGAGATGCCACGGCAAGCTCCCTTGCGTAGGAGCCAACGCCGACTCAGGAAAGCATCTCAGCATTAGGAGCCCCCGCTCCCAGCCGTTCTAGAAAGACCTAGTACTCCTCCAGCCGTACCTACGTCTGACACCAAACATTCTAGCCCTGCCAAGCTAAGAAAGCGCACTCGCCGCGCAACCGCTGCACCACCTTAAAGCCAAGATACCTTGCATTTGCATTGCATTCATGGCATGTAGTTTCGTTTTCCTTAGTTTTAGTAAGCATTGGGGAAAATGCTTCTCTCAAGTTTGGGGGAAGTAGGGTTCTCACATTTCTTGCGTCATTGCATGATAGTAGCAGTAAATTAAAAATGCCATGACATTAGTAATTACCTGAATAGTTTTCTGGAATTAGTTAATGATGCCCAATGATGATGAATTTGATGGCTAGGATAGAATGTACATGACTGGTTGAGGATGATAGAACCAACCTTAGGACTTGTTTCTCTGAAATTATTGAATACACGATTGTATGCTTTCCATGCTTGAGGAATTTAGGGGTTTTTTATAAGAGAATTCTTAAAATGTTGTGGCATAAAATTTTGACTGTTGAAAGCCCTGTTTATATATTTTCAAAAAAAGATTTGAAGTTATGAATAAATGCCTAGGCATATCTGTAGAGGGACACTCCGCTATGCCATGGCATATGAGTGAATGAAAGATGTCATGGGATGACTCTATCTGACTAGAGTGTGGGATGATAGAGTGATGGGCTGACTCCCCTCGTGGAAGAACTAATAAAAGAAAAGAAAGGCAAGGTGGGAGCTGATTGAGAAAATGTCGTGGCAAATTAAGCAAGCTTGCGTAAAAAAAATTTAAGTTTGTTAAGCATGAACTGGATAAAAACACGCATACACCCACACAAAGAATCTTGCCATAAGGGACAGTACTAGATTTCTCGACCTAGTCTAGCATGTTGAAGCCATATGTGCTGAGGGCTTAAATTTTATCCCATAAACTATTCTGCTTCTGAACTTGTCATGGTATTTTTGTTTTGCTTATTACTATCCATTGCTTGAGGACAAGCAATAGCTTAAGTTTGGGGGTGTGATAAATCCGTAAAAGGACACATTTTAGGACCTTTTAACTTAAGTTATTGAATGTATAAAGGCTCATTTAGGACCATATAGATGCATTTAGAAGCATTTAGTTGCATGTGGTGAATATCGGTTTGCCGTGGCATTTTATTTTTACAGCGGTGCTGCTTTATGGGAAAGATAATTGTCTGATGATGTGCAGGTATTGAAAGTAAGGTAAAGAGGAAAGAAAATGATGTGACATAAGGAGATTGCTGATTTAAATAAAAATGCCAAGTTCGACTGGCATTTCGAGAGCGCACAAGGTGAAAGAAGATATTTTCCCAGCCAGCTGTCCCCGACTCTCCGTGCCCTCTGCCCAAGAAATCCACCTCGAAGATATGCCTGGAGGAATCGACGCTGCAACCTCCGGTTCTGCTGATGACACCGTCTGACCTTACAGATCTTGTCTGTCCTTGGGCGCCAGCGATGGGATTATGCCGGTCACTCAGCCATCTACCCAGCCTGCATCATAGACTGTACTACTTGACTCCCAAGCACTTGACCATGGTTTTTGGGGTTTCCTAGGATAGTTAACAAAAATCCTAGGATTTTTTCCCCTATAAATAGAGGATGAAGCCACCTTGAAGAAGACTTTGGTTCCACCCGGTTTAGAGCTTAAAAAGTTAGAGAAAGAAGGAATCACTTTTCTCAGTCAATCCTACTTGCCGTGGCATTTCTCCTTGACAAGACGAAGCGAGTGGCGTTCTAAGCATCCGAGATGAGCTAGTTCGCTAGGAGCAGTTCTTGGTAGCCGAGGAAGGCATTTGACAATGCACATTGAAGGCTTTTTCTCCTCCCCTTAGTTCTTGCTTTCATATTTTATTATTGGGTTGTAAGGAACGAATGAAACTTACTTTGTGCTTATTTATTTTGAACCTCACCATGAACTAATATTATTTGGTGGGAGTTCGCTTGGATGTTTAAGTTTTTATTGCAATGAATGGTTGATTCTCTATGCTTTATTCTATTTTGTTTATGAAACTTAAAGCCTTAAGGTTGTAGGAGCTACCAGAGTAGTATTTCCTTAGGAGGTTCCTAGGGTTCGAGAGAATACCTTGGCAAAATATCCTTAGTATTCGAGAGAAACTAGGGAGGAACTACATAAACAAGGGGTTCTAGATAGTAATTAGGCCTAATCCACCTTAGAGATAAAGCTAGGATTTCATTCGACTAAAAGGAGTTGAGCATAAACGATAGGTTAGATGTTAATGCTGCCACAAAAAGGTATTGCCAAGACATATCCTGTTATCTGAACCAATAGGATCAATGTAGGGGTTTACGCCAATCGGTTTTTCCAGGGCATCTTTAACTTGTCGAGTACCTTAATAGAGATAGCATAGGGCATCTCAGTAAACTCTATCAGGCAGGGTAAGCATAGAAGAAATATCATTCAGAGAAATAGACTTAGGTTTTCCTTGTGACTCCTATCACTCATTTCTATTGATGTTTGTCTTGTGAGGAAGCCAAAGTCCATATATATTAAATAAAGGATTTATATTTTATTTTGCCTTGACATTTCTATTTGTTCCCACGCTTTACAATATCATTTTCCATGACAAATCCAATTACTACCACATCATCATCATTCCATTTCCACATTATTCATTCATTTTGTCACATCATTATCATTTGTATATACCATCACTAACTTTACTTAGGTGACAAATTAAAGTTCCTTGACAAACCTATTTGATTTCCCCAATTCCCTGTGGAGACGATACTCAACTTATCACTTTAGTACTTGTTCGATTGTGTATACTTGCACACATATCCGCACTCATTTTATAGTACTCACAAGAGTGGACATGTAGATAATGCAACACAATTCTATTTCTTTGAAAACCAAGAAATCAACATATTTCCAAGGAATTGGAAAGAACATGAGGTGTTTTTCCTATCTAATTTGCATTATCCATAATCCGCATCAGAGAAGGCATGCAAGCTAAAGCTATAGTCTCTAGAATACCAAAGTTCTAAACTAGGAGAGTCCTTAAGGTATCTAAAGATTCTCTTAACAGCTAGTAAATGTGATTCCTTAGGACATGATTGAAATCTAGCATATAAGCAAACTCTAAACATAATGTTCGGTCTACTTGCGGTTAGATAAAGCAAAGAGTCAATCATTGACCTATAAAATTTAACATCCACACATTTACCTCCTTCATCTTTGTCAAGCTTTGTTGATAAGCTCATTGGAATGGCATGAGGCTTCCTATTTTCCAGTCCAAACTTTTTGAGCATATCTTTGACGTATTTAACTTGATTGATGAAGATTCCATCTTTTATTTGCTTGATTTGGAGTCCCAAGAAAAATAAGAGCTCCCCCATCATGCTCATATCGAATTCACTTTGCATTAGCTTAGAAAATTCTTGGCAAAGAACATCATTAGTAGAACCAAATATTATATCATCAACATAAATTTGAACTACAAATAAATATTTACCTATATGCTTTAAAAACAATGTAGTGTCAACCTTCCCTTTTGAAAAACCTTTTTCAATTAAAAAGTTTGACAATCTTTCATACCAAGCTCTAGGAGCTTGTTTTAAACCATAAAGAGCTTTTGTCAATTTAAGAACATGATTTGGAAATTTTGAATCTTCAAAACAGGAGGTTGTTCCACATACACTTCTTCTTTTATAAAACTATTTAAAAATGTACTTTTAACATCCATTTGATATAATTTAAATTCATTGAAACATGTAAATGCTAATAACATTCTAATTGCTTCCATCCTAGCTACGGGAGCATATGTTTCATCATTGTCTATGCCCTCTTCTTGAGTATACCCTTGAGCAAGAATTCTAGCCTTGTTTCTCACTATATTACCACTTTCATCAACCTTATTTCTAAATACCCATCTAGTACCTACAGTAGACTTATTACTAGGCCTTTCAACTAATGTTCATACTTTACTTCTATTAAATTGATTTAACTCTTCTTGCATAGCCATAATCCAATGTTCATCATTTAATGCTTCTTTAATATTCTTAGGCTCTATGCATGAGATAAATGCCACATAATTACAAATATTTCTAAGAGAATATCGAGTTGTTACCCCTTTGGATGGATCACCTATTATTTCACCATCTTTGACATAGTTGTATTTCATTGGGTAAGAGACTTCATTTTCTTCAATGGTTGGATTCTCGAGAGGATCTTGAGTTTCCTCATCTTTCGTTTATTCATTTGATGATGGTTATCCAATGTCATGCCCAACGTCATTTATGTTTATAATACCTACATCATCATTCACACAAGAATCCTTCCTCGAAGGGGATTATCAACGAAAACAACATGTATAGACTCTTCTACAACTAAAATTCTTTTATTAAATACTCGATAAGCTTTAGAATTTAAGGAATAACCCAGAAAAATTCCTTCATCACTTTTAGCATCAAATTTGCCAAGATTGTTTTACCGTTGTTTAAAATAAAACATTTACATCCAAAATGATAAAAATAGCTAATGTTAGGCTTTTTATTTTTAAAAAGTTCATATGGAGTTTCAAAATAGGTCTAATCATTACTCGATTAATAACATAACAAGTGGTATTTGTGGCTTCTTCCCAAAAATATTTTGGTAAATTATTTTCACAAAGCATGGTTCTAGCCATTTCTTCTAAAGTTTGATTTTTCCTCTCAACAACTCCATTTTGTTGAGGGGTTCTAGGTGCTGAAAAATTATGGCTAATACCATTAGAATTACAAAATTCAATAAATCCAAGATTTTTAAATTCAGTTTCAAGATCACTCCTAACACTAGTTATAGAGTAACATTTTTTCGTTTTGGATTACTTTTGAAAACGTGATAATTTTTTCTAATGCTTCATCTTTAATACTTAAGAATAGAACCCAAGTGTATCTAGACTAGTCATCTACCAATACAAATGCATATTGTTTTCCACCCAAGCTAGTAGTTCTAGATGGCCCAAAAAGATTTAAATGGATCAATTGTAATACTCTACTAGTGGATACGCCATTAATGGATTTAAAAGAAATTCTCTTTTGTTTTCCTTTAGCACAAGCATCACAGATTTTATCATTATCAAATTTTAGTTTAAACAACCCTCGAACTAAATCTCCTTGAATTAACCGTTAGAAAACACTCATACTAGCATATCCTAGTCTCCTATGCCATAACCAACTATCATGCTCATCCTTAGCAACTAGGCATAAATTTGTCATATCTATAGAATCTAAATGCACCATATAAATGTTTCATAATCTATGACCAACAAGCATAATCTGATTAGATGCAATGTCAATGATTTTACAACAATTAGTATCAAACAAGAAATTGAATCCTTTATCGCACAATTGACTAATACTCAATAGATTATGCTTTAATTCATTCACATATAAAACATTCTTAATTTGTATGGAAGACGTTTTACCTATAGTGTTTATACCTTCAATGTGACCTTTTGAGTTATCATCAAAAGTCACATCTCTTTTATTTTTGCGTTAAGCTCTATGAACCGGCTTTTTCCTCCGGTCATATGTCTTGAGTATCCACTATCAAGGTACCATGAGTTTAAATTTGTTTCCCGTGCCTTGTAGCAATGCTCCTTTTCCTACAAACATAGATTAATTTTTTATTTTTGGTACCCAAATTCTTTTGGGTCCATATTCATTAGTTTCCAAAATCATAGTCCCCTTAGGTATCCATTTCTGTAGGATATCCTTATCTTTAGTAGTAATGAGTTCTTTAGGAACCCATACACTCTTAACGATATTTCCATTAGAGGTTCTTCGGGGACCTCTATGATTGTAGTTTTTAAAACTTTTTCTAACAAAGTTGAATTTTGAATTTTCTCTATTTTCAAAACGTTTTGTTCCAACTTTATCAAAAAGAAGCTTTAAGATCATCAATTTTCTTTTGATGATCTTCATTGACCTTTGAAAGTAAATTATGCAAATCAGAATTTTTCTTTTTAAATTCTAGTTTGATTTGCAAATTTTTTATTTTACTTTCAAGATCATTGTTGGTCTTGGATATGAGATTATTTTCATTTTTCAATTTTGAAATATCATTTTTATATTTTAAAAATAATTTCTCATAATCCGAAGCCAACCCATTATATTCCTCTAATAACTCATCATAAGATAATTCATCTGAATTGAATGAGTTAGAGGTTACCTTAGAATCTTCCCCGAATACCATCAAGCACAAGTTTTATACATCTTGTTCCTCTTCATCGCTCCATGTAGCCACATGAGCCTTGTGTTTATTCTTTGATTGACCCTTTCTTTCAATTGTGGGCAATCTTATTTGACATGCCCCAGTTTTTTGCATTCATAGCAAATGATTGGGTCATTCTCTTTTGGTTCATTCGTGAAGCCTTCATTTCATTTGAATTTTCTTGATCGGTTTGGCCTTATTAATGTTTTGAACCTTTTGGAAAATAGTTTCATTTCCTCATCATCGTCATCTTCATCTGAATCACTCTCATTCTTTGTTGATTTGAGAGCAACTCCCACGTTTTTCTTCTTCTCCATCTCCTTCTTTGGCTCGTCTCTTTTCTCGAGGTTACCTCTTCTTTAAGCATCATTTCATACGTGAGGAGATAGCCGATAAGCTCATCAAGAGTCAAGGATTTTAAGTTCTTAGCCTCAATGATCGTCGTCTTCTTTGATTGCCAAGCTTTTGGAAGAGAGTAAACTAACTTCCTTACAAGCTTGTCATTTAGAATGATTTCCCCATATGATTTGAGACTATTGACAATCGTAGAGAATCTATTTTTCATAGCTTTGACATCTTCATCTGGTTTCATCTTGAAATTTTCATAGCTATAAGTTAGACTACTAATTTTAGATTTTTTTACCTCGTTTGTGCCTTCATGAGTGACTTGTAATTTGTCCCATATCTCATTGGCGGTTGTACAAGATGAAACTCTCTCATATTCATCTGGTCCAATAGCATAAAAGATAATATGGATGGCTTTGGAGTTGAGCTGGAACATTCTTGTCTCTCCTTCACTCCACAATCTTGGATGAGTGGAAGGTTTGATGTATCTGTCTTCTATAATATTTCATCCTCCCATGTCACTTGCTTGAATGAAATACATCATCATATTCTTCCAATAAGCATAATTAGCTCCATTGAAGAAAGGAGGCTTGTTGACGGACAATGAATCAAGACCGAAGTCGGAGTTTGAAGTGGAGGTCATTGATGACTTGATTATCGATGTAACTCTTCCCGGATCTACTCAAGAGACGATTAAATCTTCAAATGATTCAATCTCTGATACCAATTGTTGAGTTAATCGATCGATGGAATCGACCAAGAGGGGGTGAATTGGCAATTAAAAATTTGGTGGAAGCTTTTGCAGAAAATTGAAAATACTTGCACAGCGATTTAGAGTGGTTCGACTTTCTCAACCAAAGTCTACGTCTAATATCTTAGCTATCCACACTAAGGATTTTCCACAAATTCACTAATTTGTCTTTCTTTTGATGACAAAGAGTAACCTTACAAATCCCTCAAGAATTATACCCCAAATTCTTGAGGAGAACAATACAAATTTTGCAAACTTACAAGAAAATCCTCATAAGGCAAGATGTTTGCACAATTCTAGAACAAAGAAAGAACACTCAAGAATAATACAATTGAGCACAATAAGTGTTCTTGAAAGAAAAGATGAACATTGAATGAAATTTGGCTTGAAATTGCTCAAACTTGAGCTTTGATGCTTTCTCTTTGATTCTCTCTTGATTCTTGATTCTTGTTGTTTCTTGTTATTTCTTATTATTAATGAATGGCTTCTAAGCTTGTTTAAATACTCATTCAATTGATTCTGAACGTTGGGGATGGTTAGTGGAGTCAATGGAGTTGTTTAAATGTGAAAACAATTAATAAAATCAGTTGGGAGCGTGTTTGCATCGATGCATAGTCAAGGTGCATCGATAAATCAAGTGTAAAATTCAAATATTTCGACCATTGGCTGACCAAGTGCATCGGTGCACTAGGGTGTGCATCAGTGCACAAATCTGCTTTGATGTTTTGAAATAGCCGGGGTGCATCGATGCATGGCTTGTGCATCGGTGCATAAAATCAATTCGATGTTTTAATAATACATGGAGTGCAACGATGCATGGTATGTGCATCGATGCATGGTATGTGCATCGGTACCCAAAAGCTATTCGATGTTCAATTAAAACAAGGGTGCATCGATGCATTGATTTATGCATCGATACACTTACCTGGAAAAAAATTGATTTTAGGCTCATTTTTTGTTCGAAATACTTTGTGAAAATTGTTTCAAAAAATATTTATAAAACACAACTTTACACTTTAGTAAGGATTGAAATTGAACTTTGAAAGACTTGGAGTAATATTTTGATATTCGAATAATTACATCGAATATACTTGAAAAATCTTTTGTAAAATCTTAAAATTTATTTGTACTTAGTTTGTTATATCGAAACATCAAAATATTTTCAACAATAAATAATAATTCAAAAGTTGTATTCGTAAATCGTGTCGGGGTAAAAACCATTGCCTTAAAAATGAATTTACCCCGATGTGTGTAATTGCTCCAATATGAGGATCGTCCCCCGAGGTTAACACAGTCGCTCAAATTTTGTACACCAGAAACTGGAGTGGACTGTTGGAAGTATTGCACTTCTTATCAAGAAGTGCAGAGAGAACAACTTTAGAAACACTAAGGGAGTGAATAGTGAGTTGTGGACTGAGTTGAGAAGTTGAATACAATTCTCTATTTATAAGCTAGAAATAGGGGTATAATCGTCTAATAAAAAATAAGATTAATATATGATTTTAATTATGGAATTAAACCCTATTATAACTGCTGAAATGTCCTAATGAGTATGACTCAAAAATAGTCCAGATTCATTGCATCAATATTCAGTTGCTATAACTTCTAAAATTAAATCATGTAGCTCTTGTAAATAATGATATTAATAGCTTGTCTCTCCTTTGAACACAAATGGAAATCAGTCCAGATACATCTTAATGTTTTGATTTGATTTAGGAAAATAATTGTCAAATTTATTTAATTTCATACAGCTAATTAATCAGTTGTTATCATCTGAAATATTTGAACTTAAACAGTCCTCAATAGCCTATAAATATAAGAGAAATCTTTCACATTTTCATTTGTTCTTTCAGAGAAAAATTACACACGAATTTTCTCTAAAAAGATAGTATATGCACGAATGTGTCGGAGACATGTATTACCATGAGCACGAGCACGAGCATAGTAGAGTCGAACGGGGGTGACGACAGTGCGCGAGAGTCCCCTTGTTCTCTATCACTCAACAAGGGAGTGAAGAATGCAAGCCTTAAATACTCATTCCCAATAGTGTTTCCAACTCTACGTGGGATTGAGCATTATCAACATTCCCCCACTAATGTGAAAGAATTCATCTGAAACTCGAAAATTATCCTTCTAGAAGAGCAATAACGAGATTAGTTGCTTAAGCACTAGTGAACGTATCTTGAACTAGTACATAGTGATGATGAGGAACCATTCTCTTATATAAGTGAAACTAGTCTTGAACTTTCTAAGATAGGGGTAAACTCATATCACACAACTAACCCATTCATCTACATGAGTCCTCGATGTGTAAGATATATATACAAAAGTATATATTTGTCCATTTTACCTTAAGATTCTAGTAAGTGTGCTAGAAAAACAGCCCAATGTTTTTCATAGAATGCGGCTAACTCTTCCCACTTACATGGGTTATTTCATCAGGTTTATCTCGACGTAAGCCACCCTTAACATGGCTATGAAATAATTAAGAGTTTTTATAATAGCTCAGTCTCACAAAAGGTATGGTGACTTTTTTCAAGTTCATTATTAATGAACCACCCAAACTCTGAGATAAGAAGTCGTTAAAAATAAATATCCAACCTCATTAATTAGTAAATTCAATGAGTCCTTCTCACTAAAATCATCCAACTCTTGGATTTAAATTTATTAAGAGTTTAACAAATGCAACATTTCTTTCGTTAAGTTCACTTTGTCCTTGGTTATGAACTAAAAATAGATATTCAGCCATAGTCGGTAAATTTATCAAGTTTTTCTCACTAAGACTGCCTAAAACATGGACAATGAATTTATTAATAGCAATTAAGCTCATCCTAGGCATGTACATTATTCATCATAGGGATGAGTAGGTAGAAATGTACACTATGAGTTTTTCCATGGTTTCGTTTGACTACATTGAACTTAGATAACTAAGTTGGGTATCCACCATGAATTCCTTAACCAATGGGCTTTAGACCCATTCCCCTCGACGAATTTGGGACAAGCTTCCTACTTAACCCTTTGGTAAGAGGATCTACTAGGTTATTTTCCGACTTCACATACTCTAAAGAGAGCACTCCATTCTTTATTAAGTGTCTAATGGATTCATGTCTTATGTGAATGTGTCTTTTCTTAACATTGTAAGATTGGTTTTTTGCCACATATATTGTAGCTTATAAATTGCACAACAAAGAAATTGGTGGAGTCAGTCTTCCCCAGAACAAAATTTTTGCTAACAAACTTTTGAGCCACTCGGTTCTTGCCTAACTAAGTCAAGTGCTATAAACTCTGACTCCATGGTAGAACGAGCAATACAAGTCTACTTTGCTGATTTCCATGATATTGCTGCTCTACCTAAAGTAAAAACATACCCGCTCGTAGAGCTTACCTTATCATTATCAGAAACTCAATTGGCATCGCAATATCCTTCTAGTACCGTAGGATAATCAACAAACTCAAGTTTCCAATCTATAGTACCCTTAATATACTTCAGCAAGCGTCTAAAAGCAATCCAATATTCACTACTCGGATTATGAGTATATCTACTTAGTATGCTCACAGCATAAGAAATATCAGGTTGAGTATAGTTCATTAAGAACATTAAGCTTCCGATCAATTTAGCATATTCTGTTTGGGAAACGCTACTTCCTTTATTTTTAAAGAGATGTATGCTAGGATCATAAGGAGTTGAACAGGGACGACGTCAAACTGTCAAATTTCTTTAAAACTTTCTTAATATAGTGTGCTTGACTTAAAGAGAATCCATTTTCAGTTTTGATAACTTTGACTCCTAAGATTACATCGAATTATGTCAAATTTGTCATCTCAAACTTAGTGGGCAAGAAACTTTTTGTTTTGTTAATGGACTCAATGATGGAATTGAAAATCAACATGTCATCAACATACAAACTTATGACGCTATTAGTTTCAAACATCCTCGAATACACACAAGCATCCGAACCACTCACAATAAAACCAAAACTAAGCATAATTTTATGAAATTTCTCGTACCATTGTTTAGTAGCATGTTTAAGTCCATAAAGTGGCTTTTTAAGTCTACAGACTTTGCCTTCCATACCAAGTGCTTGGAAACCTAGTGATTGCTTCATGTAGATCTCCTCATCTATATCCTGATTCAGAAATACAATCTTAACATCCATTTAATGTACTTGTAATTTGTGAATAGAGGCTAGTGCAAATAATGCACGGATCGTTGAGATTTTCATAACGGGAGAATAAATATCAAAGTAGTTTAAACCAAACTTTTAAGTGAACCCTTTGACGACTAGTCTTGCCTTGTATCATTGGATCAAACCATTTGGCCTCAATTTCTTCCGGAAGACCCATTTATTGCAGATTGGTTTGAATCCCCTATGCAAGTCAATTAATTACCAGTATGATTAGACATTATCAATTCTGATTCATCATTGATAACGTTTTTCTATAAACTAGCATCGATAAATCTTACAGCTTCTTCGTAAGTTTTAGGATCCTCATCTAACAGAAATATTTAAGCTATAGGATCAGAAAGAGAGTCTAAATCATTTATCTAAGAAATAAAGGAAGTAATAAAATTTGGTCCAAAAGAAGTTTCAACTCTTTGTCTTTTACTTCTTCTAGACTCGAAAACAATCTCTTAAGAAGACCTAATAGGTATACTAGAAGAAGTGGAGGGAATATTTTCTATTTTTGTTTCGACATTTAGTCTTGGTTTCTTTAAAGGAAAAATATTTTCAAAGAAAACAACATCCCTTGACTCACAAATAGAATAATCTTATAGAAGCATGAATCTGTATGTGACACTATTTGTAGTATACCCTATAAACACTGCATTAACGATTTCAAGTTCGATAGTGGATTTCTTAAAGTCTGACAAACCCACTTTATTCAGACCCACCACATTTTCAAGTACTGTAGATTTGGAGCATATCCTTTCCACAATTCGTATAGGGGGTTTTGAAGTATATCCAGACCCCCTACATGTTATTAGATAACCTAGAACTTATTAATAATGAGTTCATCATTTCTTTTAAAGTTTTATTTTTCCTTTTAGATGTATTAATTTGTTGAGGAAAATAAGGGGCTAAAGTTTCATGAATTATGTCATTCTTCTCACAAATATCTTTTGAGAAATTAGATCCATATTCACCACCTCTATCAAATCTAAGTCGTTTAATTCTCCTATTTAATTGATTCTCAACTTATGCCTTATAAATAAGAAGTTTTCAGACTCATTTTAGTTCTAAGGATATAAACTTTTGTGTATCTTGAATAATTATCTACAAAAGTTATGTAGTGGTATTTTCCTCCTTTACTTTCAGTGTTTCTAAAGTCTGCTAGATCAATATAGACGAGTTCTAAAAATTCAGTCTTTCCATTAGAAACAATAGTAAAGTGAGGTTTAGCATGCTTGGCTTCTACATAAATTTCACATTTGTTAAAGCTAGTTATGTCTAGTTTAGGTAGAACATTCATATTCATCAATTTCTTTGAAGCATGAAAATTTACGTCCCCTAATCTTGCATGCCACATATCAACAAATTCAACAATGTAAGCAGAATTAGTAGTTTTATTTTCATTAAGTTGAGTTTCTATGACAAATAAACCATCGTTTAAAAAACCTTTCCCAACATAATCACTATTTCGGGAAAATACAAGTTTATCTATCTCAAAAGCTAACTTAATGTTTGCCTTATTCAAAAGGCCACCACTTATCAAATTTATACACAAGGTAGATACATACATAACATTATTAAAGGCCAGAGTTTTACCAGAAGTTAACTTGAATAAAACCTTGCCTTTGCCTAGCACATCAGAGCTGCTAGAGTTCCCCATGTACATGCGTTCGTTCCCATCCTCGAACTCGGTGAAAAAATTCTTCCTTGCACATAAGTGCTTTGAAGCTCCAGTATCAACCACCCATTCAGAATTGTTCTACACTAGATTGACTTCTAAAACCACCGCAGCAATTATGTCATTATCCTTTTCCACAATGTGCATCTGTGGCTTCTTGTCATTCTAGTTGTCTGAGTGGTGTTGCCATTGATAAGCTTTATGGCCGGCTATACCGCAAACATAGCACTTAAGTGTCTTTCCTTCAGGTTTGGCCTTTCCATATTTCTTGAAGTTGGCAGCCTTCTGAGGTTTAGTTTTATTGTTTCGATTCCCTCGTTTCATGATCCTCTTGAATATGGATTCAACCAAGTTAGCTTTAAAAGATAAATTACTAAGGGAATTAACAACCTTATCTTTTAACTGATTGGCTTTCTCAATTTTCATATAGCCCACCAGCTCCTCAAGTGAAATATCTCTCTTTTTATGTTTGATAGAATTACGGTAGTCAAACCAGGACTTTGGCAGCTTCTCGATGAGGACATTGTCTTGAAGCACCTCACACATTTTCATTCCTTCAACGATGATGTCGACAACCAAGTTCTCGTGGTCATAAACTTAATTCACTATTGACTTGTCGTTTATCATCTAGAATTTAAGCCATTCATTGACGATGTACTTCTTGATGCCCACATCATCAACACCATACTTCTTCTCCAGAGTGTCCAAAAATTGCCTTGACATTTCTTTCTCTAAGGAACATATCAAACAATTTGTTTGACATGTGACAGAGCAGGTGTCCTCGCACCGTTTTATTGTCCTTCTCGTATTACTCGTAGGTAGCGACGATAGCAGCAACAACGACTAAGGTAACATCGTTTAGAACCGCATTAGTATCGTTTTTGACAAATAGGGTTGGCAGCATAGTAGGTAGCAACGTGAGTAGCACGTAATCAAGGTCAAGTTGCTCGAAGAATATCAAGGTTCTTTGGGACCATCTTCAATAATTCTTTCTATCAAGTGCATTGAGCTTGGAAAGATCGGGAATCAACTTGCTCAAAGGTGATGTCATATTTACAGTTTATATGATTTCGTTTCTAAATTGTTGGAAATATGGACTGCAAAATCACACCGTTAGCACTGACTGGAAAAATAAATAATAATTAAAAAGTTGTAATCATAAACCGTGTCGTGATAAAAATCACTGCCTTAGAAACGAATTCGCTCTGATGTGTGTAATCGCTCTAATAGGCGGATCGTCCCCCGAGGTTAACATAATCGCTCCAAATTTCGTACACCTGAAACTGGAATAGATTGTTGGCGGTATTGCACTTCTTATCAGAAAGTATAGAGAGAATAGCTTTAGAAACACTAAGTGAGTGAATAGTAAATTGTGGAGTGAGTTAAGAAGTTGAATACAACTCTCTATTTATAGGCTAGAAATAGGGGTATAATTGTCTAACAAAAAATTAGATTAATATATGATTTTAATTATGAAATTAAACCCTATTATAACTGCTGAAACATCCTAAAATTAAATCATGTAACTCCTATAACTCAGGATATTAACAACTTAATTTCAGACATCTAATTAGAAAAATCTTTCACATTTTCATTTGTTCTTTTAGAGAAAATTTATGTTGAAGATGAATTACCACAATCACACGGACGTGTCGAAGACATGTATCACCACGAGACGGCGACGACGGCGCGCGAGATTTCCCTTGTTCTCTATTGCAAGCCTTAAATACTCATTCTCGATAGTGTTTCCAACTCTATGCGGGATTGAACATTACCAACATGATGTACAAGTTGTAAGAAACAAAGTTAAATATGAAGTATAATTGTTTTGTTTTTTTATCTCACATCTTTTAGTTTATTGTCCTTGTTTTAAAATTATAACATTGAAGATATTTTATTAATTTACATTCATCTTTAATTACATTTCATTGTTTCCCTTCGCAGGGGCTTATACCATGCTTGTCTTTTCAAAAAAATTTATATGTTGCCCCACTAATCATCACCATTGTTTGCCTGTTAATTTTATTGATACTAATTAATTACAGCCCCTCGTCAGGAGCTTGATCTACATTTCAGATTTCTGATGATCAGCTTTAGCCGCAGCGTGACAATTGTTCCTAATAACAGTGAGGTCGAATGGCACAGTATCGAGCGCCAACCATTGCTCCACCGTGAACAGCTGCTGTGTACAAGGGGTATGGATGCCGGTCATGGTGACTTCCACGTAGTTACAATACCATCCATGGAACGGACCTGAACCGTCCGATGTTAGGTTCATTGCACATACAGGAGCAGTCAAGCACCGTCCCCTACCCGAGAAAATATCCAAGTTTCCGCGTTCGAAATAGTTGTACCCTTCCCCCGTTAACCCTCCCCATGCTTATAGGTTACTAATATTGACGATTTGGCCGGCGGCGTCATAGAATGTTAGGCTGATGACGGAGTCTGTTCCGCCTTTGATGATGGTTCCGGTTCTTATTTAGATTGAGTAAACACAATCTTCATCGTCCTGCATGCACTAAAAAAAAAAAGACACGTTAGACATGGAGTTGCAACAGAGATAATGCGGCAGGTTTGCTTACGGAGCGAGCAATGGAGGAGGAGTGGAAGAGGAGGAATAAAGGCAATATAAACTGCTTTGTGGTCGCCATTGGATTGAAACTTTAAACTCTTGGAAGCTCTTATTTTGTATATTAATATGCAATTTACTATATTGTTATAATTTAAGAACAGTGGAAGTGATCCTAATAATCAGGACATGAAATTTCAATTTGTTAAATGTTATTTTTCTTACACTCGATTATAGAAATTAATTAAATTGAATATAAATTTATATGTATATTTATTTTTTTGTTCCGGTTTTATACGAGGAGAGGAAATTTCAAGTTGAAAATGACAAGGCATTATATTTTATGAGGACTTTTGGAAAGGAGCATTTAGGAATTTTTTTGTCGTTGACGAGCTACTGCAGTTCAGGTATCGACAACTTATCGATTTCTGGAGTTTTGAAGAGGAATTTGAAAGAAGAAAATATTTTTTTAATGGAAGATGGAAATATAATTTTTTTTAAAAATATATATTTATATTAGGTGATCGAGTCAGGCCTAGCCCAAGAAGGGTCTGCGCTTTAACCTACGGACGGACCCAACTTATGTCACCCAAATCTTTTATTTATTTATTTATTTGTGGGTATATTCCATTTTATATCTTCTGATTTATAAGTTTTCAATTTAGTCCTTTTTGCATGAATGACTATTATTTTTTCCTTTTAATTTTCAGTTTATTTTAGTTCAAACCTCGGCATGACATTTTATTTGTTTATTTAATTCTTATGCATTTGTAACAATTTTAAAGAATGTTGTTTTATTATGATAATTTTTGGAGTTGTCTCCGGACTTAATAGAGTGTTATCTTTTTAATTATTTGTAAAAAAAAATATTATTTTATTCATTTTTGAAAAATTAAGATAATATTGTTGTGTTACGATAATTGAGGTAGTCTATTAATTTATTAAAATGTTATCTTATTAATTATTTGTGATAAGATAATATCCTTTACAAAATTAAGTGGATATTTAAAAAAAATGAAAGTATTAGCTTTTAAAATGGTTCACCTTATTAATTCAACTTACATCCTATTCATTCAATAGATCATAAATTGATTTTAAACTTATAATTATATTTTCTTAAAAATTGAGATAACATAAAAAACATCAATTTTGAGCATAATGACTTGTGAGAGTGCTTTAATCTTCTCCACTCGTGATAGAATCTAATTTTACTTCGATTTTAAACTCAAACCTCTTAAATTATATTTTCAAAAAGAATTCTATAAATAATTTTATGAATATTTAATCGTACATGATTTAAAATGATTGATGAAGATTTAATTTTAAAAAAACACACACAATTTTTGAGAGAAAAAATTTCAAACCTAAAAGTACTTCAAAAAATCCTACTTATGGAATATTTTTCCACCGCCGATTAATGAAATACTTTTCTCAATTTAAATCATGAAATTATATATTTTAATACTTTTATGAAGTAGTTATTCTTAAAAAAAATGTACAAACCTTTCTAGAAAACATACAATTTTTTTAAAAAAAGGTAGTTATATAAAAATAAAATATTGTATAAGATAAAAACGAGAAGTTTCAAGAATAAAAATGCAATGTGTATCCAAAAATAGAAGCATGTTCTTCGAACCGAATGAAAACTAATTTAAAAGAGAAAAAGCTGAAAAAAGAAAAAGAGAGAGAAGGAAATGCGTTGTTTATACCTAACAGAAACATTCAATCTCAACGCAAAACCAACCACACAACCTCAAAGAAACAACCTCATCCCATGCAAGCCCTAAATTACTCCTCCCCCTTCTCCTTTGTCACCTCAACCATTTCTTTCGCACCCCATCTCTCCCATGGAGGATGAGCGGGTCGTCGCGTCTTCCGCCGGTAACCGGTTGCTGTCGCCGACATCCCACGCCGCCGCCCCAACCAACATGAATTTACCTCCCCCTCCGGGCCACCCCTTAGCCACCTACGTCGTCCAAGTCCCTAAAGACCAAATCTACCGCGTCCCACCGCCCGAGAATGATGGCATCGTTAACCGCTACCGCGAGGAGGCCAAGGCCAAAGGCAAGAAAGGAAAAGGGAATTTTTGCAATTTCTTTTTATGGTTCGTCATTGTTTTGCTCCTCCTCGGCGTTATAATATGCGGAACCCTAACGTCGATTTACTTCATCTTCAGCCCTAAACCCCCCAGTTTCGCCGTCACAAAGCTCCACGTAAAGCAACAGAAACAGGGCAGTTCTCCCACGTATGATGTGACTCTGAAAGCCAAGAATCCGAATGAAAAGATGGGGGTCCAATGCAAATCAGATAAAGACGGCGCCATCCTCGATTTCTGGATTAAAAACCTCGGATTCGGAGACTTTCCGGGCCTCAAACAAGAGGCCGGCGTTTCAAGCAACGTCAATATTAAAATCCATGGCTTGAAATCGAAAACGGTGCCGCTTAATGTTCAGAAGAGCATCAGCGACAAAAAGACGAAACGTCAAATCTCTTTGAAACTGAAACTGGAATGTCCATTGGTGTTCAACGTTTGGATCTTAAAGCTTTGGAAGAGAGACTTGGATGTCAACTGTGATTTTAGGGTTAGCACCTTGGCACAAGGAACCAAAATTCTGTACCAAAAGTGTACGACCAAAATGTCTTAAAGATTCATGCCCAAGGTATTGCATTGAGATTTGAGAATCGTATTATATTATAAATTGTAATTTAAATTCATACTTTTAATTTCATAATAAATATGTAAAACTCTTCTTCTTCTTCTGACTTTGGTAAAATTTTGCATTTAGGTACGGCCAACGACCTCTTGAGATTGCTCCCTGCAAAATTTGAACTTTTTTCTTATAGACATATATAGTTTCATGTGATTAAAGGATTTGTAATCCGAGGTGTTTATTCGGACAAAACGATGTGACAACAAATCCGGCTAGGCTATGCTTTATTATACTAATGGTTTTTGTTTATATAGATTTGTATTTTCGCATTCGAAACCAGTTGAATGCTACTTCTCATGGATGCTTATATGATCCAACTCAAATTAATATCTCCCTAATGTTTGTTGAGTCTTCTACTTCTACTTTTTTCTTATTAAAAGCTTTGAATAATTTAGGTTTTTTTTCCTTGTAATTAGTAACGTTGGTATTGATCAAACATGGGATTGAGATGTTCCATGAACCTAGTTTTGGCATTTTTGAAATTGTTTATGTTTATCATACCACGTATAAGGATCAAACATATATCACATATAATTTCAACCGAATTTATGGGAAATTATTGTTGAATATTTGGCATACACCGAAAGTAGAATGCAAATGTTGAAAGAAAAAACTAATTAATCCACCGAATACAATTGTCAAAAAGGTAATACACAATTGTTGAATTTGGACAATGGTTAAATTTCAATTTTAGTCATTGTAATTTAGGGTATTTACAAATTAGTCCTTAAGCTTCAACTATAAATACCCTAGCTCATTTAGCTTCAAACCCATCCCCAATCATTCTAGCTTTCTCCCAATATTAGAGAATTTAGAGAGTTTCTTGAGAGTTGTTTTCTCCTTTTTATCAAGAGATAATTATCATTGTTTTCTCCTTGGTAGATCGAGAGAAGTTGTAATTCCTATTTTCTCATAGTGAAATTCTTCTATCGTTGCCCGTGGTTTTTATCCTATATTATTTCAGGGTTTTCACGTAAATTTTGTGTCTTTTTTATCTTCATTTTTATTTTCTCAATTTATCAGTTGCGATTTTGCTATATCCGATAGCCGTCTTCCGCAACAATTGGTATCCGAACCAGATTTGAGTGTATAATATCTACTTATTGTCTTTGTGGTTGCCACCAAAAGCTGGATCCTCCAACATAAGAAAGTAAGAAGGTATTACACATTCTTTGAAGGTTCCAGAGAACTATTCACGATAGTGAAATAGTGGGAGCTATCTGTAATAGAAGCTATGGCAACGAAATTTGATATTGAAAAATTCAATGGGAAAATTTCTCATTGTGGAAATTGAAGATGAAGGCCATCATGAGGAAAGACGGTTGTCTAGCAACTATCAGTGAAAGGCCAGTAGATTTCACATATGAGAACAAATGGATCGAGATGGACGGGAATGCTATAGAAAACTTTCATCTAGAATTAGAAGATGAAGTATTGTCAAGCATCGAGGAGAAAAAGATAGCTAAGGAGTTATGGGATCATCTCACCAAATTGTACGAGGCCACATCGTTGCACAATAAAATTTTCCTTAAGAATAAATTGTACACTCTCCATATGTCAGAATCTACTTTAGTGACGGAGCACTTAAACACACTGAACACTTTATTTTCTCAGCTTACATCCTTAAGATGTACAATAGGAGAACAAGAACGAGCTGAACTTCTACTTCAAAGTCTACCTAATTCATATGATCAACTCATCATCAACTTGACAAACAGTAATGTCACCAGTCTAGTATTTGATGATGTTGCAGCTGTTGTTTTACAAGAAGAAAATCGGCGCAAGAACAAGGAAGACATACAAGTAAATCTGCAACAAGAAGAAGCGTTGACAATGATGAGAGGGAGATCAACAGAACGTGGCCAAAGTAGCAGTCACAAACAAAGTAGATCGAAGTCGAGAAGCAAAAAGAATTTAAAGTGCTACAATTGTGGAAAGAATGGTCACTTGAAGAATGATTGTTGGAGTCTAACTAAAAACTCCAATCCACAAGGCAATACCGCAAACACTTCAGATGATGTAGATGTTCTATGTTGTGAAGCGTCAACCACCGTGGAAGGTAGAAAAAGATTTGCAGAAATATGACTCATTGATTCGGGAGCAACATATCACATGACCTCAAGAAGAGAATGGTTCCATCATTATGAACCTGACTTAGGAGGATCTGTGTATAGTTGCAATGATCATGCCTTAGAGATCGTTGGCGTGGGGACCATCAAATTGAAGATGTACGATGGAACAATTAAAGTTGTTCGAGATGTGTGGCACGTGAAAGGCCTAAAGAAAAATTTATTATCATACAGATTATTGGATAATAATGCAAGCAAGATTGAAACACATAAATGAATCATGAAGGTGTTCTGTGGAGCACTTGTAGTGCTGAAAGGCGAAAAGATAGCTGCAAACTTGTACATGTTGAAGGGAGAGACTTTGCTAGAAGCAGAAGCCTCTGTTGCCTCAACAAAACGGAGTGGCAAAGCGAATGAACAGAACCTTGTTAGAAAGAACAAGAGCAATCTTGAGGGATGTATGCCTAGAAAAATCATTCTGGGCAGAAGCAGTCAATACCGCCTGTTATTTGGTGAATCGAGCTCCATCAACTACAGTAGAGCTGAAGATACCAATGGAGATGTGGACTGGTAAACCAGCTGATTAATCAAGACTAGTAAACCAGCTGATTATTCAAACCTTCATGTATTTGGAAGTATTGTGTACGTGATGTACAACTCCCAAGAAATTTCAAAATTGGATCCAAAATCCAGGAAATGCAAATTCTTGGGGTATGCTGATGGAGTAAAAGGGTATCGCTTGTGGGATCCCACTGCCCGCAAAGTGATCATCAACATGGATGTTATCTTTGTAGAAGATAAGCTATAAAGAAAAGAAGATGATGATAGCGCTGAAAAGTCAGAGACTACACAAATACATGTGGAAAAAGAGGTTGGACAAGGAGATTCTTCTGAAGTAGAACCAACACATTGATGAACAAGAACCAGAGAGTTCTGAAGCTCCAAAAACTCGTCAATCAGATCATGTGAGAAGACGTCCCAATTGGCACTCAGATTACGTTATTGAATGAAATATTGCATAATGTCTTTTAACAGAGGACGGTGAGTCATCAACATACCAGGAGGCAATAAACAGCTCAGATGCTTCACTGTGCATGATGACGATGCAAGAAGAAATTAAACCCTTCATAAAAATAATACATGGGACCTTGTGCCACTACCACAAGGAAGGAAGCCAAATGGTAACAAATGGGTCTTCAAAATCAAGCGAAATGGTAACAATCAAGTGGAGAGGTATCGTGCAAGACTGGTGGTTAAAGGATATGCTCAAAAAGAAGGTATTGATTTTAATGAAATCTTTTCTCTTGTGGTTTGACTGACAACAGTTCGAGTAGTCTTGGAAATGTGTGCTACATTGAACTTACATCTAGAGCATCTAGATGTTAAAACAGCTTTTCTTCATGAAAATCTTGATGAAGAGATTTATATGCTCCAGCCTGAAGGTTTTGAAGAAAAAGAAAAGAAGAACTTGGTTTGCAGGTTAAAAAAATCTTTGTACAGTCTAAAGCAGGCGCCAAAATATTGGTATAAGAGATTTGATTCCTTCATTATGTGCCTTGGATACAACAGACATAATGTAGACCCTTGTGCTTATTTCAAAAGGTCTGGTGATAATAATTTTTTTTATATTGTTGTTGTATGTGGATGACATGTTGGTTGCAGGACTCAAAAAAGATCATATTGAAGAATTAAAGGCACAACTGGCTAGGGAATTTGAAATGAAGGACTTGGGATCATCAAACAAGATTCTAGGGATGCAAATTCACCGAGATAAAAGTAATAGGAAGATTTGGCTTTCACAAAAGAATTACTTAAAGAAGATCTTGTCACGATTCAGCATGCAAGATTATAAGCCAATTTCTATCCCTCTTCCTATTAACTTCACATTATCCTCCAGTATGAGTCCTAGCAGTGAAGAAGAGAGGATGGAGATGTCTCGAGTACCGTATGTATCGGCAATGGGAAGTTTAATGTTCCCTATGATATGCACAAGACCATAAATTGCACAAGCAGTGAAAGTGGTTAGTCAGTACGTGGCGAATCCAGGCAAAGAGCATTGGAATACAGTAAAGAGGATCCTGAGATACATCAAAGGGACCTCAAATGTTGCATTATGTTACGGAGGATCAAATTTACTTATCAATGGGTATGTCGATTCTGACTATGCAAGAGATATGGATAAAAGCAAATCTACTACAGGATATGTGTTCAAAGTTGCTGGTGAAGCTGTAAGCTGGGTTTCAAAATTGCAGTCAGTTGTGGCTACATCCACAACAGAGGTAGAATATGTAGCAGCTACACAAGCCAGTAAAGAAACAATTTGGTTGAAGATGTTATTGGAGGAGCTTGGGCACAATCAAGAGTATGTCTCTCTATTTTGTGACAGTTAAAGCGCCTTACATCTAGCAAGGAATCCATCATTTCATTCAAGGGCAAAAGACATACGAGTTCAATACCATTTTATTCGTGAAAAGGTAGAAGAAAGGGTGGTAGATATGCAGAAGATCCATACCAAAGACAACATAGCATATTTCATGACGAAGGCGATCAATGTTGATAAATTTACTTGGTGTTGATCTTCTTGTGGTCTATTAGAGACGTAAGCAACATGATGGTACAAGGTAGAAAGAATGGTGTGAAGATATGATTGTTCCAATCAAATCTTCAAGTGGGAGATTGTTGAATATTTGGCATGCACCGAAAATAGCATGCAAATGTTGAAAGAAAAAATTAATTAATCCATCGAATACAATTGTCAAAAAGGCAGTACACAATTGTTGAATTTGGACAATGGTTAAATATCAATTTTAGTCATTCTAATTTAAGGTATTTACAAATTAGTCTTTAAGCTTCAACTATAAATACCCTAGCTCATTTAGCTTCAAAACCATACCAAATCATTTTCACCCAATACTAGAGAATTTAGAGAGTTTCTTGAAAGTTGTTTTCTCCTTTTTATCAAGAGAGAATTATCATTGTTTTCTCCTTGGTAGATCGAGAGAAGTTGTCATTTTTATTTTCTCATAGTGAAATTATTCTACCGTTGCCCGTGGTTTTTACCCTATATTATTTAGGGGTTTTCCACGTAAATTTTGTCTCTTTTATCTTCATTTTTATTTTCTCAAATTATCAGTTGCGATTTTGCTATATCCGATAGCCGTCTTCCGCAAAAATTGGTATCCGAGCCAGATTTGAGTGTGTAATATCTACTTATTGTCTTTATGGTTGCCACCAAAAGCTGGATCCTTCAACATAAGAAAGTAAGAAGGTATTACCCATTCTTTGAAGGTTCCAGAGAACTATTCACGATAGTGAAATAGTGGGAGCTATCCGTAATAGAAGCTATGGCAACAAAATTTGATATTGAAAAATTCAATGGGAAAAATTTCTCATTGTGGAAATTGAAGATGAAGGCCATCATGAGGAAAGACGGTTGTCTAGCAACTATCAGTGAAAGGCCAGTAGATTTCACAGATGACAACAAATGGATCGAGATGGACGGGAATGCTATGGAAAACTTTCATCTAGAATTAGAAGATGAAGTATTGTCAAGTATCGAGGAGAAAAAGATAGCTAAGGAGTTATGAGATCACCTCACCAAATTGTACGAGGTCAGATCGTTGCACAATAAAATTTTCCTTAAGAATAAATTGTACACTCTCCGTATGTCAGAATCTACTTTAGTGATGAAGCACTTAAACACACTGAACACTTTATTTTCTCAGCTTACATCCTTAAGATGTACAATAGGAGAACAAGAACGAGCTGAACTTCTACTTCAAAGTCTACCTAATTCATATGATCAACTCATCATCAACTTGACAAACAGTAATGTCACCAGTCTAGTATTTGATGATGTTGCAGCTGTTGTTTTACAAGAAGAAAATCGGTGCAAGAACAAGGAAGACATACAAGTAAATCTGCAACAAGAAGAAGCGTTGACAACGATGAGAGGGAGATCAACAAAACGTGGCCAAAGTAGCAGTCACAAACAAAGTAGATCGAAGTCGAGAAGCAAAAAGAATTTAAAGTGCTATAACTGTGGAAAGAAGGGTCGCTTGAAGAAGGATTGTTGGAGTCTAAATAAAAACTCCAATCCACAAGGTAATACCGCAAACATTTCAGATGATGGAGATGCTCTATGTTGTGAAGCGTCAACCACCGTGGAAGGTGGAAAAAGATTTACAGATATATGGCTCATTGATTCGGGAGCAACATATCACATGACCTCAAGAAGAGAATGGTTACATCATTATGAATTTGTCTCAGGAGGGTCTGTGTATAGTTGTAATGATCATGCCTTAGAGATCGTTGGCATGGGGACTATCAAATTGAAGATGTACGATGGAACAATTAAAGTTGTTCGAGATGTGCGGCACGTGAAAGGCCTAAAGAAAAATTTATTATCCTACGGATTATTGTATAATAATACAAACAAGATTGGAACACGGAAATGAATCATGAAGGTGTTCCGTGGAGCGCTTGTGTTGCTGAAAGACGAAAAGATAGCTGCAAACTTGTACATGCTGAAGGGAGAGACTTTGCTAGAAGTAGAAGCCTCTGTTGCCTCATGTAGTTCAGATTCTGCAATGTTATGGCATCAGAAACTTGGACACATGATAGAACAAGGAATGAAAATCCTTGTGGAGAAAAAGCTACTTCCAGGCTTAACGAAGATATCACTTACTTTGTGTGAGCATTGCATAACAAGTAAGCAGCACCGGTTAAAATTCAACACATCAAATTCTAGAGGCAAAAATGTTCTAGAATTGGTTCACTCTGACGTATGGCAAGAACCAGTTACATCCCTAGGCGAAGCAAAATATTTTGTCTCATTTATTGATGACTACTCCAGGAGATGTTGGGTGTACTCTATTAAGAAGAAGTCAGACGTGTTTTCAACTTTCAAAAACTTCAAAGCGCAGGTGGAACTTGATTCTGGAAATAAGATCAAGTGTTTTAGAACAGATAATGGAGGAGAATACATAAGTAAAGAATTTGATAATTTTTGCATGAAAGAAGGCATCAAAAGACAATTCACAGTGGCGAACACTCCTCAACAAAACGGAGTGGCAGAGCGGATGAACAGAACCTTGTTAGAAAGAACAAGAGCAATATTGAGGGATGCATGCCTAGAAAAATCATTCTAGACAGAAGCAGTCAATATCGCCTGTTATTTGGTGAATCGAACTCCATCAACTACAGTAGAGCTGAAGACACCAATGGAGATGTGGACTGGTAAACTAGATGATTATTCAAACCTCCATGTATTTGGAAGTATTGTGTACGTGATGTACAACTCCCAAGAAATTTCAAAGTTGGATCCAAAATCCAGGAAATGCAAATTCTTAGGGTATTGCTAATGGAGTAAAGGGGTATCGCTTGTGGGATCCCACTGCTCGCAAAGTGATCATCAGTAGGGATGTTATCTTTGTAGAAGATAAGATACAAAGAAAAGAAGACGATGATAGCACTGAAAAGTCAGAGACTACACAGATACATGTGGAAAATGAGGTTGGACAAGGAGATTCTTCTGAAGAAGAACTAACACATTGATGAACAAGAACCAGAGAGTTCTGAAGCTCCAAAAACTCATCAATCAGATTGTGTGAGAAGGCGTCCCAATTGGCACTCAGATTACGTTATTGAAGGAAATATTGCATATTGTCTTTTAACAGAGGACGGTGAGTCATCAACATACCAGGAGGCATTAAACAACTTAGATGCTTCACTGTGGATGATGGCAATGCAAGAAGAAATTGAACCCTTCATAAAAATAATACATGGGACCTTGTACCACTACCACAAAGAATGAAGCCAATTGGTAACAAATGGGTCTTCAAAATCAAGCAAAATGGTGACGATCAAGTGGAGAGGTATCGTGCAAGACTGGTGGTTAAAGGATATTCTCAAAAAGAAGGTATTGATTTCAATGAAATCTTTTCTCCTGTGGTTCGACTGATAACAGTTCAAGTAGTCTTGGCAATGTGTGCTACATTGAACTTACATCTAGAGCATCTAGATGTTAAAACAACTTTTCTTCATAGAAATATTGATGAAGAGATTTATATGCTCCATCCTGAAAGTTTTAAAGAAAAAGAAAAGAAGAACTTGATTTTCAGGTTAAACAAATCTTTGTACGGTCTAAAGCAGGCGCAGAGGTGTTGGTATAAGATATTTGATTCCTTCATTATGTGCCTTGGATACAACAGACTTAATGCAGACCCTTGTGCTTATTTCAAAAGGTCTAGTGATAACAATTTTGTTAAATTGATGTTGTATATGGATGGCATGTTGGTTGCAGGACCCAACAAAGATCATATTGAAGAATTAAAGGCACAACTGGCTAGGGAATTTGAAATGAAGGACTTGGGATCAGGAAACAAGATTCTAGGGATGCAAATTCACCGAGACAGAAGTAATAGGAAGATTTGGCTTTCACAAAAGAATTACTTAAAGAAGATCTTGTCACGATTCAGCATGCAAGATTGTAAGCCAATTTCTACCCCACTTCCTATTAACTTCAAATTATCCTCCAGTATGAGTCCTAGCAGTGAAAAAGAGAGGATGGAGATGTCTCGAGTACCGTATGCATCGGCAGTGGGAAGTTTAATGTTCCCTATGATATGCACAAGACCATACATTGCACAAGCAGTAAAAGTGGTTAGTCGGTACATGGCGAATCCAGGCAAAGAGCATTGGAATACAGTAAAGAGAATCCTGAGATACATCAAAAGGACCTCAAATGTTGCATTATGTTATGGAGGATCAAATTTACTTATCAATGGGTATGTCGATTCTGACTATGCATGGATATGGATAAAAGAAAATCTACTACAAGATATGTGTTCAAAGTTGCTGGTGAAGCTGGAAGCTGGGTTTCAAAATTGCAGTAAGTTGTGGCTACATCCACAACAAAGGCATAATATGTAGCAGCTACACAAGCCAGTAAAGAAACAATTTGGTTGAAGATGTTATTGGAGGAGCTTGGGCACAATCAAGAGTATGTCTCTATGTTTTGTGACAGTCAAAGCGTCTTGCATCTATCAAGGAATCCAACATTTCATTCAAGGGCAAAAGAAATACGAGTTCAGTACTATTGTCAAAAAGGCAGTACACAATTGTTGAATTTGTACAATGGTTAAATCTCAATTTTAGTCATTCTAATTTAAGGTATTTACAAATTAGTCCTTAAGCTTCAACTATAAATACCCTAGCTCATTTAGCTTCAAAACCATCCCAAATCATTTTCTCCCAATACTAGAGAATTTAGAGAGTTTCATGAGAGTTGTTTTCTCCTTTTTATCAAGAGATAATTATAATTGTTTTCTCCTTGGTAGATCGAGAGAAGTTGTAATTCATATTTTCTCATAGTGAAATTCTTCTACCGTTGTAACACCCCAATTATTGTAATTATTAAGGGCCACTCAATAGGAGATATATTTTTTAAGTAAGGATAATGGCAACATGGTTGAAATCCATTGCTTTCCAGCTTAGAAGAAATGTTATATTATTTCTTGCTTGTTGATTCACAGCTGGATTTGTTGACAAAAGAAAAAAATTAATGGAAATGATGTGGTTTGTGTGATAAAGAATATTGCAACGTTAACTGGTGCGTTGTTTACTTTGAATGCCTCTCAAATTCCTATTGAGTTGCCTACACTCTTTGATAAAGACAATGAACATATGGGAATTTTATTATTTTAATATTAGTATTTTATTTAGATTTCCAGGAACTATATAATTGAGATATTTTGAAAGTCTCTCTTTTATAGAGTGTATATACGTAATGGAGGAAATCATTTGGGAAGGCAAAAATACAAACCCAAACTTATCCTTATCTTCACCGTACCCATGCTTCGCTGTCTCCGTCGTTCCAGAAGTGTAAAGCGGTATTGGATGCGGTGGAGTTTACCGAGAGAGTATCGGAGGATGAGTTTAAGAAGCGATTGAATTCTTATAGCAAACCTATTGAGCTTGATCGTCTGTTTAATGGCCTTCCAAATGCCCTACGTCCATCATCAGGATCACTTGGTAATTAAGGAGATGCTGGTGGCAGGACTACATCCCATAGCCATTCTGAGCATCAAAATATTGACTTGGAAACTGCTGTGTATACTCCTCCCACTCTTGTACCTCCTCGAATTATATCATTTCTACATGATCTAGCCAAGCAAATGGTTCGAGCTGGTCATCAGCAGCAGTTACTCAGAATTTATAAGCATCATTTGTGTTCAGTTTGAGTATTCCTGGAGAAGGTTCAGACATGGAAGCTGCTCTTTTCGTTTGTTCACTAGCTTTGGCAATGGAATCACATGAAATGGAGCAGTTATAGAGAAAGAGAAAACAATTTAAAATAAACGTGAAATGGAGCATGGAGCAATGGAATCACGTGGTTTTGGGGAACTATTATTAAAGTGCAAATGGGTAAATCACAAGGTGTGTCATCCAAGTTTGGTGAGATCTTTACCTTGTCTCTTAATTTCCAAGTGTTTATAGTTATGACATAATAGTTTTTACAAGATCAATTTAGTCACTAATTTAAGTAATTAACTATTTTGATGGCACCATTAGTTTTCAATTTTACCAATTGAGCCCTCTATTATAGAAAGGATTTTTAATAAGTTATTTTTATGGCGAGGAAATTTATTTTAGATTTGGGTTCGTATATTTGAATGTTCGGGTTCTTGAGAAAAAGATTGGAAGCTAGAAGTTGAGTTGGTGAGCTTGAATTCAAGAGTTATTGTTTGGGTTTTATCGACGTCATGAGTTCGATTCCGCAGTCCGTTTTGCCAAATTCATACCCGAAGGCCTTGAAATTTCCAGTCAAACCCTTTGACTTTGATTATTGACCGAAAAGTCAAAATTTTCGAAAAGTCATATTTTATGTTTTTCGACGTCCTGAATCCGAATCCGAAGACCGTTTCGTCAAATTCAAACACGGTAAGCTGCTTTTGACTAATTTATCACCCGATTCGATTCGTTTTTCAGAATTAAACTCTATTTTTGATTAAATTTCTGTTGATATGCATCTGAGGAATTTTTGGAAGATGATTTCAAGATCGAGGGCGTTCGAATGGAATTTATATGGTCGATCAGTATGTCACAAAAATTGAGGTAATACTTTACTACCTCTTTATGCTTTATGGAACATGTTGATATCGGTAAATGCATGAATAAGATAATGTTGATCACTTTTGTGGAGTTGAATAATTTATACACTTGATATGAATGTGGTAGAAATTCTGCAACTGAATACGGATCGAATGACTAAGATAAGAGATTGATAATTGTTAGAATTAAATTACAAGTTTGTGATTGGTGATAAAGAAATCAGCTCTGGATTTGTAACTTATATTTTATATCATCAAGGGTTAAATGTTAAAGGTACTTGGATTAAATAGGTGATTTGATGAGTTTGGAAACACTGTTGAACTTACATGATGAATTGTCATTATGGGTTATGAGCCATGGATTAAGTACGTCAGTATTTCCTGATATTGTTGAAACGTGGAAATGAAATAAAGACCGTTGGAAGATTTATTCAGTGATGATTATGGGGATGATCTATGGATCTGCATTATGGTATTAAATAGTGAATACACTGGAAAGATAATGAATTGACTTGTTGACATGCATCAGTTTGAGAGTTGTGTAACTCGAGTTATTTGATAATATGATCGATAGTCGTAGATTGTAAATGACTTGAATCTTCGATTCTATATTTCATCTCAAATCACTTCGGTCATGTTTGAAAAAAAACAAGTAACGTAGAAGGAAAAGATTCTGAATATCTCATTTGGTTCAATTGGGCTGAAATCCTATGAATTCAAAGTATATTCCTAAATACCCCTGATTGTTTGGGTAATGGAATCACTCGCAGTAAATCTGAATTTAGAATTATTATGTATAAAGGTTTCTGAACGTTTTCCTAATGCACACGAAAATATAGTGGGATTCTAATGTATCAACCTTAAATGTCTGTCTAGGTCGGTTAGTAATTTATTCTCCTCAATAGGACCTTGTTCCTGGAATTTGATCAAATTTCATAAGTTTCATGTTATCCAAAATGATAACTACAATGGCCTCTGAAAATACTTGGATTCTCTAGTGTGCTCCCTAATTATTACTGAACTGTTTTATTGGTTTTAATATGAGGTACACTGAGTTCTTTGGTTACTGTTTTATTGATGCACCAATTTAATGTGATGATTTATGGAATTTGTGTCACGGTGCAATTGAACTTTTGGATTGAATTACAATAGTATAGCTCTGATCAAGCTAATAAACAGAATGGGCCTAATGTGACTCTTGCGGCCCCAAGATACATTAGGTTGGCTTCCCTTGCTGTGTGCTTAGGGTAAGCTATATGGACTTGGACTTACGGGCTTAAGGATGCAAGCTATAAAGCTTATCATTAGGTTGGCTTTCTTTTTGTTGTGTGCTTAGAGTAAGCTATATGGAAAATAGTTTTGGAAATTACTGATGGTGTACAAGAAAAGAGTTTAAACTATGATTTTCAAAAGTTAAATTTCATTATGATTTTATGAGATTTACTGAACTATCATTTGATAAGTGTAACTATTATGATTTTATTATACTGTTGGAACACACTAGACATCCTATTCGATCTCCTGAAAATGTCATACTTTGAAAGGTTTCTTATGAACTGAGATTCATGGCTTCTACTCGATGAACTTCTATGGGAACCCCAAATTATTCTGCAAACTGATATATGTATGATTCAATAAGGAAATTATATGGCTTTCCATTTATCTACATGTCATGTAGCATCATCTGGTAGTTCTGTATTACTGAGCTTTCCGAAGCTCACTCTATTACTCAACATTGCAGGTTAAAAGAATTGTACCAGTGCAGCTATCGACATCAGTAAGGTAGTTCTTCTGGCGTTGCTTGCAGAGAATGGTACATGTGATTAGGGGGCATGTGAATTGTATTTTGTTTTATATTTGAGTTTGAAAAACCTATTTTATTTCTGAATAATAATAAATCATTTATGATTTTACATGTTTTAAGAAAAGTTTTAAATTTTCTGCTATTTTTACAGTGGGTCGCTCCGGTGGCCCTAATGTGACACTCCAGATCGGATCGGGCTATCCGCATCGGTCTGAGGGGGTTACAACCGTTGCCCGTGGTTTTTACCCTATATTATTTAGGGGTTTTCCACGTAAATTTTGTGTCTCTTTTATCTTCATTTTTATTTTCTCAAATTATCAATTGTGATTTTACTATATCCAATAGTCGTCTTCCGCAACAATTATTACAAAAAAAAAAGACATTTCAACAAAAAGGAGATTTGTAATATACTTTTTTACTAAAAAGAGATGCTTCATATATAAAAAAAATTACTTTTTTTGCACAATTTGTCAAATATTCGGTCTCTTTAAATTCTCAAATGTACTTGCGACAGTGGAAGTAAAGACTTGTGGTTTACAAATATTTTTCTGGAAGTGGAACCGACTTTGAGGAATGAAACTGGGCTAACAAGATAACACATAAGGTCAACCTACTTAGCCTAAATTCGATCTATAGAGTCTCCATAGTATAACTAATCTATTCAATAAACATTAGTTAACATTTGATTGTTGATTTAGAAATTTGGATCGTTACATGATAGATATAGTGTGTGCACGTGTTGAAAAGGGTATTTTCAGTAAGTATATGTGACAAGGGACTATGCTAGAAAATTTGTGTTGGGATGTTGAGATAAAATTTAAAAATGTAGGAGACCAAAGTTAAAAATTTTGAGTTAAAAGGGTTCAAATTAAATTATTAATTTTTGATAGAGATAAAAAATGTGTTTTTTTATTTAATCAAGGGATGGGGATCAAATTGAATTATTAATTTTTAAGATGGGCTAAATATGAAATTAAATAAAGTGGTCCAAGGCTTTTGCCCAATCCTGGATCAAGCTCTCATCGATTAATATTCAACACAAACTTAACCATCATTCGTCATTATATATAGTATGATTTAAACAATATATAGGTGAATTTTATACACATATGATAATAGTGAATGTATTGAAAAGTAATAGACAAAATAACAATGAATTGGATTTCAACCAATATACCCTTATCCATGTTAGCATTTCAACTAAAGTAATTAACCGTGTTGAATATTTGGATTATCTAATTGAGTTTAATATTATTGTTTTTGTATGAATTTTTTTAGTAATTATTGTCCTCATTTTTTTATTTAGGTGTGTGATAATTTTAATTAGATCTTTTATTTTATTAATAAAATATAATTTTCATTGTTAAAAATTAACAATATATATATACCAGAATCGGATAAATATATCTAAAACATTCATCCAAATCAGTACACTCTTTGCATTAATAGAAAAGTTGTGAAGTTACAAGACTTTACCCTTTGTACTCAAGTAGTGACAAAGATGTAACAAAGCTTTCAACCCCAAAAGATAAAAATATGTATACTCATTTCCTTCTTCCCTTATCTTAAACAATAATTTACTACTTTAATCCCACCCCTTTTACAACTCTTGCTCGGGTGCGCCATTTATATTTTTCTATATTTTTTCTTCTTTTACATTTTCGATTGAGTTTTTGTAGAGAATTCTTTCCATTCAACCAATCGTCGTAAAAAATCCATAACCTGTAAAAAGTATAGATATTAAATTACAAATATATTCGAAAATTATCTAATGTCATCTACTTAATGTTAGTTTGAAACTAACCTCATCTGGCTCTTGTAAAGAATATGATGCATTGGTGTCCTTGGGAAACTTGGAGACAAGAATACCAAAACCTTGTCCTCTGTCTCTCAGTATCTAAATAAGAATGAAAACCAAAAGTATTTAGCCTTAAAGATCCACTGGTTTAATAATAAGGGTAAAAAAAATTACCATTGAGTTTGATTTTTTTACCTTGAATGCATCTTCGTCGGTGCGGTCATCTCCGATGTAAACCGGGAAAACATCGGTACAGTTAGCGAATCCTACAGCAAATTAACACATTGGTATTATTTTTAGCACTTGTGGTTCATCACAGAACATCACGTCATGTTTTTTTTTCCCTACTATTACCAACTTTAACTGAAATAATGACGTGTTGGTGTAATATGAACGCGCAGACACGAAGTGCACACGTTATAAAGAATAATTTGAAACTTACCAAGAGATTCTAACAAAAACTCGAGGGCTTTCCCTTTGTCCCATTTAATTGTGGGACGGATTTCCAGAACCTTTCTGCCTTGTGTTAGCCGAAGCTTGGGGTAGTCTTTTAACACAGACTTAACCTGTTGTGCCAGTTCACTCCATTTCTGTAATTTTATACCCAACAAATCAGATGGTTGAAATTGTGATAATAAGCTTTGATGATGTCCAAGTTGCTATTGAGGTTTTCACCTTTTCATCCACGCATCGGAAGTGTACTGAGAGACAAAATTTGTTGTTCTCCACTTTAGCTCCTGGAGTTGATTTTGTAGTCTCCACCAGTTGTTCGTAAACCTGGAAAATTCCATGAAAAAATGTAAGTTTTCTGAAGCTATTTTCTTTGATTATATTGTGTTTGTGATGAAGAAATTACCTCATCGATCAATGGAACAAATTCACTAGCTGGTTGGAAAAGTAATTCAGTGTCCTGAAAAGTAAAAATCCAAGGATGAGAGTGAGGAAATGCAGATGATTTTGACCATTTAGTGAAAAAACAGTAACGGTAAAGCATCAGTTTACTCACTCTCTTGGATTTGGAAAGTTTCTCAGGGCCTTTAATGTCCATTCCATGGCTTCCAGCGTAATATAGGTCAGCTAACTTGACAAAGTTATACACCTTACAGTTTTAAAAACAACAAAAGTTTTACCGATTGTGAAAACACTAAATAGACTAAAAGGATCAAATTTTAGGGCCTGAAAATGTACCTTGTCCCTGCATCTACCACTCACTATAGCTGTAGGGAAACATTTGGCTAGCTTTCTCACTGTCTTTCTCATCTGGTGTACACAAAGCATGGGAAATTTAATGTCAAAATTATAGATGAAAAATACCCAGAAATTTTATGTAAAGACTACCCGTGGTGTCATATGAACAAATAGCTAACCTTCTTGGACATGAAAGCTCGATCTGGATCTGCAACAATCGGCGAAAGAGTGCCGTCGTAATCTAAAAACATTACTATTTGTTTCCCTCTCGAAGCATCTATAATCTGCTCGAACATCTCCAGCGCTGATGGATGGTGCAGCTAAACAATTTCATCAACCATGGAAAGTCAGAATCTTTATTGTCTTAAAAAAATGATAAAACCCATTTTTGTTCAAGGCTTAAACAGCTTAGAACTCACATTCCAGGAACCTTCATCATCGGCAACGGAAGGTGTAGACTTAATATGAGTTGGGGAAGAAGCTCTCATGGAATCGACCCATGCGTTAACCATTGTTCCAGCACTGATTTCAAGGTTGTGAAGCAATTTCTTGCGTGAAATGGAGAGAAAACCGGGTGGTGGAGGCGGTTTTTGTACTGATTTCGCATCAGAGAGCACATTTTGACAAGCGGCGATGTTCTTTGGTCTTTCTTCAAGGAAACTCACTGCAACAAACAACAACAACCCACATTCAAACATTTTCAGTAAGATCCAAAGCCCAAAGTTTTTTGTTTTGCTGTAATTGAATCAAAGAAAAAGAAAAATAGGACTTACCCATTTTTGGAAATTAAGGTAGTTAGAAGAACAACTCAAACTCAACAAGTGTTTGGATGGTAATGTAAGATTAACGCAGTCGAAAGGTGGAAAGGGGAGTTTACAGGGTACTCTGTTTTTTTGTTTTGTTTGAAATCGAAACCCAAAGATTAAGGAAGTGAAACCGAATCGAGAGGAGAAAAAGGAAGAAGAAAATCCCAAGGATTGGTCGAAAACAGAGAGAAGGAAGCAATGGATGACAGTGTAGAGAACGAATGTGAGAGAGACAGAAGGAGTTGAAGAAGCTTTTATAGCAAAAACCAGACACAAACTGACGAAACCAAACTCCCTCGCAAAAAAGTAGAAAAATAAAAATAAAAATGGTGTGGTGGGTCCCATTCCCCAGCCAAAACCAAAAATTCCTGAGAGAGAACTGGTGGTTTCAAGCTGATTTGCTGGCAGTGATGCCACGTGGATGACATTCGTCAGAACCGCTAGTCTCATGTGGGTTCCTGCTGCGTGTAGTGCCAAGTCACTTGTTATACCCACGGGATTATGGGAGCTGTATTTCCTTAAATTGGGTCCTATTTGGGTGGATCGCTGCACCAACTTGTCTTCAAAATAATTAGTCATGCAGACTCATCTTCTACATTAGTCTTTCAATTTCAAATTACTTTAATTTAGTTTTTCAATTATTAGTATTGTATTAATCAGGGTTTTTTTAACTGAATCGTCACTTTGAGCTTAAATGTTGATTTTTTAAATCTTACCTATGGCAAAAAATTTGAATTTTTCGATTCGATTCAACATTAAAAATTTGATTGACCCGAATAAAAAATATCAAATAAAGATCGAATTAATAAAATAGGACTCAAATAATTTAAATTATTCAAAACTTTTAGTAATTAGTGAATTGATTTTTAAGTTCGAGTCAAGTCATTCAACTTTGCATGATATATGCATATTGCATATGAAAAGTATGAAGAAATATATATGTTTATCGTATATGTTTGTAGAAAATTGTTTAAATTAGAATCAATTAGTATCATAATATTTAAAATTAAATTTAAACAAAAATTTGAATAACTCACTCAACTTAAAAAATTCAAATAAAATGTAAGTTATAAAATATGACTCGCCAACTCAACTAGCTTAAATTTTCTTAACTCAATTCGATCGAATACTTACCCCTAATATAAATGGCATGATTTATTACTTATTATTAAAAAATGTAACACGTACTTCTAAAAAGTAAAATTAACAAATATAATATTTTTAAAAGATATTAAATAAATTTATTTAGTAGGAGTATTTATTTTAGCAATTAAAATATTAGTTAACGACAAGGCAAATTATAGTTGGTGAATAGTTTAGGTGATTAACAACAAATAGTGAATGCTAAGAGTGGGTTGGTGGATAAAAGTTTAAGGTAAGTAACGGACAGGGTTACAATTTGATACAATATTGTTAAAAGAAATCACAGTTAATGTGAGAATTAATTCTTACAATCATCAGTTATATGACATGATATCAAGTAAAGCAATATTTAGAATCCTTTTATATATATATATATATATATGACACGAACCAAACATTTTCAATGATTAAAGAGATTGTATTATTTTTAGAAGTTTCGATTTCAAACATGATATTTGTAAAGATATTTGAATGCAGTGGCGGATGTAACCTTTGTGCTTACCCTAAAATCTGGATTTTTTAAATATTAATAGCACATTTTACTGAGGGTGCCCACCCTGAAATTTTATTTGTATCTATCACATACAAAAATTTTATGTTATTAATATACATGTACACACCTTGAAAAATATTCCTTAATCTGTCATTGTTTGAACATTTCTTATAAATTAAACAATTTCAATGATTAAAAGGAAGATTATTATTTTTAAATTTTTTTATTTTGAACATGATGTTTGTAAAACTATTTGAATGTTTATTATGAAATAGTTGAGACACTTTCGTAAAGATATAATATAAAAATAGAAGTAAATAAAGTAAATATGTATATAGGCAAAGGGACCTTTGTTCTTTAAATGCCCCTTGTATACAATCGCAAAACTAACAACAAAACCAAACCCTGTTCTGCAAAAACCAGCAGCGAACACTGAAATATAAAGATATTTCTTTGCCCTCCTCCGTTGATAATTTCTCTCTTTTTTTCCTAAAGAAAATAAGAAGGAACATGACATTTATTCAATTAATTTTCTATAAACATATTGAAAAATTAATATTTTAAACAACCCTAGTGTCTAGGCCAAGAGCCTATTACTTTGGCATCTTTAGTCTCACCCAAAAACCTTATTTATTGTTCACCTAATTATTATTTGCGCTTTGTTTTGTGATTAAAATGTTAAGCTTTGTTTATTTGGTACTCAATTATGCTCTCAATTTAATTATGAAAAATTACTGTGTGAGCTGCCATTTAACATGCTTAATAATGCACTGTTCGGATGTTATTGTTCTAAATTTATAATCCTCTCTTAATTTTATAAAATTCAAACTATAAACTCATTTTCTTTGCTCCAAAATACGTCAATAAACCTTCCACATCTTTCAATGGAAGAAGTGAGAAAGTTTGAAATCAAATCTCATTTAAATAAATAAATATTCATTTAAACACTACCTTGTTTCGCTTAAATATATAAATAGTTTTTCTTCCACTTTTTCTTTAGCGAATTTTTATACTTGAACTAATATTGCATCTAATTTAAATTAGGGTTTATATTTTAATTTTTTTTAAGGTTTATGTTTGATTCATGATTATCCCTTAAAAAATATCATCTCTAATGTATTTGTAATGATTACGAACTAAATTGATAAATATTATACATATAAAAAGTAATAAATATTTTATCCTTTTTAAAAGTAGCATGTCAACAACGAGCAGTACAATAGATATATATAATTTTTAACAAAGAAATTATTTTACCTTTTATAAAATGTATAACAATCGATTTATTTAATTATTTAATAGAAAAACCAAAATGTAATCCAAAATATACTACACGACACTTAAAATACTCCACAATTAAAAAAAACTCGTGATATTGATGTCACTTATCTAAGAACCACTTTCACAACAATAACTTTTTATTTGATTATTAAGATATAGTATTTATGTCATCAATTACTTCATTATGTTACTTTAAACTTTTCATAAAAAATGTTGGTTCAAAACAGTTAATTAATGACAATTTGTTGTTTTAATATTCTAAGAAGTTAATAATTTTTAAAGCAGATGATTAAAAATTATTAATTAACCTTTATTGTTGAAAAAAATAAGCGGAATATAAGAATTTTTATTTTGAGATAATTGAAATGAAATTGAATATGGTATGCAAATAATAAACGATTTCAAAAAACACAATAGAAATAAAGAAGTATGACATTATTTCATTTTGTTTATAGTTTTAATTTTTTTATGAACTCATTGGTATGTTTGAACGTCTTAATTGAGACGCATCAATTTTAAACATCAGCTGGCTCCCTAATATATCAACAACGACAAGTTTATTTGTTGATAATAAATCAGTGTTCACAAGTCTTGATTTAAACAATAAAATTTGAACTTTATGAATAAATGACATAGTAAAAAGATATCGGTTTGAGTTATGAGTATAAATTACGTTCCTCTTTTCTAAATTCGAAGATAAGATTCATTTTATTGAAAATGTATTCAAGTATTTTTAATTATTTTTTGCAAATATTTTTTATTTTCAATAAATTTTCAATTATTTAATTTTTTTAAAAAAAGTGCCATTTTTAATTATTTAAATACTTTAATTTATTTCACTTTTTTTATTTTCTTAAATTTCTAATATTTTAAAGTATTTTTAATAGTTTAATATTTTAATGACTTAAATAAACCTTAGGATTTTCTATTAAAAAAACAATCAAGTCTTCAAACTATTCAAAAAAATCAATCAAGCCTCTCCGTTACATCATCATACACCTATTAAATTGCCATGTTTGTAGAGTTAATAGTCGTGTCAATACAATACAGATTGAATATCAAAATCGATGGTCAAATAACTTAGTCAATATACTTACTTAGTTGGAGGATCTAATTGCATGAAGGGAAAAAATTAGATCTCATAAAATTGTTGACAATCTCTTTCAAAATATTAGGTATAAAATTTAAAAATGTTAAAAGGATTTGACTTCTATTAAGATTAAATTTTGATGACAACCTCGTCACAAAATCTTAACATAAAAAAAAAGTTATAAATAAATAATATGAAAAATGAAAAAAGGTCAGAGACCACCCACTTAACTTAGGGTGAACCGTAAATCTGAAACTCACAACAACCACGTAAATGTCAAAATTCATCACTTTATTCATCAACATGAATAATGATAATAATAAAAATGATAAAAGGGAGGTGTTAACATATTTGATTGGTTAATTAAATTGTTTATCGTTATTTCTTTATACTTCCTTAAGTTATAACTTTAAATACATTAGGAGTATTTTTCTGCCATTTGTCAGAATTATTTTCTTTATCTATTCTTTGAATAAAAGTGAAATTCAATAGGGTGAAGGGACAGTGAACAGAAAACAGTGGTCGGACATGTCGGGGTTCATTTTGTAATTTAGTCTGACAGTTTCGTGAGGTTTGTTAGCAATAGTCAACCAATATTACTTGCATGCCAAGTTTACGTGTAATAATATATAGCATTTGAATGGATTTGAGTTGCTAAAGTCAAATAAAGATATAAAGAATTACATGGCAGGCATGAATGATGTATTTAGGTGGAAAATAACTTAACTTTTTTCTTAATTCAACGAAGCACGAGAAATAATTAAAAAAAATGGGAATAGATTCTCCAACTAATACCCAGAATATGGTTTGAATCTTTTATACGAATATAAGATTCGTCGGGTTTAGGAATTTTCACATGCACACGCTCTTTTTTATATTTCTCTTTACCCAACTTTCGGTCATATACACATATGCTTTATTGATATTATAAAACTGGGATTCTTTTGGGGATTCAAAATGCTTTAATATTTAATTTTAAATAAAAATAATTATATTTTTAAAGAGAGAAAATTATTAATTTATGAAGTAAGTTATAAATTAAGAAAGTGGATGTAAATATTATTTGTTTACTAAGTTTTATTTTATAGAAACAAATATTTTTATTAAAAAAAGAAAATATTAAAATTGCAGTGAATGGTTAAAACCATAACCGTCTACTCATTTTTCTATAATCATTGGCATTAGGAACTAACCATACAAGAAAAATATTAAAATACCTAATCAAAAAATTCAAATAAAAAATATATACGAATATATTTAATTGTATCGATAAATGAACCACAAAAAGAGATAAAAATTTTATATCCAAATTTAATCTGATGGTCCAAAACATGAAAGATCAGTAGGACAACAAATAAGTGACATTTTAATTAATCAAGACGACGTCAAATCCAACCTTAAATAATGATAAACAAAAAACTCAACCAAACGAGCGATTAAAAATATAAAATACTTGCCAAAAAAGTAAAAAAAAATATGTGATATCATATATTTTTTCTTCTTTGATATCAACTAAGTATCAATCAAACATTATTTTTATTTTTTAAGTTTGAAGAGGAAAAAGAGCAGAAAAACTAAGCCAAAAAGGTGAAATAAATAATTTCTTAATATGTTCAAAAGGGCGAATACTGTGTTCATTGCCTAAATTTTCACTTTTAACTTGTTTTTTTCCAATTATTATTAAGCTGTCATTTCACCTTCGTCGTAGTTTCGCATTGCTACTATAAATGAAAAAGAATAAATTCCATTTTGTGAGTCCTTCTAGATATTTAGCTTTACTTCCATTAGAAACAACCAATTTTAATATTCCATATTGACTCAGATTATAGTCATTTTAGTTAACTTTTTATGTTTTACGATTTATACTTAAGATTTATTATTATTTTATTTAATGATATAGGTTTTCCCCCTTAAAAGTATAATATATTTTATCATTACATTCAACATTTGTTAACATTTTAGATATTTTTTAATTTAGTTAAAAAATTTATCAAAATATATTTATTTTAAAAGATAATTAATATTATTATAGACATTTTTCCATATTTTTAGAATCAAGCGATCTCGTTGATAAATGAATTATTGTTATTTGTCGAGGTATCAGATTCGAGCACTATGAATACTAGGAGTATGAGCGTTCAATATCAAATGATTAAGAGTTATCTTTGAACAGATACTGACTTGTACTTACACTAAATTAACAAAAAAACCTTAAAACCCATTTTTTAATTAAACATGAAATTAATGAATTCAAATAAAATTTCATTATCGTTCCAACAATAATTATTTACTAAAATAAGTTTTATAGGTGTATTTTTACGTAAATTTTATACTTACATGTAAAGCATATGATAAACAATATATAATAGCAAACTAAGTTTGTTTCATGAAATTATAAATAAAAGTATTGAGTTTAAGGGATGATCATTATAGTAGATATATATGGTATTAATTCAGATTAGTTATAAAAAAATATATAATATATATTATACAATGATAGAAAAGCCAGGTGAAGGATATATAAACGGATTCAATGAATTTGTCTCACATAAACTAAAGTCTTGATACCAACAAATTAATTATTGTTTGGAGGATCGATAGAAAAATCAAAGCCATGTGAGTTAAGTCTCAATAACCATTGTTTGAATATGTTTTAATTTGTAATTTTATTATTATTATTATTATTAATTATTCTGACATATATTACTTATGATCCTACATAGAATTATTCTTGTAAATTTATTTAAAAAATATTATTGTGAACTGCAAATTAACAAGGAGTTATTCTCTTACAAAACAATAATCTTGTTGGAAACAAAACAGCGAATCCTGTGGTTAATATAAAATAGAATAGAGACAATGAATTAAGACACTTCTCTTTGTATATGATACATTGTAATAATTCACATTACTTTCATTGGTTTTTTTTTTATTTTATAAAAAAATTAAGTTAAAATTTTCAAGTTACCTTCAATGATATTTATTAGTACAAAAAATAAAATTACTATTATACTCTTATAATCCACACCTTTTTACTTTATACTTTAGGTTTTATATATTTCCTACAAAAAGTTATATGACTGAATTAAGTGATATAAATAAAATAAAATAATTATTATACTCTTATAAATTCGTATTTTATATATTTTATTTAATTGAGTTTACATAGTTGAGTTAAGTGACATCAATTCAACACGTCGTAAAAAAATATTTTAAGTAACAACACATCTGTAAAAAATAATACAATAAATGATCTGTAGATATAGAGATAAAAGACTGATGCATAACAGTTTTCGGGAATGAATTTAAATTTAAGATGATAAATTCTAATTGTTTATTTAAATATTTATATAAATATTAAAATAAGATATAATTCTTAAATGATATTTACTATGGGATGGATCGAGGGAAAACAAGTAAAGGTAATTACTCCCCTGAAAATTTAAATTTGCTGTTAGTGCGCGTCCTCTTAATATTTTAAAGTTATTGAGATGAAGAGTTGTATAAAACTGACAAAAGAAAAATAGTATGTTAAAAATTAATAGTACTGATGTACTTTTTGAAATTGGGTAGATCTCCACATTATATATTTATTACTTTTCCAATCTAATAAACATGTAAAATTATTAAAAGTAAAATTTTGCTAGGCATCTAACCAACAAGAAACATCCACGGATCCCAACCAGAAACCCTAACGTGTCGCACACGTGTCTCGAGCAAACCACCATGCTCTTTGGGAAAACTACACGAGAGACCACTAAGCTATGGTCGAAAATCAATGTGACTACCAAACTTTTAATTGAATTAATTAGACCATTCAATTATTTAATTGAATAATTTTATATTTAATTGGCATAATTATATATTTGTCCTTAATATTTACATATTATATCAACTTATTCACTATTTTAATTCAATTAAATAAATTTAATTATCCAATTAGAATGTAACACGTGTCAATATATGATTGGAAGATTTTACTTATGAATTTTAAATTATTTAATTAAATAATTTTCTATCCATTCAGGTGGTGACACGTGTCACCACCCAATGGAAGTGAAAATTTATGGAACAAAGTTGCACTCCAAGGGATTCGAATAGGGTCACGCGGGAGAGGGATAAATCAGGTGCACCAACTGTTAGTTACAACAACTTGTATTTGATTTGTAAAAGTTTGCTAATGATATAAAATTAAATAAATTATTTGTTTAAACAAAATATTATTAAAATTAATTGTAAATTATTTTTAATTAAAAATATTCAATATTTATATAAATTAGAAAAATTTTAAAAAAAATCGTTAATTCGAAAATTGATCGAATTAAAAAAAATTATTCGGATCGGTTAATAATTTTTAAATAAATTTTGGTTCGATTAATAGTTAAAGAAAAAAATTCTTTTAATTTGATTCAGTTAATAAATTTCAAACTAATTTGATTTTCAAATAAATTTTGGTTCGATTAACCGAACCAAATTAAACAAATTTTTTCTTCGATTAATTAGATTAATAATAAAGAAATCGGTTAATTCTGTTCGGTTAATAATTTTCAAATAAATTTTGGTTCGATTAGCCGAATAGAATTAATCAAAAATTTACTTCAATTAATTCGATTAATAATTTTCAAAAAAAATCGGTTAATTCGGTTCGGTTAATAATTTTTAAATTAATTTGGTTTGATTAATAATTTTCAAATAAAATTTGGTTCGATTAATTGAACCGAATTAACCAAATTTTTCTTCGATTAATTCGGTTAATAAATTTTAAAAAATATGATTAAATCGGTTCGGTTAATAATTTTCAAATTATTTCGGTTCGGTTAATAATTTTCAAATAAATTTTGGTTCGATTAACCGAACCAAATTAACCGAATTTTTTCTTTAACCGTTAATCGAGCCAAATTTTATTTAAAAATTATTAGTACTAAATAATTTACTTAATTTATATAATAATTTATTTAAACAAATAATTTGTTTGATTTTTTATCCTTAACAAACCTTTAAAAGACAAATACAAATTGTTGTAACTTTAAATTATTTGAGACCTTTAACCCAATGGTTTGGGCGTCTACCCCACCCCACCCCACCCCACCCCACCCCACGACTTTGGTTTGATTTCCTTGAAGCTCAACTTTGTCTTTTTAATTTTCACTTTTATTGGGTGGTGATACATGTTACCGTTTGATTAGATAGAAAAATTATTTAATTAAATAATTTAAAACTTATAAATAAAATCTTCTAATCATATATTGACACGTGTCACGTTCTAATTGTATAGTTAAATTTATTTAATTGAATTACAATAGTGACTAAATTGATAGATATTAAGGATTAAATATATAATTATGCCAATTAAGCTTAACAGACACGTTACCACCTCTGTAAAATATTAACGGTCGGTGGTTTGATTGAATTAATTAAATAGTTGAGTGGTCTGATTGATTCAATTGAAAGTTTGGTGTTCACATTGATTTTTATCATAGTTTAACGGTCTCCCGTGTAGTTTACCTTTTTTTCAGACGTCTGTAGTAGACTCCGTAGGCTTTTGGCCTTTTGGGGTTAGGCTTCTGTTTCAGGGGGCCGACACCGCACGTTCTCCCTTGAGACGGGAATCTCCTCTCATTCTGCCATGTGGCACCACATCAAACGACTTGTTGCAGTCTATTGCAATGGGTCCACCACCACTTGTAAGATGAAGAAGATACCGGTTGCCATGGTCGGCGATTCTGGGGTTAACATTGAGAAATCCTTCCATCAAGTTCACATGCTCTCTCGACATAACAACAACAAGAATTATCTTTTTCTATGTAGTTTTATTGTACAACCTAAAATTTAAAATTAATTTAAAATAATTTTTAACTCAAGAAATTATCATATTCAATCTAAAAAATCATATAAATTTATAACATTTTCAATTGCAAGTTATATAAGAGTTTATGACCTATAACTAAATTTGTTATAAAAAATATAACATTTTTTTTTGTTGCCAATCGAAAATGTTATATCAACTCATCTATGACAGTTCAACATAGTTGGTTATTAGGATTGACAAACTTAGTGCAAAATGGTTATTCTGTTACTGCTAATATTCGTTGTATAAAATGTAGAGTTGTTGTGTAAAAGCTTCACATTGTATTGAATAAAACTTCCTTCTCTGTATACTCTCTTTTTATTACTTCCTCAATATGAAGAATATGATATTATATGTTACGTTCACGGATGAACCTAGAGGGGGGCGGTCGCCCCCTAAAAGTTTTAAATTTCTATATATTTTAGATATTTTCTTTGTATTTTCTATTGAAAATATGTTTTCACCACCTCTAAAAGTTATAAGTTCTCCCTTACTTAAAATTTTATAAGTATGTCCCTCCTAATATAAAGTTCAGTGTTCGTCCCTGATTACATCCAACCTAAAATGTATGATACAAATTTGGATTTAATTTGATTGGATGATACGATTGTATGATATACATATTATTTAATTGAGGTTTATTCGATTTATTCATGAATATATGGTATTTACACTATATAAATCGAGCATTTTAATATGTTAAATCTTATTAATAAATTGTTTTACTCGATAATTCAAAGTTAATAATTAATTTGATTGCTTAATAGGGTTTGATTGAAGCGTTAACAAATGGTATTGATACTAAAGAAAATGAAATCCAAGGCTATTGGTTAGCTTGCTGCTTTCATTCGAGAAAAAAAAAAGACTAATAATTGTTCTAGTAGAAATCTTTAGGATTAAAAATCCTTACAACATGATAACGTTAATAAAAGTTATCAAATTATGAAATTTTCTACAAAGACTAATGTACAATTTCCCCAAAGTTTATCGCCAATCAACTTGATAGGATTGACACTCACAAGTCACAACGGACATTTTCCCATTAACCCCACAATGAGTCCGTCACTTGATTGTAGGCAACAAAATTCTTAGGAACAATATGCATTATAATCCTTAATAACAAGATAAAACATGTTAGTATGTTATGTTTGTAATGTTCAATGTTTGAAATGCATAGTTGTAGCCTTACAACTCATTTTGTTTAATTACAAATGTTATGATTTATTAATACACATATGTATCATGTCTTTCTATGTTTCTCAATCTCATCTTACCCTTCGTATATAAAAATAAATTTATTAGATTATAATGGATACAAGTATACCACGAACAGAGAAAAAGAACGATAGTGCCAATTAAAATGGAAAAATATTATTGAGAAACAACGTTTACCTTTCAATTTTCTTATGGGCTCGAAAGGAATCACCTTAATTTATATGTTATAACCATCACATTTATTTACTGCTTTTCATGTATGTAATACAATAAATGTCCATAAACATTCAAATGTTGAAAAATTTGTAAGATATATTAAAAGATAAACAGTGAGATAAAATTCACAAGACCCCTAATAACATACTAAGTTAGAATTACCTCTTAATGTTTATTTTTGTTAAAGTTTCGATCGATATTATGTGGATTCTTCTAGAATGAATGAAGTACTTGTATATATTTTGGCTAAACATGAAAAATAGCATGTGTTATTCGTTGGTTGTGACATTAATTAAAGACTTAAACTATAAAATATAAAAGAAGTAGAAAAATAAATCATATTGATAAAAATCAATACCGTTAATCAAACAATAAAAGAATGAGGAAAATGTTATTCGTAATTCATTTTCCTGTTATCAGACGCAATGATTTGGAGAGAAGATTTGAAAGAAATGATTGGTGGTGGGGAAAAAGGCATAACAGCTAATCCAATCGGCAGAACCATCTTCTTCCGACTTCTCTTCACGCATGCACCAGCTGAACTGACCCACTTTTTCACACGTTTCCTTTTGACCCACTTGCCAACTGGGCCTCTTTTCTCCGTCTTTGCTCGTTTTCAAGTCGAGTCGAGCTCAATAATACTAGAGTTCGACTTGGCTCGTTTACACCCTTAGATAATATAATTTCTTCCAATGAAATTTTACAATTTTCATACAGTGTTTTATATCGTATAATTATTCGCAAGACGCTCTTTATACTCTTAAAATTTGAGAAATAAAATTATAAGATTGGAATTGTACATAAATATCTCAAGAATACAATATTAATTATTAATAATTTTAATCAATTTTCTATTAATAAAATTCCTCTTAAAATAGTCGATATATTGTTTAATAAATATGAGGCATCCTTTTGTTTTGTGAAAAGCGATTTGTCTTCTTGTCCTTTTGGATATTGTGTTTAATAAATATGAGGCATCCTTTTGTTTTGTGAAAAGCGATTTGTCTTCTTGTCCTTTGGATATTGAAATGACAAAAAAAAAAGGAGGAAATGACAAAAAAGGTGGAAATTCTACCCCTTTTGAGTCAGACCTTTTGGAAAACTTATCATCCTTATGCTGCAAAATTTCCCTTTTTATTTCAATACAAAAGGACAAATTGTATGCTGAATTGGTAAACTAATAACTTTCACCATAATATCTAGGGTTGGGCACGGACCCGAACTCAGGTTTCGACCCGATCCGATCGGTTTAAATTTTTTAAAATAAATTCGGGTTCGGGTTTAGGGTAAAAATATTTTATCTAACCTGACTTAAACCAAAAAATATATATAATTATCTTATATATTTAGGAATAATTACAATAATACCCTTCTATATATAATTTTTTCTAATTAAGTTACTGTTTTTATTGAATAAAAATAATTTTTTTATTATTTCGGGTTGGGTCGGGTAAAGTGAAATTTTATTTTGGTCGGGTCGGGTCTCGGGTGGAGGATCATTTTTTCTCGAATTGGGTGAACAAAAAACCCGACCAGACCAGACCCATGTCATCCCTAATAATATCATTCAAAAAGCACATCTCGATTATTTTGTCACATCATTTCAAATTATAAAAACAATAGTAAAAGCCAATAGTAATTATAAATTATAATTTAGGTACTTAAATAGATTAATATATAATTTAAATATTAGTTTCAATAATTAAATAATTAAATAAATAAATATATAATTTAAATATTTGATTCAGAGTTGAGTTTGGAGTTACTTTCATTATCAGAGCTCCAACTTGTAAGCTATAAAGAGAAATCACGTCAATGTCGTTGAATAGTACCAAACAGTCAGTTAATGCATGGAATTGATCTAGGATTCCGACCTATATAGCCTTTTTAGTTTATTCATTTTATTAACTCAATCGTGATTCGAAAATTCTACTTTTTATTTACTTTTGGCAAGTTCAGCTACCACTTCATAGTTATAAAAAAATGTAAATAACATTTAAAATGCATCTTTATATTAAAGATTTCATCAATGGAAATCTTTGCTCTGATCATACCAAATAGACATGGTTATCCTCATCTCCTTTCACGTATTATACAGTGATCGAAGCTTATCTTATATATTGTGAATCCTTTCAATTTGATATATTTATGCTAAACGTTGTATGTTTTTAAATGTAAAAATTCCATAGGTAACCAAATGTTAAAAACGTAAATTAAATTAAACAAACTAAAAATAAAATGAAATCAGTTTTTATATATATAAAGAAACCATAAAATTCTAATAAAATAAGTTTTACGAAGCCTTCGTAACTTTAAAAATATATATGATGAATCTCCTAGCTTCTAAGTGCTGTTTATCTGGATAAAATGGCCACTTTCAACATTTATGCATAAATAAATAAAGAAAAGAAAAGGTAATGGATGAAGCTTGGATTTTTGAGATAATTCAGATAAGGTTTTTTCTTCTTTTGGTTTATCCTTCAAAAATGGCCATCCATTTCCAACTATAACAAACAGTTGGTGGTTTGATTGCTAATAGGTCCCATTCCTAGTAACGTCCACGTCCACTTCTACATGATTAACTTCTTACATATGGCTGCTATCAATGCCTGATTCTTTTTTTTTAAAAAAATTATGGACATTATTTTAAGGTGATATCATATTTATTTATTGGAATGTTAGTTGATACCCCCAGTATCTCACGTGACTTCGTTCATTACTGTTATTAAAAACATTATGCAAATCAATAATTAATTTATTTTTCTTTTGAAGTATTAAAGTGATGTCAATAGTTAAATGAAGTGTTATTATTCTTAGATTTTTCAGATTCAAGTAATTATGTTTGTGAGTTTATGTACGTTATCAACGACATAAAAAAATTCTGAACAATGTTACCTTATAATTACCTTCTTTTCTTTTTAACTAAAAATTGTATTCTCGTATTTTAATTTATAACCACCCTAACCTAAATTCTAAACATATATCCTTGAACCTTAAACTCTAAATTAATCCTAAATAAAACACATGTCGTTACAATGGATAAGTTCATGTAAACCAAATTTTACAAAAATTGTATATCATATAATTTTCATGCATGAGTAAATTTAGTTTAAATTGTAGAACTAAAAAATTTATCGCCAAAATCTTAAATTATGAATACAAATATTAAATTCTAAAGATTAAATATGATACAGAACTTTAATCCGACTTTCATTATTCCCAATTTCCTCACAATCTTCATATTTCCGCCTTCGTAATCCGACCTTTGGATTTTACGACGCATCACTTTCTAAAAGGGAGTGAATAACCTATTAGTCGACCACGAGTTCTTATCTTAATAATAAAGACGAAATCTTGACAATTTTAAAATTTTATTGTACATAATTTTTTGAATTTTGTTTTAATTTGACTTTTATCATATATGAACTGTATCTAATTTTTATGATTTATTTTAATTATAACTACATAATTTTTTAATTGTATTCATACATACTGTTATTCTCATATTTATAGCAGTATCTTCTTAAAAATTAAATTAAATTAAATTAAATTGAATTAAAATCAAATTGAATATCTGTGTTCAAATCAACCATTGATTTTATGGATATTTTCTCTCGACCTTATTCCAATTTGACTTGACCTAACAACAAAAACAAGATAAGGGTGTTGATGAAGGGCAGAAGGGAGAGGCAACAGGTTCCCACACGGGGGAAGTTATGCGATGGACCCATTCTTTTACATCAATTAGGTCTTAATTTGACATATGGCTTTATGATTGCCAAACACTGCCGAAATTTCTTTGTCGGCATTGGATCCAACTTATATAGAATACTTACCATGTTAATAACTCGCCACTAAAAAAAGAAAAAGAAAAAAAAAGCGAATCCCCATTTTTGAAGGGGGATAGAATATAAGCTTATTAGCTAGAAAGCAAGGGTTCTTCTTTGATCAACTAAGTTCTTTTCAAACAAAGTGTAATACCCCAAAATATGGTTAGTGACCAAAATGAATCAATTGAAAGTTTGGTGTCTAAGTATAAACTTGAGAAAGTTTAGAGTTTAAAATGTAATTTTAAAAAGTTATGTAACCTGGTCCTGTAAATGAATAGTTTACCCCCAAGAATGACGTTTTCATGGGTTTTTGATTTTTTGTATGGAGTTTGTGTTAAAATTTATAAAGTGTGAAAGTTTGAAAAAATTCAAATAATCAGATCGAATCGATAATTAGATCGAATCGAAAATTCAAGAAATTTTGTTAGATGATAAAGCAAGGGAACAAATGTATTTTCCATGCTTTAAAATGATAAGATTTAATGTGGACCATTGAATTTAAGTTTATTTCTATGTTAAATCTTAGCCATTAGATTAAAAAGGACAAGATTGTAATTTTGGAACTTTACAAGAGTAAAGTTGTAAACTACTAACTTCATGGTTTAATTTCAACCCTTGGATGATAAATTTGATATGTGGCATGATTAAGATCATTGTATTTTAAGGTCATAATAGTCATTTTGGACTAAAATGAAGGTTATAAAATCCAAAAAGGACTAAAATTAAAAAAATGAATTCAAGAAAGCTCTTGAATTTGCTGCTGCCGTGGTAAAAAAAACAAAGGTAATTTTTATTATTTTGATTTTAAGCATTTTAAGTTGTATTTAAGGTTAAGACATGAAATCCAATTTTATTTCCATTGAATTATCTTTTATGTGATACCATCTCTTCATGTTGTTCATGCTTATAACCCTAAATTTATAAAAGGGTGAATAAAGGTATGATGAAATTTGAGGTTTCAAAGCTTGAATATGATGATATAGGTGTTGTGATGTTGATTTCATGTTCCAAGTGATGAAATATCCATTAGTTTTCCTTTAGGGATCCATTTGGAAAGATGAAAAGTTAAGGGTTGATGTTTTTGAATTGATTTTTATGTTAGATATGATGAGAATATTATGTTGTATGCCTTAGTATGTTTATTCAAGCTTGAAAATGTGAAGAATGGTTGAATCCTATAGTGACCAAAATGACACTTTAGGAAAAGTTTGAGAATTATATTCAAAGCTTGAAATTGATGAAGGCTATGGTAGAAAATTTCAATACATGTTTTAATTGTTGTTTGGATCTTGAAAACACCTTGGAAGGTGAAGGATTATATTAGGCCATATGGTTTCTTAAAGAATTTTTAGGAAAGCTCAAGTGACTTATTTATGATATTATATCTTTCAAGGATTAATTTAATGGTTAAATTATTGGATTTAGACTTGAAATATGAAATTCTTTTATGATTAGTCCTTAAATCCTAAAAGATAAAAATAAGGGTTTAAGGTGAAATTGTGATTTTAAAGGTGAATTCAAGAAAGTTACAGTGGAAATGAACCAAATATAACCCTTTGACCCGACTTAAACGTTAGACCTAAACCTAAGCAGTCACATGTCCTATTCAGGGATTCTTTTTATATTTTTATAAAACATTAGAGGTAATAAATATCGATAATACGGTTATATCCAAAACGATAGCAAATTATGTCACCAAATACAACTGAAAACATGTAGAGGTATTCGTTCATACAAAAGTAAAAGTAGTGATATCCTCTGATGCCAAATCTACTAGATTACAGTCTGCTGTTATCTGAAAAGGGTAAAAATTTCAAAATGAGCTAAAAAGCCCAGTGTGCTCCATACAGTGTAATAAAACATATTATAAATATTTCAATTAAAATCGATTTATCAAACTGTTTTTTTTAAACATGAACACTACCCCCATCCGTCAAGTCTAAAATGTGTAGGTCCCCAGAACCATACACCCACCGTCAAGTCCGTAGGACCCTGAGCACAGAGCCGAGGAGCCAGTAAGACCCCGAGCACAAAGCTGAGGAGCCTCCAAGTATCTTCCTCCAACATATTCCCCCAATGACATTTATAACATGTATGTTTTGAGTGAAAATGGAGATTAATCCATTAAAACATGAAAATGTTCATGCTTGAAAATCATATACAAAAATTACGGAAACCATAATTCAAATCAGTAATATCCAGTAAATCAATTCGGGTAACCAGTATTCAGAAATCAAGTATGTCGTAACAATATTCAAAATTATCACCAATTTTGAAACAATTCATATATAGTTTAAAACAATAAGATAACACTGCCAGGAAACACACCTGTAACAGTCTGAGTAATCGGATAGAGAAGCCTACTACTAGGTCTGTCGATCACGCTCTGCTGTCGGTAGATCATACGAATCGAAAAAAATCCATATTTGAATCATAATATGAATAATCTTATCTTTTTTAAATAATTTACGAAAACATATGTGTAATTCTCGTAGTACGCGGTTCAAACTGATCTGACAAACGGAAAACTCCGGACCTAACTGATCATCGCTCAGGTGAAACACGAGTACCTTCATAAAATATTTTATTGGATTAATTCCATAACCAAATCTCAAATAAATAATCAAAAATGCTAAATACTAAGCATTTTTGGGTTAACGAGCACGATTCGGGGATTTCGAATCAGAATTTGGCAAAATAGACTTGGAATTAGACTCAAGAAGTCGAAAAAACATAAATATGACTTTTCAAAAGTTTGACTTTTTGGTCAAAGTCAAAGTCAACGGGTTTTGATTGACGATTTGGAGGCTTTCGGGTTCGAAATTTTGTGAAACATACCCCAAAAATGGATTCGAGACGTAAAAAAATGTCAGAATAGGTATACCCGAAAAAAGTCAACGGCCGTTTAATGACTACTCAACGCCGGTCAAAGTTCTGGTTAAAGGTGGTCAACATCAGTCAACGTCGGTCAACGGGTTAAGTCGGACTAGTTCGGACCGGTCAAACCGGTTCAGACCGGTCAAACTGGCCTAATGCCATTTTGAAGCTCCCCCACGTACAAAGACGCGTGGGGGCGCGTTGGCGTGCTCTAATGTCCTAAAAAGCACGGAAAATTTCCTAAAATTATTTTAAGCGATTTTGAGGCACTTACAAAGCTCGGTTCACAATTTTGAACGGGAGAGAGCTCGATTTCAACACGTCGAAAACTTTGACCGCTTCACCTCCCTCACGCGCCACCGCCGACGGAGACAATGAGGACACTGGTGAACTCAAAACGACACAAGGAACACGATGGTGGGAGGTGTCAAAACAGAGCCGTCGACGATGAATTGAAGATTTTTCTCGATGGTGGTGCTAAAAAGTCGATACTTTGAATCAAAATTCATGGCGTTTGACAGCGTTTCACTTCAATTGATTTAAGGGGTTCATTGCTCGACGAACACGATGGTGGTTTCAATCGACGATCGGTGTTGTCTGACGGTGGGGGTGTTTGGAAGTTGGGCGTTGGAGGAGGAAATTTGGGAATCAGAAATGAATTGCACGCATATAATGCATTTTCTGCTGACACTATTGGGTAAATTCAGGGCTTGGTCCCTTAATTTCCTTCAACTCTAAAAAAGGTTACAGTTTTGAAAACTTTCAGTTTAATCCTCAAATTTCACCAAATTACTTAATTAATTTTTTTTCTTTTCCAATTTTGGGTTGTTACAGTATGAAACATTGTAATTACATGTTATGTTGGAATGAATATTATGAAATTTTCCTACACTATATGCACACATATTGGTTTGATTGATTCTAATGTGTACTTTTGATTACTTGTGTTATATGTTTGATGTATTTATAGACATCATCAAAACGAGATTTAACTAGCAACAAAGGAAATGAAAAAGATTGAGCTTAAAGCTTAGCGAGGCTTATATTTTGACCTATATAAAAAGTGTCAAGGTGAGTGCAATGCATACATAACATGATACATTGATGTTTTATACATTAGGAGACTTGCGATGAGTCCACCTTATTTATATTGACATGATATTTATGTCATAATCAATATTTGAAATGTTTAAATATGTCAAAAGTTAATATAAAATGCATCATCTTTAGTTTATTTATGATGTTATCATGAATGTGTTTCGGGTATGAATTGCCCAATGTTGAATTATGTTGATATACAATGCTATGAATGAAATGGATATATACTAGTGGTATAGTTGACATGCCATAGAGTCCAACAGCAGGTTGCATATTGATTTAGCATTATAGTGTATATAAAGGACACTTAGTGCATATGGTGGACATGACCTTATATGTATTATAGTGGCACGACCTTATGTGTATCAGCACTTCAGTGCATATTTGACTCGTGTACCCAGGTTCTCATAGGCTTATATTTGGACTATGGTTTATTGGTTAATAAATTATAAGCAGGTGATTAAGCTTATGAGCTTATGGAATAAATGGAAAATATATTGGTAAGAAATTAAATACATTGTTTATTTCATGTTAATATGTGTAACAAGAAGGTAATACAGGTAAAATGATCATGATGCATTGAGTATTGTTATTTCTTTATATATACAATGTATTACACTAATTATTATTATTATTACCTCACTAAGTGTATACTTAGCGTGTGATGATTTTCACGTGTAGGTAAAAGGAAAAAATCGGAGTAAGGAGTATTTTGGCATCGTACTTATCGAGGAATATGTCTCCAATATCAGTAATGACATCTTTTCGATGTATTTTGATTTTCTAGTTGGCATGTATATAGGTGTTAATAGTATTTGGTATAAACTATGCTTAAAACAGGTTTGTAATAGTTTACCTGATAGTAGTTTAATGAATAGTACATAGATTATGATATTAAAAAAAATGATTTGTAGGTTAATGATCTGATAAAATTAGAAGTAAATGGGTATTAAGAAGAATTTTAGTTTAAGCAGAATATAGTCATTTTTTGTTATATGTTATAATTATGAACTGTTAAATTACTGCTTGAAAACGAAATTTGTTTGGTTGATAAAAAAATTAGGAATTGACGTTCTTTGATAAATCAATAAATGGTTTTAAATTTGAATACTATAAAATTAGTTTGTGACATTCTGACTCATATTTTGGAAATTAAATACAGGTAAGACTGTTACAATTAGCTTGTGACATTTTGACTCGTATTTGGGAATGAAATACAGGTAAGGGTGTTACAATTTTTTTAAATTTAAACCATTTATCGATTTATCAAGTAACATCAATTTCTAGTTTTTAATTAACTAAACTAAATCCAATTTCATGTAGCAACTTAACAGTACATATTAAAAACAATCTATATTCAACCTTAATTAGTAGCTTCATTTTATTCTATAATTTACCAAATTATTAAACTTGAAATTCATTTAAAAAGTACAAATGCTAATGTAATCTATCCATTGTTTATTTTAACCATTTCCATCATTACCAACATGATTAACTATAATTTATTTTCAGTTATATCTAAACAAGTAGAAACCAACTATTATCATATACATGCCAACTAGAAATTTAAACTACATCAGATTGAGTAATTACTTATTTGTATATATACCTCTTGATGAGTGTGATGCTTGAGACTCCTTACTCCAATTTTCTGCTAATCTTAGGCAGGTGGCTCTACATTCTGCTGAGCAAGAGGCGGATTTTGATTTACCTCATTACTCCCGCTCTGTGCAAGAATATTCTGCTCATTTGTTCGACGGGATTCCTGAAGATCTGACATCTGTTAAAGTCATAATCTTCTAACTTTAGTAATTAGTATTTTGGCATCGTACCTATCGAGGAGTATATCTCCAGTATCAATAATGACATCTTTTGAATGTATTTTAATTTTCTAGTTGACATGTATATAGGTGTTAATAGTATTTTGGTATAAACTATAATTAAAACAGGTTTGTAATAATTTACCTGGTAATAGTTTAATGAATAATAATAGAATGATAGTAAAAAAAGTGAACTGTAAGTTAACGATTCGGTAAAATTAGAAGTAAATGGGTATTAAGAAGAATTTTAGTTTAAGCAAAATAGAGGTAGTTTTATTTATTATATGTTACAATTATGAACTGTTAAGTTATTGCTTGAAAACAAAATTTGTTTGGTTGATAAAAAATTAGGAATTGATATTCTTTGATAAATCAATAAATGATTTTAAACTTGAATGCTAGAAAATTAATTTGTGACATTCTGACTCGTATTTTGAGAATTAAATACGGGTAATAGTGTTACACAAATCTTTGAGAATTTTCATGTACAATCCACCAACCCTAGTTGTTTGACTAGGAACTTTATTTTTTTTCAAGAAGAAATTGGAATTCATGAGAAGGTGAAGTGTGGTTTTGGGTAGAAAGTGGAAATGAAATCTCTTTACAAATTGCTTCAAGAAGCATTTATTCCTACTAGGCCTTATTATTTTTAAAGGTTCATGCATCTCTGATTCACTTTTTTTTATTATTACTTTACTTTAAAGTCTGCTAACCCAATGGTTTTTGTCTACCGCTACGCCAATTGAGTCGGTTTAAATTCCTTTTCGGCCTCGATGAATGAGCCGAATAACAGAATGTTCAATTTTTTGCACGATTTGTGGTTAAACTCACTAGTGCTCTTTTAATGCTTAAAATCAGTAAATCCCACATCAAATCCGCGTGCTTAAAGTTTATTAAGATCAAATGTATTCTACACAATGAAAGATTTGAATAGTTTAGCTAGCTACTTCAAGATTTGACACACTGATATATATATATAAAGAAACATAAAACTTTATTTTAGGATAATTTATTATGTTTTTGATATCATCGATTTTGGTCACTGATATAAAAAGGGCTTCTTCCATTAGCCACCACCATAAACCTCTCACCCTCCAACAGCACAAGCAACCATCCTCGCCACTCGTCCATCCAAAAATGCCTCGACTTTGAGCAGGTCCACTTTTCATGTTTTGACATAAGCAACATGCTCCTAAGAACACCCATATGACCACCCCCAAAACTGCTTCTGGGTTCCTGTCACTACTACTACTTTATACTTTCTTGGGAAATAACTTAAAGAGCCGCCATTAGTCCCACCAATCACCCATAAATTCATACTTTTGGGCATACTTCAGTTTTCTCAAGCTTTCGATCTTTTAAAACAGTATGAACTCTTTCCCCAATATACTATAAATGGGTGATTTAAACACAGTTTCGGAGTAGATTTTGTTGCTGATTAAATGGATTTCCGTAGTGAAATTAACAAGAATATCCAATTCGTTCCGTCCGAGTCCTATCCTGCTAAGGATCACATGGCTATCCTTTGGGATGAATAGCCAGCCACCGTCGCGTCGGTCATGGACACATGAGGAGGGATAAATGGAGAGCAGGATGGAATCGAAAGACTTCTCTTAAGCATGACTTAACGTAGTTCAGTTGAAGAAAACCGGATTCTTGTATTAACCAATTTTTTCCAACAGAACTAATGGACTAAAACCGAACAATCGATAATAAGGGATTAAAATCACTCTTTTTTTTGAACAGGTTATTAAAATAAGTCAGAACAAAACATAACAAACTATTTGTACTGTTTATCCTATTTTTATTTAGGGTAAGGAATTAAATGCCAAGTGATGTTAAGGTGTTCAAAAGGTTGAAATAAATGGAATTATCATTAATCAAGTTGATTAAAATTTTAAATTTTTAATCGTTTATCAAATTAATTTTAAAAAAAATTATTTGAACTTAAACTAATTTCTATGAATTCAGCCGTTTCTTGAACATTTTCTGTGTTTTTTAATGCATAATTATACGTAATATTGAAAAAACATTACAAACCAAAAAATAAAATATTGAAATTTTAATTAGCTTTTCATTATAATAATTATTTTTTAATCCTCTTTTTCTCTTCTTTTTTGACTGCCGATCTGGCCATATATGCCAATTGGAAATTGGATCTTTAGTATCAATATGTATGGATTCGGGCGTGGATTTAGTTTTAAATTCAATATATATATATATATATATAGTACTAATAATTTCGATTAAATAGTTTAATTCTATTAGTTAATATTAATTTAATTAAATTAATTGATAACAGCAATTTCACATATTTCTATTTGAATCACAAATTGAATTTTGAAAAGTGATAGACGGAGTAATTAAAATTTTTCGATTTGATTAATTTGATTTAAACTGAACATTAAGCACCCATAATGATACTTTATCTACATTTTCTTATGCTTGCTTTGATTGGTTAAACAAAGAGGAAGATGGGTGGCAATGAAATATGGTCAAAAGAAGAGCATAGAAGTGTCATAAAGAACAAAGGGTTCAATGGTAACCAAAGAGGAAGATGTGTGGCAATGAAATATGGTCAAGAAGAGCAGTGTCGTAACCGGTTTTCGTCCGGGCACGAAAATTTTATTTTTGGCGGGAATATTTGTGTGAATAAATGGCTTTGAAAATAATTTGGGAGTCGCCATCGGCCTTTTGGATCAGGTAGGTCGAATACCTAAAAATTATTATTTTTTAAAATAGTTTTAAGAAAACATCAATTAAAAAATTGAACTGATCTGCGTTTATAACCAAAAATTCATTCTTTTAATAATAAAAAGGGTTTCGTGGTTGGTTACGTTTAGGAAGGATTAACACCCCCTATAACGCCCAAAATTGGTACTTTTTAATTATAAATTGTCTCTATTATTAAAATTTAAAATTCAAAAATATTTTAATTTATAATCCTATTATTTCAAATTATATAAAAAATATTTATTTAAAATATCAGAAAGAACTTCTAGGTGCCTTAAGACAGCTCTTTTCTTTGATATTGATAAATATTAATTTAAATAATATTATTTACTTTTTAATTAAATATCAGAATAGGACATCCAATTGTATTAAGACTGTCATTTTCTTCGATATTAAAATAAATATTTAAAAATTACTATTTATTATATATATTTTATGAAAAAATATTTAACAATATAATAAAAGAAAAATACTACTAAAACAATATATTTAAAAACAATAAATAAATGAAAACATATAAAATAACTGACTAAATTACAGTAAAATAAAATCAAAAATCTAATTCATAATTAATCAAATTAAAGGATTAAATATGTTATTTGTTTATTTTATTTTTAGTGACTAAAATAAAATTATCTAAAATTCGGATATTAGAATAAATAAATTAAAAATATAAACTAAGGATTAAAATATTATTTATTAAAATTAAGGGATTAAATCTATATTTATCCTAAATATATTATTTTAATATGAGGACTAAAATAAAAGAATTAAATTCGAAAACTGAATTAAAAATATTATAAATTCAATTAGTGACTAAATGTAATTTTACAAATTGAGGAGCGCGGCAGGGTTTAACTATTGTATAATTACGCCATAGTCCTTCCTGAAACGACGTTCGGGAAGGACTATAAAAGTCCAAACCGGCTGGCCCTTCGGGCCAGCTATCTCATTTCTTTTTTTTTTTTCTTTCTCTCTCTCAAACAAGAGAAAAGAGTTCTCTGGCTTCTCTCTAAACTGAGAGAAGCCGTCCCGGTCAGCCACCGCTACCGGCTTCGACCACCTGCCGCCACCGCTGATGGTGGCCGGAAATTACAAAATCCACCAGAATAAGATCGGGACGGTCTAAAACCGTTTCCGGTGTTCTTTTTTCCTTAAAAAGCTCCCATCGGAGCAGATCTACAAAAAATACCTTCGTTTTCGTTGTATCCGGCGACGGTTGGGGTTCTCCGATGACAAGGTAAGCTTCTTTCCTCTCTTATCTCCTTTTTTTTTCTTGCTGCGTTGATGTTGACTGAGATCGTTGGTATCTTTTAGTATATTTTTTTCTCTGTTTTTTTTTTTGTCTCTCTGTGTTTCTGTCTCCTCTTTTTTTCTGTCTCTGTCTCCGGTGTTTTTTTTTTCAGGTTGGGGTGGTGGCTTTTATAGCCACCACCGTTGTAGCCGTCGGACCGGTCCGAAGAAGGGATCTCGGTGAGTCACCGGACTGCCAGTGGTGACTCACCCCGTAGCTATGGCGTGACGGCTGGTGTTCTAGCTTCTGGAGTCTTCGGTTGGGCGGAGGCGGCGCGGATGGCAGCGGCGGCCGCGTGTCCCTAGGGTATCAGACCCTAGGGTTTCCATCTGGGGCAATCTGGACCGTTGGATCTCTCAGATCCAACGGCTGTGATGAGGCGACCGGCTAGATTAGGGTTAGGAAACCCTAACTGGAACCCCAAATGTTTAGGGTTTCTGGTTTGATTTGGACCGGTTCTGGTTTGTTTGTAACTGGGCCGTCCAGTTGTAATTGGTCTGTAATTATTTATTTATATATTTATTTAATATATATTTAATAATAATAATAATAATAATGATAATAATATAATATAATAATAATAATATAATAAAAAATATGGATAAAAAATTAGTATCTTCAGCTGCCCCTCTTTGCTCATTCTTGTATAACAGAATAGGGCAAAGAAAAGATAATAATTTTTTTTATCCATTTGGCTTTACTTGATCATAATGGATATATTGAATAAATTCTTCTCTTTCTTCAGATGAGTTCTTCTCATTATGAACTTTCTGCTGGGGATGATGATCCATCAATGATGAATTCAAGCAAAAAATGAACAAGTTCTTCTCATTATGAACTTCTTCTTCCTCTTCAGATGACGTTCTTCTCATTATGAACTCTACCTGGCAATGTTGATCCATCAATGATGAATTCAAGCAAAAGATTGAACAAGTTCTTCTCATTATGAACTTCTTCTTCCTTCTTCAGATGACGAGTTCTTCTCATTATGAACTCTACCTGCAATGTTGATCCATCAAATGATGAATTCAAGCAAAAGATTGAACAAGTTCTTCTCATTATGAACTTCTTCTTCCTTCTTCAGATGACGAGTTCTTCTCATTATGAACTCTACCTGGCAAAGATAATCCGTCAATTTGATGAATTCAAAAAAAGGTTGAACAAATTCTTCTCATTGAACTTCTTCTTCCTTCTTCAGATAAGTTCTTCTCATTATGAACCTTCTCTGGAAAAGACTGATCCATCAAATGATGGATTCGGGTAAAAGGTTGAACAAATTCTTCTCATTATGAACTTCTTCTTCCTTCTTCAGACGAGTTCTTCTCATATGAACTTCTCTGGAAAGACTGATCCATCAAGTGGATTCGAAATCTTTGCTAAAATCTTTGAAATTTCTGTTAGAAATTCAACAAGAATAAAAATGAATGAAAATGCATCTATTTTTGCAAATGCCTAAATATGATGCATGAATATTAAGTTGTTTGATTTCAGACTGGTGAATTGAGTATTTCTTCAATTGTAAAAACCCAATATATCTGTCTTCTTCAAATCAAAGAATCTATCATCTTTGACAAATGTAGATGTAGATATAATGTCACAAAACCTCTTGAGAATAAAACTCAATAGTATAAACTCTTGAAAAGCTTGCATTCAGGCAACATGTTGATTCTGATAACAACTCATCTGATTATGAAGTGACCTTTCAAGATGATTTCACAGATATCGATAGTTCTTTTAATACCGAGAAATCTTGAATTCTGATTCTGATGAGGAGAATAAACTCAATAGTATGACTAAGGCTGCTGATGTACTTCTTCTAGTAAAAGATAGGAAGTCATTATGCAATGATCCCAATTACAAGCAAAGGCAAAACTTGGGCTATGATTTTTGAAAAGGAAGAAGCAGAAGAAGCTTGAAAATAAGCTTCTTAATGAAGATGATCATGCAGTTCATCTTTCAATTCCAACGATCGGTTCTGGGGTTCCTACTGAATCAGATCAAATAACTCAAAGAACACTTCCAGAAGATGCTATGAACACATTCATCTTCCGAATTCAATGATTGGTTCTGCCCAACCCAGATCAGATAACTCAAAGAACACTTCTAGAAGATGCTATTGGCAAATTCATCTTCTAAACTCACTGATTGGTTCTGCCAAACCAGATCAGATAACTCAAAGAACACTTCCAGAAGATGCTATGAACACATTCATCTTCCAAATTCAATGATTGGTTCTGCCAAACCAGATCAGATAACTCAAAGAACACTTCCAGAAGATGCTATGAACACATTCATCTTCCAAATTCAATGATTGGTTCTGCCAAACCAGATCAGATAACTCAAAGAACACTTCCAGAAGATGCTATTGACAAATTCATCTTCTAAACTCAATGATTGTTCTGTCCAAACCAATCAGATAACTCAAAGAACACTTCCAGAAGATGCTATGAACACATTCATCTTCCAAATTCAATGATTGGTTCTGCCAACCAGATCAGATAACTCAAAGAACACTTCCAGAAGATGCTATTGACAAATTCATCTTCTAAACTCAATGATTGTTCTGTCCAACCAGATCAGATAACTCAAAGAACACTTCCAGAAGATGCTATTGGCAAATTTATCTTCTAAATTCAATGATTGGTTCTGCCAAACCAGATCAGATAACTCAAAGAACACTTCCAGAAGATGCTATTGGTAAATTCATCTTCTAAACTCAATGATTGTTCTGTCCAACCAGATCAGATAACTCAAAGAACACTTCCCAAAAGATGCTATGAACACATTCATCTTTCATTTAATTGTTTGGACTAGGATATCACTATGCTTATTTGATGTAGAGCCAGAATTTGTAGATTCGAAGTATTTCCATGTTATTACACTGAAAAGGGCTATATTCATAATTCTGCCAATTAAGAACAGAGTTTCTCTTATTCTGCTTCCTCCATGTGCTGATGCTTTTCCATTGACAAAGAAATAATGGCCTTCTTGGAATCCAAGAACAAAGTTGAATTGTTTATAAACATGTACAGGAAGTGCCAAATTGACAGAAAGGATCTGTAAGGTTCTTGAAGCTTATGTCAATGAGCCACCTTCGAGTATCCAAAAGTATGTTCTTGATGAGTGCTGAAAATGGAATCTAGTATGGGTTGGAAGGAATAAAGTTGTTCCACTTGAACCTGATGAAGTGGAAATGTTTCTAGGTTTCCTAAAAACCCTACACAAGGATCTGTATAGAGATATGTTTCCCAGTAATATCAATGTCTTGTTTCTTTTTGCTGGAATCAAAGCTACAAAGGTCTCCTTATACTGTCTTAGTATATCTTTGAAAACAGATGTGCAAGAATTGAATGTTGATTGGTTGGAGCAACTGATGAGTAGATTTGGCGGATTCGACCTTGTTGTCGTTAACATCCCGTGTAACAATCTTGATGTTCATGGCTTTAAGATGGTGATGATTTGCTTACTTTGTATTCCACGTATTTAAAAGTATTAACATAAAGTGATATTCAGAAATCTTTAATTTATTTCAAAATTATGTTAAATCATAGAAGAATAAATTGAATTTCCAAAAATAAATTGAATCTCAAATAAATTGAACTTGAAATAAATAGAATTGTATTCAAAGTTATGGCAAACATAAGAATGATAAAAATTCAAATGTCTCAACAAATTATAAGCATAAGTATTTCTAAATTAATCAAGTTGACACAATTTAGAGATGATGTAAGCTTTTGTCTGGAAGATCTCAAACGTTGTTGAAATGCTTGTAGATGTGAAGTTTCTTCCAAACTATCAAAATCTTAAGATAGTTCAATTGCCAGATGCCTAATATCAACCTGCATTTGAGCCGCCTTTTCAGGTTTTCAACTCAAATCCTTCCTTTGGTTACAAGATGCCCTTTGCGGGTTTTCACCTTGACCCCCCCCTTTTTTTTTTTTTCAAGCATAATATTTCTTGACAGAATCCGAGTTTATTGGATTTCTCAGAATTTTTCCATCCATTTCTGCCAAGATCAATGCTCCTCCGGAAAAGGCCTTTTTCACAATGTATGGCCCTTCCCAATTAGGCATCCATTTCCCACGGAAATCTTTATGTATAGGCAAGATCTTTTTTAGTACTAGATCACCCTCTTGGAATTCTCTTGGATGTACTTTTTTATCATGAGACTTCATCATCCGTTTTTGATACATCTGTCCATGGCAAATAGCTTTCAATCTTTTCTCCTTAATAAGGTTCAATTGATCAAATCTAGCTTGGATCCATTCAGATTCATCCAATTTTATTTCTCTCAATATTCGGAGCGATGGAATCTCAACTTCAATTGGTAAGACTGCTTCCATCCCGTAGACTAAAGAAAAAGGCGTTGCCCCAGTAGATGTTCTAACAGTAGTTCGGTATGCATATAGAGCAAAAGATAACTTCTCATGCCAATCTTTGTAAGTTTCAGTAGTCTTTGTAATGATTCTCTTGATGTTATTATTTGCTGCTTCAACTGCCCCATTCATCTTTGGACGATATGCCACTGAGTTTGCATGTTTGATTTTAAACTATGCACAAAGTTCGGTCATCATTTTGTTATTCAGGTTCAGAGCATTATCTGTAATGATCCTCTCTGGTAGGCCATATCGGCAAACTATCTCTTTCTTTATGAACTTGCAGACTGTGGACCTCTTAATATTGGTATATGAAGCAGCTTCAACCCATTTGGTAAAATAATCAATTGCCACAAGGATGAAACAATGTCCATTCGATGCTTTTGGTGTGATTGCACCAATGACATCTATTCCCCACATAGAAAATGGACATGGTGCTGTCATTACATGTAAAGGAGATGGGGGTACATGAATTTTGTCTGCATATATCTGGCATTTATGACATTTCCTTGCATAATCAATGCAATCAGTGTGCATGGTAGCCCAATAGTATCCATATCTCATTATTTTTCTGGCCATGGAAAGACCATTTACATGTGTTCCACATATTCCACTGTGTACTTCTTCAATGACGTTTCGAGCTTCGCTGGTATTTAAACATCTCAATAGCATTTGATCACTGCTTCTTCTATACATAATCTCTCCATCAAGAAAATATCCAGCAGCCATTCTTCTCAAGGTTCTTTTATCAATTTCCGATGCATTTGGTGGATAACTTTGATTTTTGATATATTGCAGGATATCATGATACCATGGTTTACCATCTACCTCTTCTTCCACACTATAACAATGTGCAGGAATTTCATATACTTGCATTTTGATTGGCATCATATCAACTTTCTTAGTTGCCTGAAACATAGCAGCTAATGTAGCTAAAGCATCTGCCATTTGATTTTCTTCTCGAGGGAGATAATTGAAGGTAACTTTCTCAAATTCTTTCATTAATTCGAGTGTAAAATTTCGGTATTCCAACAATTTGGGATCTTTTGTTTCCCATTCTCCTCGCAATTGATACACCACTAACGATGAATCTCCATATATCTTGAGAAATTTGATTTTTCTTTCTATAGCTGCTTTCAACCCCATGATACAAGCTTCATATTCCGCCATGTTATTGGTGCAAAAGAACTCCAGTCTACTTGTAAAGGGATAATAAATATTTTCTGGAGAAATTAACACTGCCCCGATTCCTCGTCCCAAAGCATTAAATGCTCCGTCAAAGTAAAGCTTCCAAGTTGCAAATGCATCATTTGTTTTGACTTCTTCATTCATGGATATGCATAACAGATCTTCATCGGGAAAATTGAAGTTCAAAGGCTGATAATCATTTGATACACGACTGGCCAGAAAATCAGCTATTACACTTCCTTTTATTGCTTTTTGGTTGACATATACAATATCAAACTCGGATAATAACATCTGCCATCTAGCCATTCTTCCTGTCAAAGCTGGTGATTCCATTAAGAATTTCAAAGGATCAAGCTTTGATATCAACCAAGTAGTATGGTATAACATATATTGTCTGAGTCTTCGAGTAGCCCACACCAAGGCACAACATAATTTTTGTATTGGTGGATATCGAATTTCACAATCAGTAAATTTCTTGCTCAGATAATAAATAGCTTTTTCTTTTCTTCCAGATTCATCATGCTGTCCTAGTACACATCCCATCGAATTTTCGAAGACCGTCAAGTAAAGAATTAATGGTCTATCAGGCATTGGTGATACTAAAATTGGGGCATTGGATAAATATTTCTTAATAATATCCAAAGTTTCTTGACATTCTTCATTCCAGACTTCAGGATTGTTCTTTCGAAGTAATTTGAACACTGGATCACATTTGTCAGTTAATTGAGAAATGAACCGAGATATATAATTTAATCTTCCCAAAAAGCCTCGAACTTCTTTTTTTGTATTGGGTGGTGGAAGATCTTGAATTGCTTTTACTTTATCTGGATCAATCTCAATTCCTTTTTTGCTGACCACAAATCCCAAAAGTTTTCCGGAAGTTACTCCAAAAGTGCATTTAGCGGGGTTGAGCTTTAATTGATACTTCCTCAATCTCTGGAAAAGCTTTCTCAGATTTTGAATATGTTTTTTCTTCAGTTCGGGATTTGGCAATCATGTCATCCACGTATACTTCAATCTCTTTGTGCATCATGTCATGAAACAAAGTTACCATGGCTCTTTGATATGTTGCCCCTGCATTTTTCAATCCAAATGGCATCACTTTATAACAGAATGTGCCCCACATGGTTACAAATGTTGTCTTTTCCATGTCTTCAGGATTCATTTTTATCTGATTATATCCTGAAAATCCATCCATAAATGAAAACCATGCGTGCCCTGCAGTGTTGTCCACTAATGTGTCTATGTGGGGTAAGGGAAAGCTATCTTTCGGACTAGCTTTGTTGAGATCTCTGTAATCCACACACATTCGAACTTTCCCATTTTTCTTTGGTACGGGAACAATGTTGGCTACCCATTCTGGGTATTTAGATGCCTGTAGGAAACCTGCATTGATTTGTTTCATCACTTCCTCTTTGATCTGCAACAACATTTCTGGCCTCATTCGTCTGAGCTTTTGTTGGATTGGTTTATATTCTGGATTTATTGGAAGCTTGTGTATTACTATATCTGTGCTTAAACCAGGCATATCTTGATAAGACCATGCAAAGATATCTTTGAACTCTTGAAGGAGATTTATCAATTCTTGTTTTATCTGGACTGTCAGAGTGGTACCAATTTTCACCTCTTTTATTTCTTCATATGTTCCCAAATTCACAGTCTCAACCTCTTCTTTGTGGGGTAGAATTTGTTTTTCTTCTTTTTCTACCAATCTTAATAGTTCAGTAGGAATATCACATTCTAATTCATCCTCACACCCATTGATTTCTTCCAGACATATAGGATGCTCTAAATTTATCACTGGATTAAATTTAGGAATACACATGCTATTAACACGGTGACACCTGCAAATTTAAGTCGGACATATTTCCGAAAGAATATAGTAAATTTATGAAATGTAAAAAATGTAATAAAATGTAAAGAATGATTGCCATCTGAAAATTTTAAAGAAAATTTCTTATATTTAACATAATTTCTTTTACAAGATAACAAAAAGTTTTCATATTTTTGAGCTAAACATAAAGATTAGTTCTGAATATTACTCTGTATTAATATTAAAAACTATAGGAAGATCTTCAGCGGTCCAATTGGTGAGTGTTTCTCCAGGAAAACATGGGCGAATCCTATCCAAGTACTTGCCAGTCTTGTTGTCATTCATGATCATGTTGACAAATAATCCATTCATAGCTTTTTCAACTATGTCTTGATCTTTCGTCAACTTTTCTTCTTTAAAGGCTTCAACAAGCTGCTGTTCTACATTAATAGTTCCCCCTGATCTGAATGTTGTCTTCAACTGTGGGAAAGACATGTGTTTCCAAAGGATTTCTCTCCCCCTTTCAATTTTGCCTTTCTGTCTTCACATCTTCTTTTCATCTCTTTGTTCTTTTGCTGAAGATTGGGCTTAAACCCTAGCCCAAAACGGTCTTTTTTCATCTTTATTCTGATAGGAACTGAAATCCCTTGAAGATTCTTTCCTAGACCTCTCCCAGCTTTAGCTCCGATGCCTAAAGTTTGTTGTACCGTCATCTTGGTGCAATCAGACAATCTGGGATATGGGATTTTGCTTCCTTCTGCAATAAAGGTTGCATTTACAAATTCAAGAGCTCGAAAAGAGCATTCAAGAGCCTCATCATTGGTGTCGATATATGGAATATCGCTTGTTACAGACGCAATGATTTCTTCTTCAGCACTGACGCATATTAGTTGTCCCTCAACAACAAATTTCAATTTCTGATGTAATGAAGAAGGAACGGCTCCTGCTGAATGAATCCATGGCCTCCCTAATAAACAATTATATGTGGGGTGGATGTCCATCACCACAAAGTCAATATTGTACACGACTGGGCCAATTAACAAAGGTATTTCCATTTTCCCAAGCACTTCTTTTTGAGTTCCATCAAATGCTCGCACTACATTCTGATAACTCTTCATGTGTGATTGATCCATAGGCATTCTTTGAAGTGTGACTAGAGGCATCAAGTTGAGAGCGGATCCATTGTCAATCAATACTCCTGGCAACACATGACCATGACAATGTGTCGTGATGTTCAAAGCTTTTACTGTCCCCATTCCGCCTTCCGGTATTTCATCATCCGTGAACGTTATGTAATTGTCAGCGGCTATATGTCCCACAATTCTGTCAAGTTTATTGAGGGATATATCTTCGGGGATAAATGTTTGATTGAGGATTTTCATCAAAGCATTTCTATGCGCTTCTGAATTCATCAATAGATCAAGAATAGAAATTCTCGCTTGTTGTTTGTGTAGTTGTTCAACCACACTATACTCACTATGTTTCAGGAATTTCAAAAATTCTTGAGCTTGTTTTTCTGTCACAGGCTCATTAAATGCTGGAAGGGATTCATCCTCAAATACCTTCTGAGGTATTGCCATGGCTTTTCCTTTGGCTTTCACTTGTTCTGAAGCATTGGATGTTTCGGGAGAGTAACATCTCCCACTTCTTGTAAAGAAACCGACCTCGCTCACTGCTTCAGACGTCGATGTGGTACTCAGACTTTGTATTTTCTCTTCTGTTTTTTCTAGAGAAACAGATCCTCCTACCATTGAAACATTGGTAGTATAATTCCAAGGTACCCTGCGGGTATCTTTGTATGGAAATGGTAGAGGAGTGGTAATAACTACTTTCGGCTTTATTGGTGCAGGAATCGCCGTAGATGATTTCACATTAATGATCACAGGATCATTTATTCTTTGACTTGGTTTAGAATCCTCTGATGAGCAAACATCATCTTCTTTTTTTTTCTGGTTCTTCTTCAAAGAATTCTATTTCTCTGTTGTTCATCAATTTTTGCACCAAATCCCTAAACTCAGGACATAGTTGAATTTTATGCCCTTTCTCCTGATGATATTCACAATAATTCTTGCCTTCATTCTGCTTTGGCCTGAATTGTTGTGGAATTATACCGGCTAAAGAGAGTTGTTGGAATACCCAAACAAACGGAGATTTAATTTCAGAAATGTCAGTTTTTGCTTTCTTTCTGTTCTCTTCCTGAATTACATTCACGTTTTTATCTCCATGATTTGGCAATGGATGATTTGATGCAGATGGTGTATTGAATTCCAACTTCCCAGTGTTTATCAAATTTTGAACCACCCTTTTGAATGCTAAACAGTTTTCAATAGAATGACCCGTAATTCCTTCATGGTAAACACAGTGTGCCTTTGTATCATACCAAGGAGGGAATGGTGGTTGCATGGGAACCAAGGGATAAGGCCGTATAACATCTGCTTTTAACAGCGAATCATAGATCTCCGCATATGGTACTGGTAATGGTGTAAAAGACAACCTTTCATTTTCTTTTCGAGATCCTCTAGAATCTGCTCGATTAGTGTTTGTTTCCTCTCTCTTAACCCTTGGCGGGGTTATTGTAACACTTTTCGATGAATCTTTGCTGTAAGAACTTGCATTGTTGACTTCATTCTCCTTTTTCCGGTATGTAGGTCTTTTGGAACTAGACCCATCATTCGATTCAATCTTGCCGCTTTTCAAGACATTTTCAATTAGTTCTCCAGAAATGACTAAATCTGCAAAATTTCTGGTTGCATTTCCCATTAGATGATTTAAATAAGGAGCCTTCAATGTATGAACAAATATTACTGTGGCCTCTTTTTCTGACAAAGGTGGTTGAACTTGGGCTGCCGTGTCACGCCATCTTTGGGCATACTGTCTGAATGTTTCATTATTCTTTTTCTCCAAATTTTGGAGAGTCCATCTATCAGGAACCATGTCTGTTACATGGCGATACTGCTCTAAAAATGCTTTAGCCAAATCTTTCCAGGATCTAATGTTGGCTTTGGTCAATTGAGTATACCATTTTAAAGCCGGTCCTGTCAAACTATCCTGGAAGCAGTGAATTAACAATTTCTCGTCCTTCACATATCCTGCCATTCTTCGACAAAACATAGTAATGTGAGATGAAGGGCATGTAGTACCATCATATTTATCAAATTCAGGAGCTTTGAACTTGATGGGAAGGATTAGGTCTGGAACCAAACTCAACTCACTAGCGTCAAACCCATAGAATGATTCAGTTATTTCCACAGATTTCATTCGTTCTTCTAAGCTCTTGATCTGTCTGGTCAATTCTTCATTTACTTTTTGTTTCTCATTCAGCTCATTCAAATCCGGGATCAAATGATCAGTATTAAGATCCCCTATTTTCACATCTGATATAAGCGGATTTTTGCTTGAAGATGCAGGATCCACTTGTTGATCTTCATGTGGTTTGACTTCTTGTAATGCAGATGTACGAGCATTGATTTGTATAGGTGTAGTACCAGAATGATAAATTGGTTCTGGTGGAAAACCTAGAGGATACATAGGATCTTGGTCAAAAGATACAGGATTTTCATGCATTTTTCCACTGATAGCCTGCCTTTTAAACATATCCTCTATTTTCTTCATCATACTGTCTTGTGAATTTGCAATACTGGCTTCAATTTTTTCCAACTTCATTCTCATTTCTTCTTGTTCTTTATGATGCTGTTCCTTAATACGCTGTATTTTATCCTCCATAATTCTCTTAGTAGCTTGTCTAGTACCGTAGTGATGTAGTATTTCTCTTTTGGCCAGAGTAACTGCGATTGAAAAATCTTTTAATATTATTTTTTCAAATTTTAATTAATGAATTTTAACTTAATAAATAAAATAATAATACATAGCGAAAATTATGAAATGAATGATGAATGTATGCAAAATGCATGTATGTAAAAAACATTGATCCCAAAAAGTTAACTGTCATAGAACAACTTTCATCGGCATACAAAAGTTTCTTTATAATAGTTCATAACTACAGATAAGGCATAGCTTTCCTATTAAGCTCTATAATTTCTTTCATTAACCATGACACCTTCTTTCCGCACTTAGAGACTGGATCAACATGATGCTCAATTATTTTGGCTTCAACAGCTAGTTCCCCAACATATCTAGCAACTTCGCTCATTTGTACCATGGCCTCGAACACCATATTACTTCTTTCTTCACTTCTTTCCACATAGAACTCAATTGACTTTTGCCATTGTTCATTCGTTCCTTCAAGAGTTTGCTCTAATTCAGTGATTCTGACTTGACAATTGTGTAGAATTTTTTCAAGATCTCTAATGCGTCTTCGCAGTGAAGCATTTTCCTCATTACTTTCCTTGAGATCATTAGGTCCTAGACGAACCTTTTCTTGAAACAATGATTCTTCAAGTTGCAAAATGTAAGCATTAAACTCTGAGTTTTTGTTTCTAGACTGATCCAGATCTTCTTCAAGTTTTGTTCGTGCTTCTTGTGTTCTTTGATTAAGCTTATGGATTTGAACATCCTTGTTTCTGCATCTTTGCATCCAATTGCTAGCCACTTCCTGTTCTACCTCAAGTTTGGTGTTGAAATTTTTTCTTTCTAGCTCCCATTTTTCTTTTTCAATATTGGATTCTTCCATCTTTTGGCCTCTGACTTCAAGTTCAGCAATCAACTGGTTCATTTCAGATTCAAATCCTTTGAACATGATATTTTTCTCACCTTCAAATTTATTAAAGATGTCATTCTTCATCTCTTCTAAATCTTTGGCTCGATCTCTTTCTCTTTGCATTTCATTCATGATCTCACGGTGTTCAGCCTTGTGTTTTATAATTCGCTCTCTTCTGTCAACCTCGAAATCTTCCATTTTTTGCTTTCCTTTTTCCAGGCTTTTGAGTAGACGGCTATTCTTTCCTTTCAGATCTTCAACTCGTCTTTTCTCGATGTTCAATTCTCTGGTCATCAGTACCGTCGATTGGCTGGGTCCTGATGCTTTTCGGGATTTATATAACTCCTGGTAATTTTTCTGTAAGGCTCTGTACTCATCCTCACATTTTTCTTTATCTTTTCTCAACATTGCGCATTGTGATGAATGAAAGTCAATGTCAACCCCCAACATAGCTTTATCTTGTCTCATTTGCTCTAATTCTTTCGACCAGCCTTCTCTTTCTGCTTCAAACTCTGCTCTCAAGATTTCAATTTCTGAAGGAACCACCTTAATGCAATCTTCCATAGAGATATCTTCATTTTGATCTGGTAGAGGAATATTTTCGTTTTTTCTGAAAGATCTCCATTCTTCATAATCAGGAGTTAGCATTTCTTTTGCTGCTTTAGCTCGGATACAAAAAGTTGTTTTCCAAGCTGTAACGGCTTCCATGATGTTTCTTTTATAATTTTTGCTGTGGAATGCGAACTCAGATGACTGTAATCCAGCAGTGATAGGTACAAATTGACGACCTTCATACTGTCTTATAACTAGAAGTGGTGCATATCCAATTCCTCCCCATAATACGAGCAGCATTATCCAGTTATAATCTCCACATTTGTAAATAAATTCCCTTTGTATTTGCCACGGGGCTCGCCAAACAATGTCATTACTTTGCAGATTTCTAAAGGCATTAATCCACATATCCTTCTTAATTTCTTTCGGCCATTCCTGCTCCAGAAATTCTTTTAATGGTGAATAATCCGTATTAAAGCGTCGGTATAAAACCTTTTCTGTCCTCCAGAAATGACTACGGATCCAAACATATAACAACTGGGTACACCCTGAGAATCGTCCACCTCCTAGCCTTCTACAAGCATTTAACGATCTGAAGGTTTCTGCTAGAATTGCAGAAACAGGATTAATCTTTTTCGGTAGCTGTTCAAACAAATCTACCACTGCAGCTTCAACATATCCCAATACTTTTGGGAAGATGACCATACCATATATACCCAGAGCAAATAAATCGAATCGTACTTTAATATCTGGATGACTCTGAATAAGCTCTTTAATGTTGGTCCAAGCAATGCCTTCACTTTCGCCTTTTTGTTTTGTACGGGCTGCTACCCATTCTTCTCGTACCCCGGCAATCTTTGCTAATTTAACTCGAAAAGGTTGAGTTTTAATTGACTTTGAATAGATTCGATTATCCAAAGCCCCTTCGATATGTAGCAAAGTTGTGTATTCTTCAATAGTAGGGACCAAGTCTTCCTTATTGAGAGTGAAGCAATTGTACCCTGGATTCCAGAATTGAATTAGGGCTCGGAGTAATTCATCATCAACTTCTACATAGAGCAAATATGGGATGTCTCCGTAAGTCTGATAAAACTGCAATTTTTTGTTTGAATCCCAACTTTCCCAAATGCTTCGCAAATCTTGCATATCATTTCTTTTTAGTGAAACTGAAGCATAACTGGCCAAGTCAGATACATAATCATCCTGCAGACTGTCTCCTTCTTGTCTTTGTAAATTCTCAGCCCACTGTCTTACTTCTGAGTTTAGAATTACTTGACTTGAACACTTTTTTATCCATAGATGAAGGCTTTCCAATGAGACAATTAACACAAGGATCAATGTCTTTTATCCTGTATGATGCTATGCAAACAGAAAAATAAAGAACACAGAAAAAAGAAAATAAATTAGTTTACATAATAAAGAAAATTTAATAATAACATTTACATAAATATTCTTTATTTAAACATGTTTTTCTGAATTTAAATAATTTAAATAAACATGTAATTTAAACAATAAATAAATTAACAGGAAAGTCAGAATTCATTTCTCCTATGTGTACACCTATTTTGGACAAAATTTCGGCATGATTTCTGATCGGAAGAGTTTCTAAGGTTTTTTTATATGCAAGGTTTCAGATCTAAGAATAAAGGTACCCGAATTGTCCTTGTTAGTGCCCCCTTGGGTTGCTAACCCTCAATCCTAGTCCATCACAGACTAAAGTGGATCGAGTTCAATTCGAGGGGATACATTTCTCTATGCCTGACACGGAGAATAAATTCTCACGAAGACATAGAGCATATGAACCCCAGAAATTACTTGCTAGGTCTGACACGGAGAATAAATTCTCACGAAGACGTCGCTTTCACTCCCACTTAAAAGGGACAACTCAATTATAGAGCTTTATGTTATGCAATGCAAGTGTTGTGTGTGAGGAGAGATGTTCAAACCTTTGACAGAAAAATAAATAATGAAATAAAATACTTGCAAATAAAACATATAAATATTATGAAAATAATAAGTAAATATATATATAAAAAAAGAAAAAATTAAATATATAAATTTTTAATTTTTAATTAATAGAGACAATTTATAATTGATTTTTAAAAGTTTGACCAGTCCCCAGCGGAGTCGCCAAGCTGTCGTAACCGGTTTTCGTCCGGGCACGAAAATTTTATTTTTGGCGGGAATATTTGTGTGAATAAATGGCTTTGAAAATAATTTGGGAGTCGCCATTGGCCTTTTGGATCAGGTAGGTCGAATACCTAAAAATTATGTTTTTTAAAATAGTTTTAAGAAAACATCAATTAAAAAATTGAACTGATCTGCGTTTATAACCAAAAATTCATTCTTTTTAATAATAAAAAGGGTTTCGTGGTCGGTTACGTTTAGGGAAGGATTAGCACCCCTATAACGCCCAAAATTGGTACTTTTTAATTATAAATTGTCTCTATTATTAAAATTTAAAAATTCAAAAATATATTTAATTTATAATCCTATTATTTCAAAATTATATAAAAAATATTTATTTATTTAAAAATATCAGAAAAGAACTTCTAGGTGCCTTAAGACAGCTCTTTTCTTTGATATTGATAAATATTAATTTAAATAATATTATTTACTTTTTAATTTTAAAATATCAGAATAGGACATCCAGTTGTATTAAGACTGTCCTTTTCTTCGATATTAAAAATAAATATTTAAAAATTACTATTTATTATATATATATTTATGAAAAAATATTTAACAATATAATAAAAGAAAAATACTACTAAAACAATATATTTAAAAACAATAAAATAAATGAAAACATATAAAATAACTGACTAAATTACAGTAAAAATAAAATAAAAAATCTAATTCATAATTAATCAAAATTATAAGGATTAAATATGTTATTTGTTTATTTTATTTATTTAGTGACTAAAATAAAATTATCTAAAATTCGGATATTAGAATAAAATAAATTAAAAATATAAACTAAGGATTAAAATATTATTTATTAAAATTAAGGGATTAAATCTGTAATTTATCCTAAATATATTATTTTAATATGAAGGACTAAAATAAAAGAAATTAAAATTCGAAAACTGAATTAAAAATATTATAAATTCAATTTAGTGACTAAAATGTAAATTTTACAAATTATGAGGACTGCGGACAGGGTTTAACTATTATATAATTACGCGCATAGTCCTTCCCGAAACGACGTCGTTCGGGAAGGACTATAAAAAGTCCAAACCGGCTGGCCCTTCGGGCCAGCTATCTCATTTCTTTTTTTTTCTTTCTCTCTCTCAAACAGAGAGAAAAGAGTTCTCTGGCTTCTCTCTAAACTGAGAGAAGCCGTCCCGGTCAGCCACCGCTACCGGCTCCGACCACCGCTGCCGGCCACCGCTGATGGTGGCCGGAAATTACAAAAATCCACCAGAATATAGATCGGGACGGTCTAAAACCGTTTCCGGTGTTCTTTTTCCTTAAAAAGCTCCCAATCGGAGAAGATCTACAAAAAAAATACCTTCGGTTTTCGTTGTATCCGGCGACGGTTGGGGTTCTCCGATGACAAGGTAAGCTTCTTTCCTCTCTTCTCTCCTTTTTTTTTTCTTGCTGCGTTGATGTTGACTGAGATCGTTGGTATCTTTTAGTATATTTTTTTCTCTGTTTTTTTTTGTCTCTCTGTGTTCTCTGTCTCCTCTTTTTTTCTGTCTCTGTCTCCGGTGTTTTTTTTTTCAGGTTGGGGTGGTGGCTTTTATAGCCACCACCGTTGTAGCCATCGGACCGGTCCGAAGAAGGGATCTCGGTGAGTCACCGGACTGCCAGTGGTGACTCACCCCGTAGCTATGGCGTGGACGGCTGGTGTTCTAGCTTCTGGAGTCTTCGGTTGGGACGTGGCAGCGGCGGAGGTGGCGAGATGGCAGCGGCGGCCGCGTGTCCCTAGGGTATCAGACCCTAGGGTTTCCATCTGGGGCAATCTGGACCGTTGGATCTCTCAGATCCAACGGCTGTGATGAGGCGGCCGGCTAGATTAGGGTTAGGAAACCCTAACTGGAACCCCAAATGTTTAGGGTTTCTGGTTTGATTTGGACCGGTTCTAGTTTGTTTGTAACTGGGCCGGTCCAGTTGTAATTGGTCTGTAATTATTTATTTATATATATTTATTTAATATATATTTAATAATAATAATAATAATAATGATAATAATAATAATAATAATAATAATAATAATAATAATAATAAAAATATGGATAAAAAATTAGTATCTTCAAGCAGCATTAATCATAGTTTGGTAGCAATCTTTTCTGTTGTCAAAGCCTACTGGGATGGAATTGTTGTTCTCCTAGCTTGGTGAGATCGCATACTTCTCTGTAGTTGTGCTATTAGAGTTCCTTAGTTTTTGCTTGATTGATGTTTCGTGCTTGATTGTTGGTTGAATTTTGAAATTAGTCTTTAATTTGTGAGATTTATTTCTCCCTTCTGCTGGTAATCTCGACGAATTAGTTGGTTTTGGAGTTTAATCTGTGCTAGTCTTGTCTGCATGTAAGATGTTTGTGAAAATGGCACAGTGAACCATCTTTTTATAACGCATTGTTTAAGCCTACGGTTTCTAAGATTTTTTTATCAAAGATTCGAGTTCTGAAAAGGGAGTTCATCAAAAAGTGAGTTCAGACTCTGATAGAACTGAGTGTATCAAAGAAATGCAGAGGGCTTTGGCGTTTAGGCAGAGGGTTTTTGGGAGGCATAGGGCAGTGGAGAAATTTGGTCAGGCTGTCAAGCATTATTCTTTGTTTGTTCAAAATGTGAGTAAAAGGATTCAGACGACAACCCTCAAAGAGGCATTCCAATCGTATAGAGTAGTGAAGGATGTGTTCATTGCGTATAGAAGCAAAAAAAGAGCTGAAGCGGATTCTACATTTGCCTTTGTTAGGTTTAATAGCAAAACAGAAGCAAACATAGTAGTTCGATGGATAGATGGTAGGATTTTGGATGGATTTAGAATTAGAGTGTCTCATGATAACTTACCACAGGTAGAATCTATGAAGGGTATGGTTGATAGATCGTTCAAAAAGGTGTGGCGGCCATCTTTGAGGGACTCTAGGTCTTTCAGGGATGTTCTTGGAGGAGTAAGAGTAGGTGAAGTGAAGTTTAAAGAGGTAGATGATATTCTTCGGACTGGAAAAGTTTGTGGATCAGAGAGTGTTTTCCATGTGAATTTAGTAGATGAGATTTCTTCTCATACAATAGTAAGTGATGGGGTAAGTAGTAGGAGTATTGATATCCTGAAGAAAGAACTATCATGGAGAGAGACCTGTTTAGTTGGAAAAATAAAAAGAATGTATAATGAAGATTTAATCTAAACAACACTTGGTGCGGAAGGATTTGAGGTCAAGGTTAGCCTTTGGCATGCTTATTTAGTGGTTATCCAGTTTAAGTGTAAGAAGAGTCGTCAGGAATGTTGGGAGAGAAGGAATGACCTGGTTCGTGTGTGGTTTGACGAGCTAGAATTGTTGGAGGGGTATGAGAGCAGGGTAAAAACTAGAGTTTGGGTAACTTTAAAGGATGTTCCCCTCTTTGTTTGGAGTGATAAGCTATTCTCAGAATTAGGCTCTTTATGGGGTAAAGTGATCAAGGTTGATAAGGAAACTTCCAATCGGAGTAGATTTGATGTGGCAAGGGTTTTACTGGAAGTGCAGTCTGAATCAGCTATTCCAGATAAGGTGTTAATGATCTGTAATGGTAATGTCTACATTATCAGAATTCAAACTGAAGCACATGAAGAAGAAAGAGTTTTTATCGACGGTTCTTGGGATGGAGGAGGAGTTTGGCAAACAGAAGGAGATGAATTGGTGGGTGCTCCAATGTGCGCGATGGAAGCTGTGGTAAGCTTCAGTCCCGAGAAAAGCTATAATGATGGTTTACAATTGGATTTGATAAGGTAGAATTGTGATCACGTGACTGGAAATATACCTGTCAGAATGTTAGATGGAAATGTTAACGTGGTGAATAACATAGTTGTGGAAAATAGCATGCATGAAGTTCCAATTGTACCTAATATTGGGCCTGGTTGTTATTTGGAAGATGATAGCTTTGGGTTGTTGGATATTTGTTGAGTTAATCGATTGACGAATATGGCCAACAGGGGGTGAATTGGCAATTAAAATTTTGGTGGAAGCTTTTGCAGAAAATTGAAAGAAATTTGCACAGAGATTTAGAGTGGTTCGACTTTCTCAACCAAAGTCTACGTCCACTACCTTAGCTATCCACACTAAGTATTTTTCATAAATTCACTAATTTGTCTTTCTTTTGAGGACAAAGAGTAACCTTACAAACCCTCAAGAATTATACCCCGAATTCTTGAGAACACTCTCTCCCAAAGAAAACAATACAAATTTGCAAACTTACATGGAAATCCTCACAAGGTAGATTGTTTGCACAATTCTAGAACAAAGAAAAGAACACTCAAGAATGAATACAATTGAGCACAATAACTGTTCTTGAAAGCAAAATGAATATTGAATGAAAGATAGGCTTGAAATGCTCAAACTTGAGGTTTGATGCTTTCTCTTTGATTCTAGTTGCTTGATGTTTCTTGTTTTTGATCAATGACTTCTAAGCTTGCTTAAATACACCTTGAATCACTTCTGAACGTTGGGGATGATTAGTGAAGATAATATAGTCGTTTTAGTGTGAAATAAATTAATAAAACAGCTTGGAGTGCGGGGGGAATCGGTACCCTAAGTGTAAAATTCAAATATTTCGACCGTTGAACAGTGAGGGGAATCGATACTCCCTGGGGGGAATCGGTTCCCTCCGAGCATACTGGAATTCTCGGAGCCAAACCATTCAGGGGGTAATCGGTTCTCTCTGAGCAATCAAGAATTTTTGGCTTTGAAATGGTTCGAAATATTTTGTAAAATCGTTTTGAAATTATTTTAAGGTTAAAACTTAATTTTACACTTGAGTAAGGATTTAAAATGAACTTTGAAATACTTTGAGTAATATTTTGATATTCGATTTAATATATCGAATATGCTTCAAAAAATCTTTTTCAAAATTAAAATTATTTTAATTTAATTTGTTATATCGAAACATCAAAATTTTTTCAACAATCTCCCCCTTTTTGATATAACAAAACATTTTAAGATTTTCTAATTTCAAAATGAATTTTGATTTTGAAAATATTATTCCCCCTTACTTTAACACTACTCCTCTTCAAAAACTCCATTTTTTTTAATTTAATAACATTTTCTCCCCTTTTTGTTAAATCAAAAAGATTCGTAAAATAATTTAAACAAGGTTTTGAAATCATTTGGCCAATTGATTATATATATAGTTTAAGCTGCTAAGATCACAATCAAGAGAAACGTTAGCCATTAGTTTCATAATCAATATTCATAAATAATGTGACATGGCAAAATTGGTCATATTGCTAAAATGATGTAAATGATGCAATAAATTTAACTAAATCAAATATTCAAACATCCAAACAAATCCAAAGTTTAACAATCCACAAAAATGAAACATTCCAAAATATTCAAAATGTTGAAACAATAAGCTTTAAGTTCAAAGTACTAAAGCAAAACAAAGAATCAAGCATCCGTAGGAGGATCGGGAAGAGGAAAACGAGCTCGCATAGCGGCCATCTCATGAGTGAGTTCATTAATACGAGCATTTGTTGCTTCATTGTTTGCACGTATCTCCCGAAGAATTTTCAATTGTTGAGCTCCCATTGTGGATAAATGGGACTCTATAGAAGAAAAGCACGAATCTATAGTAGCATATCGGAAATCGAATGTCTCCATAAAAGATTAAAAATATGGAGGCATTTGATTCGTTTGTTGTGCTTGCTCCTCGGGCTGCTCAGGCTCATCTTCGGCTTCATCGATGTCTCGCATTAATTGTTCAAGCTCGGGATCATCATCACCTTCTGGTGGAGCTCGTGAAGAACTAGCTCCCGAAGTATTTTTAGAAGATCGAACCCATTCACCAGTTTCCTTATCCTTTATCCATCCCGCTCTCGTTAATGAAAGAAGATTAATTTGTTTCTTTAAAGGAAAGATGATATCTAGACCAACTCTAAGCCCGGCTTTAGAAAATAGATTACTTAGAATGTAACCATAAACTAGAGAGGAACAAAGTTTCTTATTTGGCACTAAGTTTACGGTTTCAACGATTTCAGCAGAAATAATCTCAGGAAGATTTATTTTAATACTGTTTTGGAAACAATGTAACCATCAAAGATCTAAAGCACGAAGAGTAGAGTAACGACCTCCGGATGGTCGAAACCACCAAGAAATCATTAGATGAAGAAAATGATCATGAATGTCTAAGACACTCGCACTATCTCTTCATTTATAACGAGAACCTAAAACCTGTTTTTCATTTGATATTCCATCATTATCTAATCCTAATGCTTTGGATATATAAGCTGAGTTAATATGTAAGAATTGTCCTAGGAGGTAGGAACGAACTTCTATGGTCTCAGTTTGAGCTCGGTTTTTGACACAAACGACATTAGAATAAAAGATGTGAACAAGTTGATGGTAAACTATAGGTTCAAGGTCATAAAGTTTATCAAATTTCCACTCTTGTAAAAGAGGAAGATATTTAAAATTGATATCTATCATAGCTTGACGAGAAGGGATACGTTCTTCTCTAATTTTGTAAGAGTCAAAATATTGATAATACCAAAAACGACGATTTCTAGGACCAGGATGATTGAAGCACGAGTTTTGGATAATCATATTAGGATCAATGGGATTAGGATTAGGAATTGGAATTTCAGGAATATGAGGAGGATTTGGAGGTGGATTTGGTTGACGGTGTGAGCGACTAGATGATGACCTAGCACGTTTAGGATTGGACATGGTTTAGAATGGATAACCTGTAATTTAGAAAATACATATATACAATTCAATCAATCCCAAAACTCAATTGAGTCCTCAATATTTCAAGGTTCTCTAAACCAATCCTAATGGGCAAAGTTTTTGAAAACTATTAAAAAATAAGATTTTGAAAAACAATATATGTATAGTTTTCATAACAACAACATAATTCAATTAAAACACAATAATTTGAAAAACAATTTTTTTATTTCAAAATTTTCAAAATTTTTGGAAAAATTCTTGTGTTTTTGATGAAATTAGTTGTAATATCTAATTTCTAATCACTAAACAATCAATGCCCGATCACTATTTCTATCTAGAACTAATTAAAAATAGTCCTATGTTCAAAATCAATGAAAAATAGAGTTTAGAAAAATGTACCTTGAAAGATGAGATTGAGTGGATTTTGATGTTTGCACAATTTTAATGATGCTAGCAGGTTTAGAAGATGATATTTGAAGTGAATTCCGATAAAAACGTTGATTTGAGGCAATAATGGAGATAGGGAGAGTAGAGAGGGGAAACGGTGACAAGGAAGAAGAAGAAGTTTTAGGATTTTTGGGTGTTCTGCCCGTGTTAAAATCCAGAACCCCAGGGGGGTATCGATTCCCCTAGGGGGAATCGGTTCCCCTTCAAAGGGGAAATCGGTTCCCTCATGGGGGTATCGATTCCCTCTGCACCAAAAATGCTAAAATATGATTTTAAACACACAAAATGCTAAATTAATTTTCTCTAGTGGTATTGGCAACTCATATATTGAAAATTAATCACATTCAAACAATCAAATTAATCTTTAAAATATATTTGAACATAAAGTTAATTTTCATCAAGAATCATAAACTCCCCCTAACTAATAGCAATGAATGCAATCAAAAATTACTATTCTAAGAATTTTTCATTTAGTCTTAAATGTGCTAAAATTATTTTAAACACTAAGTGAAGATAGGTTGGTCAAACCTAATTCTCTCCTAAGTGTCCAAAATCTTTCCTTGTCTAAAGGTTTTGTAAAGATATCCGCTAATTGGTGCAAAGTATCAACAAATTCTAGAACTACATCTTCCTTAGTGACATGGTCTCTAATGAAGTGATGTCTTATTTCAATGTGCTTAGTTCTAGAGTGTTGGATGAGATTTTTAGTGAGACAAATAGCACTAGTATTGTCACACTTGATAGGAATGGTACCTACTTCAATTCCATAATCAAAAAGTTGTTGTTTCATCCATAAAACTTGTGCACAACAACTACCAGCTGAAATGTATTCGGCTTCAGTGGTAGATAATGCAACACAATTTTGTTTCTTTGAAAACCAAGAAATCAACATATTTCCAAGAAATTGGCAAGTACCGGAGGTGCTTTTCCTATCTAATTTGCATCCTCCATAATCCGCATCAGAAAAGGCATGCAAGCTAAAGCTAGAGTCTCTAGGATACCAAAGTCCTAAATAGGAGTGTCCTTAAGGTATCTAAAGATTCTCTTAACAGCTAGTAAATGTGATTCCATAGGACATGATTGAAATCTAGCACATAAGCAAACACTAAACATAATGTCCAGTCTACTTGCAGTTAGATAAAGCAAAGAGCCAATCATTGACCTATATAATTTAACATTTACACATTTACCTCCTTCATCTAAGTCAAGCTTTGTTGAAGAGCTCATTGGAGTGTCATGAGGTTTGCCATTTTCCAGTCCAAACTTCTTGAGCATATCTTTGACGTACTTAGCTTGATTGATGAAGATGACATCTTTTCTTTGCTTGATTTGGAGCCCCAAGAAAAATGAGAGCTCCCCCATCATGCTCATCTCAAACTCACTTTGCATTAGCTTAGAAAATTCTTGGCAAAGAACATCATTAGTAGAACCAAATATTATATCATCAACATAAATTTGAACTACTAATAAAGCTTTACCTTTATGCTTTAAAAACAATGTAGTGTCAACCTTCCCTTTTGAAAAAACTTTTTTCAATTAAAAAGTTAGGAGCTTGTTTTAAACCATAAAGCGCTTTTGTCAAATTAAGAACATGATCTGAAAATTTTGAATCTTCAAAACCTGGAGGTTGTTCTACATACACTTCTTCCTTTATAAAACCATTTAAAAATGCACTTTTAACATCCATTTGATATAATTTAAATTCATGAAAACATGCAAATACTAATAACATTCTAATTGCTTCCATCCTAGCTACGGGAGCGTATGTTTCATCATAGTCTATGCCATCTTCTTGAGTATACCCTTGAGCAACAAGTCTAGCCTTGTTTCTCACTATATTACCACTCTCATCAAGCTTATTCCTAAATACCCATCTAGTACCTACAATAGATTTATTACTATACCTTTCAACTAATGTCCATACTTTACTTCTCTCAAATTGATTTAATTCTTCTTGCATAGCCATAATCCAATGTTCATCTTTTAATGCTTCTTTAATATTCTTAGGCTCTATGCATGAAATAAATGCAACATAATTACAAATATTTCTAAGAGAAGATCGAGTTGTTATCCCTTTGGATGGATCACCTATAATCTCACCATCCTTGACATAGTTGTACTCTCTTGGATAAGATACTTCCCTTTCTTCAATGGTTGGATTCTCAAGAGGATCATGAGTTACCTCATCTTTTGTTTCTTCCTTTGATGATGGTTCTTCAACGTCATGTCTAACTTCATTTGTATTTATAATACCTACATCATCATTCACACAAGAATCGTTCCTTGGAAGGGGATTATCATCGAAAACAACATGTATAGACTCTTCTACAACTAAAGTTATTTTATTAAATACTCGATAAGATTTAGAATTTAAGGAATAACCCAGAAAAATTCCTTCATCAATTTTAGTATCAAATTTGCAAGGGTTTTCTTTACCGTTGTTCAAAACAAAACATTTACATCCAAAAGGATGAAAATAGCTAATGTTAGACTTTTTATTTTTGAAAATTTCATATGGAGTTTTCTTTAAAATTGGCCTAATCATTGCTCGATTTACAACATAACAAGCGGTATTTGTGGCTTCCGCCCAAAAATATTTTGGCAAATTATTTTCACAAAGCATGGTTCTAGCCATTCTTTCTAAAGTTCGATTTTTCCTCTCAACAACTCCATTTTATTGAGGGGTTCTAGGTGCTGAAAAATTATGGCTAATACCATTAGAATTACAAAACACAATAAATCCAAGATTTTCAAATTCAGTGTCATGATCACTTCTAACACTAGTGATAGAGTAACCTTTTTCGTTTTGGATTACTTTTGAAAATGTGATGAAATTTTCTAATGCTTCATATTTAGTACTTAAGAATAGAACCCAAGTATATCTAGAATAGTCATCTACCAAGACAAATGCATATTTTTTTCCACCCAAGCTAGTAGTCCTAGTTGGCCCGAAAAGATCCATATGGATCAATTGTAATACTCTACTAGTTGATACATCATTAATGGATTTAAAAGAAACTCGCTTTTGTTTTCCTTTAGCACAAGCATCACAGATTTTATCATTATCAAATTTAAGCTTAGGCAACCCTCGAACTAAATCACCTTGAATTAGCCATTGCAAAACACTCAAACTAGCATGTCCTAGTCTCCTATGCCATAACCAACTATCATGTTCATCCTTAGAAACTAGGCACAAATTAGTCATATCAATAGAATCTAAATGCACCATGTATATGTTTCCTATTCTATGACCAACAAGCATAATCTGATTAGATGCAATGTCAATGACTTTACAACCATTAATATCAAACATGACATTGAATCCATTATCACAAAATTGACTTATACTAAATAGATTATGCTTTAATCCATTCACATATAAAACATTCTTAATTTGTACGGAAGAGGTATTACCAATAGTATCAATACCTTCAATGTGACCTTTTGAATCATCACTAAAAGTCACTTCTCCATTTTTGGCGTTAAGCTCAATGAACCGGTTTTTGTCTCCGGTCATGTGTCTTGAGCATCCACTATCAAGGTACCATGAATTTGGATTTGTTTCCATGTAGCAATGATCCTTTTCCTACAAAGATAAATTAATTTCTAATTTTTGGTACCCAAATTCTTTTGGGTCCATATTCATTAGTTTCCAAAATCCTAGTCCCCTTAGGTATCCATTTGTGTAGGATATCCTTATCTTTACTAGTAATGAGCTCTTTAGGAACCCATATACTTCTAACGATTTTTCCATTAGAGGTTCTTTGGGGACCTCTATGATTGTAGTTTTTAAAACTTTTTCTAACAAAGTTAAATTTTGAATTTTCTCCATTTTCAAACCGTTTGTTCCAACTTTATCAAAAGAAGCTTTAAGATCATCAATTTTCTTTTGATGATCATCATTGACCTTTGAAAGTAAATTTTGCAAATCCAAATTTTTATTTTCAAACTCTTCTAGTTTGATTTGCAAATCTTTGATTTTACTTTCAAGATCATTGTTGGTTTTGGATATGAGTTTATTTTCATTTTTCAATTTTGAAACATCATTTTTATATTTTAAAAATAATTTCTCATAATCCGAAGCCAACCCATTATATTCCTCTAATAGCTCATCATAGGATATATCATCAAAATCAGATGAGATAGAGGTTACCTTAGAATCTTTCCCGAATGCCATCAAGCACAAGTTTGCTACTTCTTGTTCTTCTTCATCGGAACCTTCTTCATCGCTCTATGTAGCCACTTGAGCCTTGTGCTTATTCTTTGATTGACCCTTTCTCTTCAATTGTGGGCAATCATATTTGACATGCCCCGTCTTTTTGCATTCATAGCAAATGATTGGGTCCTTCTCTTTTGGTTCATTTTTGAGGCCTTCATTTCGTTTGAATTTTCTTCCTCGGTAAGGTCTCATCATTTTTCTGAACCGTTTGGCAAACAATGTCATTTCCTCATCATCGTCATCTTTATCCGAATCACTATCATCTTTTGTGGATTTGAGGGTAACTCCAATGTTTTTCTTCTTCTCCTTCTCCTTTGGTGTCTCTTCAATCTTATCGAGGTCCACCTTATCTTCAAGCATCATTTCATGAGTGAGGAGTGAACCGATTAGCTCTTCAAGAGTTAAGGACGTTAGATCCTTAGACTCGATGATTGCTGTCTTCTTTGATTGCCATGATTTTGGAAGGGAGTAAACTAACTTCTTCATAAGCTTTTCATTTGAAATGATCTCTCCATATGATTTGAGACCATTGACAATCGTTGAGAATCTATCCGTCATAGCTTTGATATCTTCATTTGGTTTCATCCTGAAATTTTCATAGCTATGCGTTAGAATACTAATTTTAGATTTCTTTACCTCATCGGTACCTTCATGAGTGACTTGAAGTTTGTCCCATATTTCTTTGGCAGTTGTACAAGATGAAACTCTTCCGTATTCATCTGGTCCAAGAGCACAAAATATAATATGGATGGCTTTGGAGTTGAGCTGAAATATTTTTGTCTCTCCTTCACTCCATAATCTTGGATGAGTGAGAGGCTTGAAGTATCATTCTTCTACGACATTCCATGCTCCCATGTCACTTGCTTGAATGAAGTACATCATTCTATTTTTCCAATAGGCATAGTTAGCCCCATTGAAGAAAGGAGGCTTGTTGACAGGCATCGAATCGAGACCGGAGTCGATGTTTGAAGTAGAGGCCATTGATGACTTTGATTATCGATGTAACTCTTCCCGAATCGACTCAAGAGGCGATTAAACCTTCAAATGAGTTAGGCTCTGATGCCAATTGTTAAGTTAATCGATTGAAAAATATGGCCAAGAGGGGGTGAATTGACAATTAAAATTTTGGTGGAAGCTTTTGCAGAAAATTGAAAGAAATTTGCACAACGATTTAGAGTGGTTCGACTTTCTCAACCAAAGTCAACGTCCACTACCTTAGCTATCCACACTAAGGATTTTCCATAAATTCACAAATTTGTCTTTCTTTTGAGGACAAAGAGTAACCTTACAAACCCTCAAGAATTATACCCCAAATTCTTGAGAACACTCTCTCCCAAAGAGAACAATACAAATTTGCAAACTTACAAGGAAATCCTCACAAGGTAGATTGTTTGCACAATTCTAGAACAAAGAAAAGAACACTCAAGAATGAATACAATTGAGCACAATAAGTGTTCTTGAAAGCAAAATGAACATTGAATGAAAGATAAGCTTGAAATGCTCAAACTTGAGGTTTGATGCTTTCTCTTTGATTCTCTCTTGATTCTAGTTGCTTGATGTTTCTTGTTTTTGATCAATGGCTTCTAAGCTTGCTTAAATACACCTTGAATCACTTATGAACGTTTAGGATGATTAGTGAAGATAATATAACCGTTTTAGTGTGAAATAAATTAATAAAACAACTTGAAGCGTGGGGGGAATTTATACCCCTTAAGGGGAATCAGTTCCCTAAGTGTAAAATTCAAATATTTTGACCGTTGAACAGTGGGGGGAATTGGTACCCCCTGGGGGGAATCGGTTCCCTCCGAGCATACTAGAATTCTCAGAGCCAAACCATTCAGGGGGAATCGGTACCCCCTTGGGGGGGAATCGGTTCTCTCTGAGCAATCTATAATTTTTGGCTTTGAAATGGTTCGAAATATTTTGTAAAATCGTTTTGAAATTATTTTAAGATTAAAACTTAATTTTACACTTGAGTAAGGATTTAAAATGAACTTTGAAAAACTTTGAGTAATATTTTGATATTCGATTTAATATATCGAATATGCTTAAAAAAATCTTTTTCAAAATTAAAATTCTTTTAATTTAATTTTTTATATCGAAACATCAAAATGTTTTCAACAATATTAACAGAAATATTGATATAGCTTGGGCATCCCAATCTATATCTAATAGCTCAAGATTGCTTGAAGTGCCAATTGAGGAGGTTTCTTCCTTCAAAGTTGTGGAGGACGATCGTGCAGTCGAAGTTATGGAGGAGGAACGTGTGGGTGAGAAAATAACTAAATCTATCCTGAAGATAGCGAAAAATGTGGGTCATGTTCTAAAGAGAAATTACAATCTTAGAAGGAAAAAGGTGAATCCGAATGCAAGAGGTGGGTTGATTAATTCTAGTACTCCATTGAATCAAGGGGGAGGTTTACATGATGGAATAACTTCTGGGAGCAGTTCGGGTTTACCTAAAGAAGCAGAGGTGACAGTGGCTATTGGCGAGGCCTTGGGAGTAGTTTTTTTGGCTTCAAGGAAGGACGTGCTAGAAAGAGTGGAGTTAATTGAGCAAATGGGTAAGCCTCTTAACTGATAGAGTTAAGTGTTTGAGTATATCGTATATGTGTAATTTAATTCTATGGATTTGGGTTTAGCCATGTTATCTTGGAATGTTAGAGGTTTGGGGAAAAGTGAAAAGCTTAGAGTTATTAGTCGGATTGTTGAGTCAAATAAGATAGGGGTGGCATTGCTTCAGGAATCAAAAACTTCTGAAATTACTGCTTCTATGGAAAGAATATTAAAAGGTAGGAGGGGGTTGGAATTGGTGTCTGCATCTGCCTAGGGTGCCTCAGGTGGTCTCATCTCTCTATGGGATCCTACAGTGTTTATTGTTAACTTGAAAATAGTTCATAGAAGAATGATTATTTTAAAGGGGTTACTATTGTTGAAAAACTTAGAGATTGGTATTATAAATGTTTATGGGCCAAATACTCAAAGTGAAAGAGCTGAGTTTTTCCAGCAGCTTAATGATGCTATAGCTAATCTGAACACTCCTGTTATCGTCGGCTGAGATTTTAATATAGTCAGGCCAGAGTTGGAAAAAACTGGGTCCCAAAACCATTCGACAGCTATGAGTATGTTTGAGGATTTTATTTCCAGAAGGGAGTTGATTGATGTACCGATCTCGGGTGGTTTGTATACGTGGTTTAGGGGTGGTGATAATGTGGTTGCGAGTAGGCTGGACATGTTCTTGATTTCAATTGAAATATTGTGTGTGTTTCCACAAGTGTTGCAAGCTACACTCCCAAGAAGCGTTTCAGATCATAAACCAGTTTTACTTAAAGAAAAGAAGCTTAAGAGGTTCGTTCTTCCTTTTAAATAGTTCAACCACTGGGCGGATGACCCTTTTATCTATCAAAAAATTAAGGATGTTTACAAAGTAAACAAGGGCAGTGGTATGGAGCAGATTTTGTTGATGGCCAAAACAGTGATAAAGGAATGGACTGCGATAATTCGGGATAACTCAGAATCTGTAGAAGAGATCAGCAAAAAGATTGACAATTTGGAGAACCTATGTATTTTGAACCCTAGTAATTCTTCAGTTCAAATGGAGATTGTAACATTGAAAGCCATACTATGGGCAGTATTGAGGAAGGAAGAACGGGAATGGTTGCAAAAATCAAGGTTAAGGTGATTTAAAGAAGGCGACAAAAATACAATTTTTTTTCATCTCACAGCTTCTACAAGAGGAAGAGCTAAACAGATTTTGAAGTTGAAGGTTCAAAACAAGGTCTTTAAAAATCAGATTGGTATTCAACAAGCCTTTGTCAATTATTTCATTTTTGGGTATAATGATGTGAAGACTCTACCAGTGAAAAAATTCCACATCAGTTTTAAAAGACTATCCGTTGCGACTAGAAGGTAGATTGAAAGTCCTTTTTCAGAAGAAGAGCTTTGTCATTCTATTAAGTCATCAGATGGATCTAGAGCCCCAGGACCGGATGGATTTAGTATGAACTTTTTAAAGAAATTTTGGCAATTAATTAAAGGCGATGTTATGATTTTTTTTGGAGGATTTCTTCTGGGGTAGAGTGGTAGATTATTCCTTCAATAAATCATTTATTGGTCTTATTTCGAAGAAAGTCGATGCAGTGTTTTCGGAAGACTTTAGACTTATTTCCTTGGTGGGTAGCTTGTACAAGATTGTGACGCGGATTTTGGCTAAGAGGATGGCAAGTTGTATTAACGAAGTAATGGGTGAAAGTCAGTTTGCGTTCATTGCCGCAAAGCATATTGCAGATTGTATTTTAATTGCAAACGAAGTTATTGATGATTTAGTTAAGAGCAAGAAAGAAGCAGCTCTGTTTAAGGCTAATTTTAGCAAAGCATACGACACTGTTGATTGAAATTTTTTAAATTTAATTATAAAGAAAATGGGTTTCGGAAAAAGATGGAGGAAATGTGTTAGTATGTATGTGCATCACGACTCCTTTGATTTCGGTGTTAGTTAATGGTTGTCCATCCTCTAGCTTTTCAAGTAAGAGGGGTCTAAGACAAGGCTGTCCTCTGTTGCCTTTTCTTTTTAATATTGTTGGAGAGGCTCTAAGTGGTTTGTTAAAGAAAACGGGTGAAATGGGTCTGTGTAGAGGGATTAGAATAGGAGATGGAAGCGTTGTTGCGTCTCACATTCAATTTGCAGATGATCTGCTGATTTTTTCGGAAGCAAAAATGTTCGTACATTCATAATATTTATCGGGTTCTAAAAATCTTTGAAGTAGCTGCTGGTCTGAAATTGAATATGAAGAAGACCAAGATTTTTGGAATTAATGTGGGTGAAAGTCGAGTAAGAAGGTGGGCTGGTTCTATCAATTGCGGTTGGGAAGAATTACCAACGGTGTATTTGGGTCTCCCTCTCGGTCATAAAAAAATTCAAAGACGTTGTGGCAGCTATTTTGGATAAAGTTAGAGCTCGCCTGGATAGCTGGAAAAGTAAACTTCTTTTCTTTGGGGGTAGGTTAAAGTTGGTTAAATCAGTTTTGGTCAATTTACCTGTGTATTATATGTCCATATTCCAAATGCCTAAGACCATAGTTGATACAATTAACAAGTGTATAGCGAATTTTGTTTGGAATGGTAAGAACGAGAGAGGAATTCATTGGGTAAAGTGGGATAATATTTGTGGACCTAAATCGCATAGGGGTTTGGGTATTTTTGATGTGAATACCTAGAATCGAGCTCTGCTAAACAAATGGATATGGCGATTTAGCGAGGAAAGTGACAGCTTATGGAGAAATATATTAATAGCAAAGTACAAGTATGAGCAAAATTCGATTATTCCGAAAGTAGTTAGTGTTAGGAAGTCGTCATGGGTGTGGCGTAATATTGTTAATCCAGCAGTGGCCAATGGGACTGATTTTATGTCTGAATTAAGTTGTGTGATGGGTAATGACACTAAAATTGAATTCTGGACTGATAATTGGGCATAATCGATTTCTTTAAAAGCTTCTTTTCCTAGAATATATGGATTAGCAATAAAGAAAGTGGGAAAGATTAGCGAATTCAGGCATTGGGTTCTAGGAGTTTGGGAATGGGATATTGAAATTAGAAGACCTCTTTTTACATGGGAAATGGATTTGTGGAATGATTTTATTCTAGTGTTGAATAGAGCGGCAAGTGTAGGTCAAGGAGTGGACAAACTAAAATGGTTAGGCTCAAACGATGGTACTTACTGCACTAAAACTTATTGCTCTAAGTTGGCTTGTGTCCGTAAGATGAAAGATCCAATTTGGAAACTGGTGTGGTGCAAATTTACCCCTTCCAAAGTATCGGCATTTGTGTGGAAAGCTGTATATAAAAGGATACCGGTAATTTCAAAACTGGAGAAGCGAGGAGTTCCTGGTACTGATCAGAATCTGTGTGTCTTCTGTAAATGTGAAAAAGAAACAGTTAATAATTTGTTGTGTCAATGTGAGGTAGTACGGCAAGTGTGGAAAAGATGGTGTAGTGTGTGGAAGGTAAATATAGTTTTTCCTATGAATGTTAGAGGTTTATTAGAGGTATGGTTTAATCAATTCATCAGGAAAAAGGTTAGGCATACTTGGCAGCTGGGCTTTTTTGCCATAATCTGGAAAATATGGATATGCATAAATAAATCAATGTTTAACAGTGAGTCTTTTTCGGTGGACAAAATTTTCTATCTTGCTTTGCTGCAGATAGGACTGTGGGGGGATTATTTATGGCCGATGCAGATTCCTGTTGTTCAAGATTTCGTTCGAACCCCAGAGTCTATTACTCTTGGTGACTATTGGTAACGATCGAAGTAGTTGCTTTGAGCCTTTGTTTGAGCTTTTGATGTATGCTTTGTGTTGGTTTTACTGTAATGTTCGATTGTTCGTTGGTCTAATGCTTCTTAGCTGTTTTGGTATTGTTTTTAACTGCTCTGATCGTTATTCCAGCAATTGTTTATGCTGTTTTTTACACAGGTTAGGGGCTGGTTAGTCGGTACAATGGATGGATAACTAGCTTTCTTTGTCTATGGTCTGTTGTAGGGTGGGATTTTGCCATGTTTGAATGACTATCTATTATTGTACTTTGCTTCCTACTACTTCAAGGCATACTCTTTTTCCTCCATTTAGGTTTAGGGATGTTTTTTAATGAGGTCCTTGAGGTAGTGTACTTTGTAAATATATTAATACAAAGTACCTTCTTTCAAAAAAAAAAAAAAGAGAGCATAGAAGTGTCATACAGAACAAAGGGTTCAATGGGTGAAAAAGAAGGTTCAATATATATATTTTTTAACTCCAATAATTGTTCAGAACTTTAAAGACAATTGCACTAAACAACTAAAACATTTAATGTAACAAAATGCCATTCCTCATAAGATTGAGTGTGTATATATTTGGATAAATATTTTAGTTAAATGAGTGAAATTCACATCCTATAATGTTCAAGATCTTCCGTTTCCAAGATAAGGAAGAAATGGTGTATTATTTGGGTAAATTCCAACATAATCAAATATGGGTCTTTTTGCCTTTCAGATGTGCTTGAGGATGACATACAAGGAGGTGGAAGAGAGAGCTGACAAGAATACAATATAATCCAAATTTAAAAGGAATAAGATTCAGTGAATTACAAATGTCAGTCTAAGGTGGGTAGGAACATCAAAGAAAGAAGGCAAAATATATGCTATAATAATTGAAGGAAAAAAACGTATGGAAATGAGGTTTGAAATCCCAGTCTATTCGTGTGAAAATGGCTAAAGTTTTTGGTCCTCCTACTCCTGTGTACATTACTTTTCCCACAAGGAACAAATAAAATGGCATTCTTATTTTGAGATTGTAATTGAACTTGTTAATATAGACTTGATTGAGTATTTATTAGCATCTGGATTTATTGAGTGGGTTTAATGATAAAAGGGATGTTGTTCTTCTTAAATGATTCGAGTTCGAGTAGCTGAGTCTACAAGGTGTATGTTTGTTAATAATAACTAAGAAAGATTCTAAACATATATTATTTTTATAATCACCACGATAAAAATCAAGATTCAAAATTTATCCTCACAAAGATGAACGTTAATACTCGTGTTGACGAACAAATGAGTCGTAAATTTTTTTAAATAATAAATTCACCATTTTTAAATTCTTCTGATGCTACTAAATATATTTTGACACAACATGTGATACTACTATAATCATTGGGTCACTTTTACTTCAACCAAATACGACCTAAGAAATTGGAGTAAATCTAAAACAAAGAGAACCATTAATGTAGACCGAAAATAATTATTCATATGGACTGCCCACATCCATCGATCTCGCGCCCAAAACAATTATTCATATGGATAGCCCACACATAGTTATAAGCATATTTATTATTTGAGTTAATTTTATCATATGTCCCGAAGCTATAACTCTCATTTTAAATTAGTCATTAAACTTTTGAATATTCAAATTTCATCCTTAAACTACAACTCTCATTTTAAATTATTCCTTAAACTTTTGAACATTCTAATTTCATTCCTAAAATATGACCCTATTTTCAAATTAATCCCTAAACTTTTGAATCTTCCAATTTCATCCCTAAATTCATCCAAATATGTAATTAGTTTCAATCATAATTTAAACTATTTTTTTCCAAACATATAATAATATAACTTGGCCTGACGATTTTATTAACAATGGATGTGATTAGTACATATGTATAGTTTGAGATAAAAATTGAAATGTTCAAAAAGTTTAAGGAATAATTTAGAATGAAGGCCATAGTTTGGGGATGAAATTGAAATATTCAAAAGTTTGAGGATTAATTTAGAATGATAGTCATAGTTTAGCGATGAAAAATATTTAAAACTTTAAGGGCCAATTTAAAATGAGAGTCACACTTTAAGGATATATGATGCAATTAACTCTTATTATTTTTAAACTTTTGAAAATTAAATTTAGTAAAAATAGTTATATTTTTTGAGAATTCATTAATTAAGCGAGTCAAACTGTCTATGACGTTTTCAATTTGCATTTGCATCAATTCTCAACTTTCTTAAAAAATAATTAGAACATTTTTTTTTTAGGGGTTTAACAACAACTACAACGATAACAGAAATAGAAACAATAATACTAATAACGGCAGTCAGCCCTAACGGGTTGGATCACATTAAATTTTGACGGTGCATTCAATCCCACGAGCCAGCATGGTGCAACCGAAGACCCTCTTCTTAACTCCGATGGTGATTGGCTCGTAAGTTTCGGATCTCTCAACCTCTTGACGCGGTATTAGGAAACTGCTTGAAACAAAGAAACTGTAAAAGAAACTTATATCATTGAATGAAAACCGTGTATTTACAAGGAAGCACCACTATGCTATATATACAACAGTGTAACTCATGCTCAGCTTATGTGCATTGATTACACTCAACAAACTAACCACCCTTACAGTTTAACCGTTGCTGCAACAGACTGCAATTATCTAGTAACCAATCTTGGCACGTGCATAACTCCCAACAACATCTATATTCAATATTCCCTCTACTTTTTCCTTGTTTTTAGCCAAACGAACTTGAACTCGATCGCGAAAATATTCAAATGCACCTCTAGCTAATGGTTTGGTAAAGCCATATGCAACTTGATGCGAGGTTGGCACATATTGAACTTGTAGTTGTTTAGCAGCAACCTTTTTTCGTACAAAATGCACATCAAGGTCAACATGCTTGGATTGAGCATGATAAACCGGATTGGAACTCATTGTAATATCACCCGAATTATCACACCAAATAGTTGGTATTGTAACCGAAGCTTCACCCAAGTCAGCAAGTACAACATTGATCCAAGTGACCTCTGCAGCAACATCAACAAGACTTTTGTACTCAGCTTCCATGGTTGATCGAGAAACGGTATTTTGTTTCCTTGACAACCAGAACACCAAACAATTGCCAACAAAAACATAATGACTAGACATCGATCGTCTGTCATCTACATCACCACCCCAGTCTGCATATGAAAATACAATAACAACAAGATTAAGACAAGCATGAGAGAATATCAAACCATAATCCACTATTCCTGCCAAATATCGAAGAATCCTCTTAACCGCCGCAATATGAGACTCTTGAGGAGCTTGCATGTACTGAGCAACCTTGCTTACACTGAGAGATATATCAGGTTGAGCATGACATACATACAACAAGGATCCAACAACACTACAAAACTCATAAGCATCAACTAAAGAGTTGACTTCATCCTTAGACAACTTGTTAGCTACAACCATAGGTGAGGTAGTTGGATTGACTCGATTCAACTTTGCCTTTGCCAACAAATCCAATACGAACTTCTTTTGACTCAAGATAATAGAGTCAGCACATCTCTTAACCTCAATGCCCAAAAAGTAAGACAAGTTTCCAAGATCCTTGAGTGAGAATTGCTTGTTGAGTTCACGAATAACATACTCAATATGGACGAGTGACTCTCCTGTTAGTATGATATCATCAACATAGGCGAGAATGAACGTGCGACTGCCTATGTGATTATTAACAAACAAGGAACAATTAACTTTGGACTATTGAAATCCCAATGTAAGCAAACTATCTCGAAGCTTGTTGTGCCAGTTACGTGGTGCTTGTTGTAAACCATAGAGAGCCTTTTGAAGCTTACAAACAAGAGACGTACCATCAAGAGCATATACTTCAAATCCAGGTGGCTACTGCATAAACACATCTTCAGTCAACCCACCATTGAGAAATGCATTATTGACATCAATTTTTCGAAGTGGCCACTTCTTCGAGATTGCCAAAGATGATATTGATTGTGGAAAAACGAACCACATGACTAAAGGTTTCTTGAAATTATGTCTTTGCACAGTACCATCAATATTCTTTTTAATTTTGAAGTCATTTACACCTTACAACAGACCTTCATTCTGGGAGTTGAACCAAAGTCCAAGTTTCATTCTGCTGAAGAGCAGTGAGCTCATCATGGACAATTGTAGTCCATTTTTTGGACTGAAAAGCCTCATACACCATTTCTGGAATCAATTCATCAAGGTTGCTGATAAAAGCTTTAGGTTTGAAAATAACAGCTTTGTTACGAGTGCACATTGGATGAGTATTAACTACAGCATACGATCGTGACACCACAACTGGCTCAGCCACTGAACGTTCAGGCACCTGAGAGTCATGACATGCGTCTTCATTAGAGTTAGAATATGGGAGTAGACACTAATACTTGAGATGGAAGAACAAACTGGTTATTATTAGGTGGTAAGCTTGAGCCAGCAGACAAAGAAAGCATATGAGGATCACTAGAGGCAGGTGTGACCATAGGAGAAGCATACATACGTGAAGAAACCCTAGGCAGACATAGGCTTTGTGGCTGCACAACTATGTCTAACGCAGGTGATTGCTGCCTAGATGAACCACGAGAACACTATAACTCTGCAAAAGGAAACACTAGTTCATCAAACTTTACATGACGAGATATATAGACTCGTCCATCTGTTGCTAGACATTGATATCCCATGTGCTGAGGGTTGTATCCTATGAAGGTACATTTTTGGGATCTAAACATGAGTTTATGTTTTTGAAACATTCGCAAGTGCGGGAAACACCTTCATCCAAATACCTTCATGAATTTATAATAAGGTTACTTGTGAAACAATTTTTCAAAAGGTGAAACACCTTGTAGTACTTGTGTAGGGAGTCTATTAATGAGATATACGGTCGTGATTACAGTATAGTACTAGAATTTCAGAGGTAAAGCAGCCTGAGCCAATAGAACAAGGGCTAACTCGATCAAGTGACAATGTTTTCGCTCCATAACCCCATTTTGCTCAGAGGTATGTAGACATATCACTCGATGAACCTAGAAGATCAGTCAGTGGTCTATACTCATCACCCCAGTCACTTTGAATAGCTTTAATAGATAGGTCAAACTGCATGGCAACCATACTCTTAAACAACTGAAACGTAATTATGAGCTGAGATTTGTCCTTCAACAAGTACAACCAAGAATGACAAGTACAAGCATCAACAAAAGTGACATAGTATCGAAACCCATTTGAGGGAGTAGGTGTATGACCCCATAAATCAGAAAACACAAGATGAAATGGTTCAAAATACACATTTTGTGAATGTTCAAAAGTAAACTTATGGCTTTTCCCAACACAACAAGCAGAGCAAATTTTATTAGCATTATTTCAAATATTTACAAGCAATCTATTACTAACATCTTTCAACGTTTGAAAGGATGGATGCCCTAAGCGTCTGTGCCACAAGTCAAATGCCTCTAACGCAATAGCCAAACTAGCACTAGTCTGATCCTCAAATTTATGCGTATCACCAGCCAACTCAAACGAGTAAAGACCTTCGTTCTGCTTCCCTCGAAGAAGAACACTACTAGTGACTTCATCACAAACACAACAATCATTGTCATGAAATTCAAGGAATACACGATTATCCCTAGCAAGATTGGACACCGAAAGCAGATTTTTAGTTATCTTAGGCACATGTAAAATATTAGTCAACATTAATGCTTGTAACCGAGAAGATATCAAAGCATTACCAACAGTTTCTACATGAAGGGAAGCGTCATTACCAACTAAGAGATTACCTGGTCCCCTATAGTCAGAAGATTGAGCAATTTTGGTAACAACCAGTGTCACATGATGCGTGACACCAGAATCAACTACCCAATGCTCGCGAGAGGAAGAAACTGCATTGGCTTGAGGGGATTCATTGGCTCTTCCTTCACCACAACAATCATATTGTGTGCTTTCAACAAAATTAGCATTGCCAGAACTAGTTTTATACCGAGGAGTATCACTACCATCACCAAGAAAATCACGATCAAACCGATATCAGCACTGTTGAACCAAATGACCAACCTTACCACATAACTGACACTGCACTCGGGGGACGACCTCGACCATGACCACCGAAATGACCACCAGAGTATGGCTTGCGATTAAATTCCTATGCAGTTCTGGAATCAAAAAGTATGATGACTCGCAGCCTGTGCCACATGAGCACTCATTGGAAGGCTGTTTGCTAAAAACTCAAAGCCAGCAAGCTGAGTTTCAGTATTAATCAGCATATTGCTAACAAAATCCAGAGTAAGCTTTTCACATATTGTGGTTATAACTGTCATAAACGGCTGATATTCACGATGTAGACCTTTTAACATGCTCACAATCTGTTCAACAGGAGCAACGGGACTTTCAGATGACTCAAGTGCATCACACATTTTCTTAACACGAGTGAGATAGACACGCATGTTGTCATCTTCTTTTTTAAGAGATTGAAGCTTATACAACAAGTTTATTACCGCCATGGTAGAGTGATTAGCAAAGAACTGAGTTACCGTACTCCATACTGCGACCGCCGTCTCAGTACCAACAAATTGAGGTAGCAGCTGTGGACCGATGGTGGATAACAACCAGGACGTAAGTGCACTATCTTGTGCCATGAAGTCTTTAAACGTTTCATTCAACACATCATCACCATTCTGATCAACAATGGTTTCTGGTGGTACTGGTGTCCGCGTTTTATGAGTACTAAATATGAATGCAGAATTATGTGCAAGTATACATAATCGAACAAGTAATAAAATGATGAGTGAGTATCGTATCCACAGGGATTGGAGAGATCTTGAGTAAAGTTTATGCACTATTCTAAAGTAACTAAGTATAACTAATGGTATTCACAAATGAGAATAATGTGGAAAAATGAAAAGGATGTTAGTGGGAATGTAATTATGGTGTAATGTAATGTGGTAGCAAATGGATATATTGTGGCAAATTAAATTGTGTTGAGTGCAAACAAATGGAAATGTAAATGCAAAATAAAATATAAAAGTAGGATTTGATTACTAGGACTTTAACTTCTTCACACAACAAGCTAGTATGGGAATGAGTGATAGGAGCCACTTGGGAAATTTAAGTATACTTCTTAGAATGGTCTTACTTCTATGTCTTATATGCACGACAGAGTCTACTAAGGGTGTCTTACGCTATCTCTAGTTAAGGGACTCGACAGATTGAAGATGCCTTGGAAAAATTGATTGGCGTTAGCCCCTGCAGTGATCCTATTGGTCCATATAACATGATATGTCTCGGCAATACCTTTTTGTGGAAGCATTAACATCTAACTTATCATTCATGCTCAACTTCTTTTAGTTGAATGAAATCCTAACCTTATCTCTAAGGTGGATTAGGCCTAGTTACTATCTAGAACCCCTTGCTTATGTGGTTCCTCCCTATTTTCTCTCAAACACTAAGGATGTGCTACCTATACATTCTATTAAACACTAAGTAATCTCCTAAGGAATGGCTACTCTACCTTAAGGCATTAAAATTCATAAACAAAACAGATAATAACATACAAAAATAATCATTCATTAAAGTAAATCTTAAATATCCAAAATGAACTCACACCAAATAGGATTAGTTTATGGTGGGGTTCGAATATATCAAGTACAAAGCAAGTTAATCCGTTCCTTAGAACGCCACTCCCTCTAGCTTGTTAACGGAGGAATGCCACGACAAATAGGATTGGTGGAGAAAACTGAGACCTTTTTCTCCAAAATTTTTGGCTCTTGGCGGCTTGTGTAAAATCTTTTTTCCATTGTTTCTTCATCCTCTATTTATAGGGGGAGAATAACTATAAGGATTTGTGTAGAAATTCCTAGGATACCCCAAATCATACTTAATTCACATGAGAGTGATAAGAGGTGGCAGTGGTCCCCTTGGGCAGTTGGCAATGGTCTAGCCTGGATGAGTACTCGACAGGATCATGCTGCAGCAGGTTGAGGCCCAACAGGATCAGTAGCAGCAGGACGTGTCCGGTAGGATCAACAGCAGCATGGCTGGTCCCCTCCAGGCATGTGTCTCCTCACGCGTAGAGATCACGTGAAGATGGGTACAACTGACTCAAAATATATTCTTTCATTTTGTTCGCTCTCAAAATGCCAAATGGTTCGACATTTACATTCTGCTCAGCAGTCTCCATATGTCCCGACATTTCCCTTTTTTCTTTTCATTGCTCCCAAATCCTGCACATCACCAAACAAAATAAAGCACCACTGATTACAAAAATAAAATGTCGCGACAAACAGAATTCCACCACATGCAACTATATGCTCCTAAATTCATCTATATGATCCTAAATGAGCTCTTAGATAGTCAATAACTTAAGTGAAATGTCCCAAATATGACCTTTTTACGGAGTTATCGACTGGCATCGGACCAGTCAATAACCTTTCCAAGCGATGACTTCAAACTGTAAGCAGCACTTGCTGCTTCCAAAGCAAGAAGTTCATCTCATCCAAAACAATGTTCACCTTCTTGTTAGTTAACACAAAAAAATGCATCATCGAACCTCCTCCAGAGGTTGAGGAGATATTTGGACTATTAAGAGTCATCATCGCAGTCGGAGCTTAGAAGCCAGGATCTTCAGTGAATGATACCATATTAGGAAAATGCTTGAAACAAAGAAACTGTAAAAGAAACTTCTATCATTGAATGAAAATAGTGTATTTACAAGGAAGCACCACTATGCTATATATACAGCAGTGTATCTCATGCTCAGCTTATGTGCATTGATTACACTCAACAAACTAACCACCCTAACAGCTTAACCATTGTTGTAACAGTCTAGTAACCAATATTGGCACGTGTATTACTCCCAACGCCATCTATATTCAACACACGTAACTCTAGAGCATCCTTGTTGGCCTCAACATTATTTGGGATCTCGGCTTTAAACGTGTTCAATGTCAAACTAATTGTGTCGAATCTCACAAGCTCATATCCTTTAGTGATTCACATGACAACATGATTGCTATAATGCAAGCTATTTATAGCATGACCTCTAAGCTTTTGATGATAGATTTTACTCTGATCCATCATTAAGCAAACTTCGTTGCTAATTCCATTGCGAAGATATCTCTTAACCCTGACGGCTCCACAAGTTTTTTCTTGGCTCCTCATTCTCAAGTTCTCAGCTATATGCACAGAGACCTTCATGGTCCCCCTTATCTAAGACTTTAACTCTTTATAATGGCTTTAGCCTCCTTTTTTCTTTAAAAAATAATACTAATAACGCTAATAATGATAGGAATAATAATTGTAGACACCATATTTCAACCTAAATATGTCATTATATAATGTATATATATTATAATGTATATATATATATATATATATATATATATATATATATATCTTATTTACACATTTTTATTCTTCTTGCTACAGACCCAATACAAATGGCCCAATAATACTCCATTTCACACAGGCAGCCCAAGAGCACTCCAAGCCCAGTACAACTACCCAATAACACGCGACCCGAACCCGGATCCAGGACCTTCTCCAAGTTGACCCGCATTAGCGTTACATCCTTTGCTTCAGTCGATCATCTCGCCCAAGCGCCGTTTATCCAAACCCGAGTCCATCATCGATCTTCACGGCGCCATCAACGACATGGTTTCACGGGACTCCTCCATAACAAACGAAATAAGAATTAGAGTTCAATTAGAACTCTATTTGCCCTAAAATAGTAAATTATTTTACTATAAATATTACATGTAACACCATTTGCAAGGGGGGGAGAACCAAAATACACGCGAAAAATATAGAAAAGGGGAAGATTCTTACCGGGTGGTGGAGTCCAAAGGTCACCAGTTTCTGAGGAGTTTCGAAGGAAAAAGAAAAAGTTTTGCTTCAGGGGTGGCTTCATCACTCCTCTTTTGGGTCTGTTGAATTTTCTTTGCTTTGCCGACTCAAGATTTGGCCAACAGTGGACCTTTAATATGTATACCAACTCTTCACGTTTCTTTGCTTTGAATATGTTGAAGATCCCTTTAATATTTGTTTTATTATAATAAATGTTGCTGAAAAGAAAGAAAAGTCTACCCTACATGCTACAACCATTGCTTTTTTTCCAATTGCCTACCCTATTTCCTCTCTCATCAGTACATGGTTATTAAATATTTCGTAAAAAAAAACCTTTAAAATTATATATATATATAGTATCTATGGATTTAGAATAAAATATTATATGTATGCTTTTAATTTATTTTTTATTACTTTTAATTTTAATATGTTTTTATTTTTTTATTCTGTTCTTTTAAAAATATTGTTTCATATATATATATATATATATATATATATATATATATATATATATATATATATATATATATATATATTTACGTTCTTTTATTTTATTATTTTCAAGACTGAATATTTTCTATTTTATTTTCTTATTTTTTTAACATTTTTGTTGTTATTTTCTCAATGTATTTATTTATTTATTTATTCCTTTCTCTTTAATTTATTTAATATTTATCTTTTAATTTAACATTTTGACTTTTTTAAGGGTCAATTTTAATTAATCAAATGTAAGTAATTCGAATCGAAAGTTTTAAATTTCAATTTAAATTTTAAATTTTCACAACTAAGATAACCGAAAAATTAATTGGTCCCGAAAGGGCGGTTCAAGGGTGCTAATCCTTCCTTGACATTAATCGACTCCCGAATCCGATATATTTCTGGTAAAACGCAGATCATGTAAGATGGTGTTCGACCCACCTAAATTCGTTTTAAAATGGTCGGTGGCGACTCTAACCCAATATTTCAAGTCGTAGCCCAATTCGGGGCCAAACCGAAAGACGATTGCGACAGCTTGGCGACTATGCTGGGGACAGGTAAGTGAGTCAGGCCGAAATTAAATTTCGGTTGTCTTTTTGAGCGAAAGTTAAAAATTTAAATTTAAATTTATTTATTTGATTCTAATTATTTACCTTTGATTATTTTTCAAGTAAATAGTTGTACTGACTTTTTTTCCAATGATTTCAGATTTTCAAAAGTTTCATCTCAGGCTCTATACCTGAGCTCTAAACCCTATTTAAGTGGGGGTGAAAGCGACGCCTTCGTGTGAATTTATTCACCATGCGGGCCTAGCAAGTAGCCTTCGGGATTCATATACCTTATGTCTTCGTGTGAATTTATTCACCGTGCGGGCATAAGAGAATGTTTCCTCTCGAGTTTAACTTAGTCCGCATGAACTTGTAATGGGCTTAGGACTAAGGGTCTGGCAAGCCCCAAGGGGGCACGAGCAAGAAGAACTCATGTACCCTTTTAGAATCTAAACCGTGGGAGTACAGGGAATTAGAGCCCACCCCAAAACCTCATTCCAAACCCTAGGCTGCTTTGATTTTATTTCCTACTTTACTTTCTGTTCAAAGCATGTGAACTAGAAATTTATGCGGTTAGAACTGGTTCAAAATCAACTTGCAGGATAGAGATCATGTCTGGGTAGGAATCATAAGCATGTGGGGTATATATCATGTGGGGTAGGACTTTTATTTTCATGATTGATTTAATTATTTTTGTCTCACTAACTCTTTTCATTTTTGTTCATTTTTATTTTATTTTCATCATTTGCATAATTCAAAAGAGGTGTTGATCCACCAAAAACGTGTTTGTTAGACATAAATAATTAGCATTAATGGACAAAGGGGTTGTAATACAAGAGATGAAAATACAGAGGACATTCTACAAGGAGACTATGTGTCATGTTCAATCCAAAAGATGTGGTGCCCACAATTGAAGAGTATATTACTTTGCTATATTATAAAGGACTCATAATGAACCGGGTCAACATCAAGCACAATGAAAGTCTATCTTGGAAGAACTGACTGGCAGAGGTTGCAGAGGCAAGATAAAGGTTATTGATTCTTGGGGGTCCCTTCAAATACAACAATGGCAAAACGATAGCTGAAATTGGAGACTATTGCTGACGAATTCAAGAAACAGACAAATGAACTTAACATAGTTTCTATCAATTGAGGGATCCAATGACGTATTCGTTGAGAACGTGTTCAACAGAAGATAAATGCAAGAGATGCAGTCATTCGAGACTTCTTGGGCCAGTATAAAAAGCAACTCAACATTTGTATGGTTCATCCAGAGAAGCTGGAGCGGTTCGACAGGTTATTCAACCGGCGACAGACGAAAGCAGAAGACTAGTCAACATGTCAGAGGCTGTCAGGATATTTTTTGTCTCTTACAAGATAAAACATTTTTGTCCCCAATAAGGATTATTTATAATAACAACATGTTTTCGGATCAATGCCTCGAGCATTTCATGCATTTTTTTCCATCTACATTTCATTTTTAAGCATTTTCATAAACATGAAATTTCTTCATGGAGGATTCGATGAAGTGGTCTTAACCACATGACACCATATGGAAACAAGATTTTAAAACTGAAATCAGTACAATGGGAGCTTGATCAGCTGATTATAGGACTAAACCTGTCAGGGTGATCTGAGAAAAGAGTCCCCATATCCTAAGGGCTACTATGTTGAAGTTGTTTGCAATTACCACATAGGAAGCTCCAAACATTCCTCTGAGAACTGTAAGGCACAGAAGCGCAAGATCCAAAACCTGACGGATTCAAAGGGCATGGACAACCGAAGAAGGGGGCATTGCACATACCATTTGCACTTAGAGCATTGTTTTGTTTGAACACGTCTTTGATCTTTCATGTTTGCTTAATCTTTTAAATGACTGAATTTATGCTACTTTCTAAGGTGGAATAATTGAACAAATTTTAATCTTTACTTCTTCGAATATTAAATGAATTAAAGATTCTTTTAATTCTTCAAGAATTATAGATTTTTGACATATGGCAAGATTAGACCTTTCTTATCCTGTCTCAAACCCAAAATAAAATACCTTGATTCTTTACCCAGAATAATTCATGGTCATTACTAAAAGCCCAGATTTTGATATTACCACCCTTTGAAACTTTTGAACATTGCCTTTATCTTTTCGATGCACAAAGAGTCATACTCATACCTTTCTTTGAGTCAATAAAATCACAGCATTGTCTTTTTAGACTCAAAATTGACATTTTTATACCATTAAAACCTAAGGCATTGAGTTGTTCATTTGAGCATGAGCATTCTTCTAAGACACAACTTAGGACATCTCGTAGAGAGCCTGAACATTGAGACATGTTGAGAGCAAGAAGCAGAAAGAATGATTCATTCTAAATAATTCTATCATGCATTAATTACACTGTTTTCATGTAAATAAAATTAATCCTGAAATCTATCCCCGTAGGGATACCTCTTCTGTGAAAACTTCCATATATGAAATGATGAACGACTTTCTTTCTTCATCCATTCACAACAGGAGAAAATATATATCCCTTGTGTCCCCTTTTGAGCCTATAGTATTTTTCTTCTGATTCAACCCTAACCAAAGATCACCCTCCACATTGGGGGGCAAGGTGGAAGAAATCTGCTCACGTGAGTGAAGACATCAATCCAAAGGAGATACCAAATGCCAAATGCGAAGATCAAATCAGAACAAAAAGAAAAAAGAGAAAAAAGCAAAGAGAAAAGCAAAGAGAAAATAAAAAAAGAAACAAAAACAAAGGAAAAAGTGAAGAAAAAAGAAGACAATACGCATATACAAAGATTCACTCAATTCAAATGATGCGTCAAGATTTAAATTATGAGATTGATCAAGCACAATCCTTCCAGAATCACTTCACTCGAAGATCATGGAACAACCAGAGAAAATCAAGAGAAATATACGAGCATATTCAAATTGAGCAAGACATGATTAAAGGCATCAAAATGAATTGATCCTTGGTTTAATACCATGAAACACTTATTTGGGCCTATTTATCCTTTTCTTTCATAACCATGAACCATGACCTACATTACGTGCCTTAAAAGTCCCTTCTAATCATACATGGATTTCTAAACAGAATAGACTATCTTCAGATTTCATCCCGCCTGTCAGGATTAATCTTTATTTGCAAAAAGTTTTTTAAAATCTTTAATGCATGATAGAGAAAAATAATAAAGGGGGTTCAAGACATAAATTCTGAATAACGTCTTGAAACTAAATGAGGATTCAAGTTGAAAACCTGAAAAGGCGGCTCGAATATAAAAATTAGGCAGCTGAGGCGACCGCACAAATTCCTTGATAAGGTATCGTACAATCCGAGCGTGACCATGAAAGCTGAGGAGCCGGAGAACACTTCTAGTAGAGGAGCATACAAGCTACCCCATCAAACCTTTGAGCATCAAATAAACAAAAATGCCAAACCTTTGACCAAACACAATAACCTGAGACCTTTTTATCCTTTCCTTACTGAACCATTTCCCAAAGATAACTTTGATCTTGACACTTGTCAAATAGCTATAATTTATTGAAGGATTAACAATGTAATTAATTCTTTGATATCCAATGAACTCTAGTTTTATGATTCGTCTCAATTGTAAAACCGAGAAAGGAACAATATTTTCAAAATTTTTGATTAAACATGTTTCGAAACTCTTTTAATTGATATTTTCAAAACATTTTTTCAAACAAGACAATCTCTCTAGAGTGGATATTGGTAAATGTCACGTGTCTCCCAAACACAAAACTCATGCTTAGAATCAATACTGAAGCAAGAAATGAGGAACAATAGGGGCATCTTTGAAGATTCAATATCGAATAATGGGACAATCTCTCTAGACAGTTTCTTTTATAACTAAGTTTTGTCTATCTTGAAACAAATTTTGTCTCTCTTAAGACAGTTTCCCTTTAAACAAATTTTGTCTCTCTTGAGACAGTTTCCCATAAAACAAAGTTTTGTCTCTCTTGAGACAGTTTCTCTTGAAACACCAATCTTTAAATATGTCTTTCTTGAAATAAAACCTTTGAAGATGTTTCTCTTGAAACACAAAAGACCTTCGAGTTCGACTACGCTCAGCTCCAAGGCACATCATTTGCGGCATAACTCAAGGCTAGAAGGGCTATCTGTCAACAAAATTGTCGAGTTCGATTTCGTTCAGCTCGAAGACACATCAATCACACTACTGTCCGGTTGCAGTCGAGGTTTTCAGGTCGAGAAGAAGACATGGGTTAGCCGTGCCTTAGTGACAATAAACCGTTTTCCGGCAGTATAGCTTAAGTTGAGAAAAGTTATCTGTCAGCGAAGACATTTCAAGTTTGATTTCATTTAGCTCGCAGGCCTGTCAATCAATCACACTACTGTCCGGTTGCAGTCGAGGTTTTCAGGTCGAGAAGAAGACATGGGTTAGCCGTGCCTTAGTGACAATAAACCGTTTTCCGGCAGTATAGCTTAAGTTGAGAAAAGTTATCTGTCAGCGAAGACATTTCAAGTTTGATTTCATTTAGCTCGCAGGCCTGTCAACCGTATGTTGGAGTCAAGGAACTATTTCTCAGTCGAATTTTTGAACCAAGGTCTTTAAATCGAGAAGAAGACCGAAGTGGACTACAATTTGGCAACGAGAAGCCACATTCCAATTAAGTTCTAAACTACAGCTTCAATTCTACATCATTTCAAGATGGACTCGACTTCGCGACGGATGAGTCATCTGTAACTCAATAACAGGGAGTCATTTCATATTTCAATTCAGATTGAAAAATTAGTCTTAACATCGAATTTCAACTCTACAACAGAGGATATTCGATGTGGATGAAATTTGTGTCTAGAAATCTTTGCTCTATTTTCGTTACACAATAATGAGCAAAGAGGGGCAACTGTAGACACCATATTTCATCCTAAATATGTGATTATATAATGTATATATATATATATATGTTATTTACACATTTTTATTCTTCTTGCTACAGACCCAATACAAATGACCCAATAATGCTCCATTTCACACAGGCAGCCCAAGAGCACTCCAAGCCCAGTACAGTTACCCAACAACACGCGACCCGAACCCGGATCCATGACCTTCTCCAAGCTGACCCGTATTAGCGTCTCATCATTTGCTTCAGCCGATCCTCTCGCCCAAGCGCCGTTTATCCAAACCCGAGTCCACCTGCCGATCTTCACGGCGCCATCAACGATGTGGTTCCACGGGACTCCTCCACAACCAACGAAACAAAAATTAGAGTTCGATTAAAACTCTATTTGCCCTAAAATATTAAATTATTTTACTATAAATATTACATGTAACACCATTTGCAAGGGGGAGAGAAGCACAATACATGCGGAAAATACAGAAAAGTGGAAGATTCTTACCGGGTGGTGGAGTCCAATGGTCATCGGTTTCTGAGGAGTTTCGAAGGAAAAAGAAAAAGCTTTGCTTTAGGGGTGGCTTCATCACTCCTCTTTTGGGTCTGTTGAATTTACTTTGCTTTGCTGACTCAAGATTTGGCCAACAATGAACCTCTTCTCCAACTTCGTATGCTAAGGCAATGTGTATACCAACTCTTCACGTTTCTTTGCTTTGAATATGTTAAAGATCCCTTTAATATTTGTTTTATTATAATAAATGTAGCTGAAAAGAAAGAAAAGTCTACCCTACATGCTACAACCATTTCTTTTTTAATTAATTTTTTATTGCTTTTAATTTTAATATGTTTTTATTTTTTATTCTGTTCTTTTAAAAATATTGTTTCATATATATATATTTTTTTTACGCTCTTTTCTTTTATTATTTTCAAGACTGAATATTTTCTATTTTATTTTCTTATTTTTTAACATTTTTGTTGTTATTTTCTCAATGTATTTATTTATTTATTTATTTATTCCTCTTTCTTTAATTTATTTAATATTTATCTTTTAATCTAAAATTTTGACTTTCTTTTAAGGGTCAATTTTAATTAATCAGATGTAAGTAATTCGAATCCAATGTTTTAAATTTTAATTTAAATTTTAAATTTTCACAACTAAGACAACTGAAAAATTAATTGGTACCGAAAGGGCGGTTCAAGGGTGCTAATCCTTCCTTGACCGTAACCGACTCCCGAGTCCGATATATTTCTAGTAAAACGCTGATCAGGTAAGATGGTGTTCGACCTACCTAAATTCGTTTTAAAAAGGTCGGTGATGACTCTAACCCAAAATTTCAAGTAGTATCCTAATTTCGGGCCCAACCGAAAGACGGTTGCGACAATAATAAATACAAATAGCAATAATGATAATAATAAGAAATAATACTATTAATAATAATAACTTGTGAGTTCAATACCCATTAGAAGTAAAATTTCCCTTCCCTTCTTTTAAGTAGGATTTTTTCAAGAAAAAATAAAATAAAAATCATTATACAATTATTTCTATGGAAAAATAGCTTAACTAATGAATAATAACGCTTTGCTATTACTTTTCTACGTATCCCATCACTAATCATTGATCATCTAGATTGACAATTTGTGAACTCATGAAATAAAGATAAAATTAAAGTTATTCAGATTTAAAAACGATAATATGCAACGGGTTTGTTCTTTCTTATTTTCATGATCTCAAATGATAAAATACTATTTTATTTAAGGGTAAACTACATGGAGACTAGAGCTGGGTATACAGGTTAAGGCCCGCAGGTTACCCGTTTAACCCACGATCTGTGCGGGCTTCGGACCTAAAAAATTAAAGACCGTTTAAATTGTGGGCTTTTTAGCCCAGACCGTTAAACCCGCGGGTTTAATGGGTATAATCGCGAGCTACCCGCGAAACCCACTAAAGCCCTCTTAATTTAAAATTCATAAAATTTTAGATAAAATAAACTTAAAGAATTTTATAGAAAAAAAATAAATTACCTATAAATATGATGTTACTTATAACTATTGTAGTTCTTAAATTTATTAGGGCGTTAGTTATAATTTTACCGATGTTTGATATTTTTTTCATTTAAATATACATCATTATCATTTTGGTATTTAATGATTTATTTTATTTAATTTTAACCTTTTTTTTTTTTTTCATGAAGTATGTTATCCATTTTGTTCTTTAATTATAAAAAGTCAGGTGATATTCTAATAATATATCACATGACACGTAATATTTGGATTAAAAATAAGAAAGAAAAGTAAAAGAAAAAATTGAAAACATACTTTTCAACTTTTAAATAAAGACTTTTACAAAATAAATATATTTTAACAAATTAATGACTTATATTTTATCAATTTTAGTATAATTGTATCTTTCAAATTTACTCTTATACTGTAAGTATTTTATATATTTTCATATTATATTTTAGTCTTTCTCTAAAGTATCCATAAAATGTTGAAAACATTTTTGATATTTCGATATAACAAATTAAGTTAAATGAATTTTAAGATTTTACAAATGATTTTACAATTTTATATTCGATTCAATTAACCGAATATCAAATTATTACTCTAAGTTTTTCAAGATCAATTTTAAACCTTACTAAATGTGTAAAATTATGATTTGTACTTAAACTATTTTTGAAACAATTTTCACAAAGTATTTTGAACCAAAAACAAGCCTTAAATAAATTATTCAAAGGCATGCACCGATGCATCAGTCCATGCATCGATGCATCGATGAATTAATTAAACATCGAATGCATTCCATGCACCGATGCACTCTCCATGCATCGATGCACTCTGAATATTTTCAAAACATCGAATGCATTTGATGCATCGATGCACAAACCATGCATCGATGCACCAGGCTATTTTTCAAACATCGAATGCATTTCATGCATCGATGCACACTTGGTGCACGATGCATCAAGTGTTCCAACGGTCAAATATTTGAATTTTACATATGAAGCCCTTGATCAACAAGAAATATAGAGAAACAAGAGAGAAAGCATCAAACACCAAGTTTGTGCAAATCAAGCCAATTTCCTTTCAATATTCATTTTGCTTCAAGACACCATTTGTGCTCATTTGTAATTATCTTTGAGTGTTCTTTTCTTGTTCTAGAATTGTGCAAACATCTTACCTTGTGAGTTTTCTTGTAAGTTTGCAAAGTTGTAATCTTCTCTTTGGGAAAAAGAGTGTTCTCAAGAGTTGGGGTATACTCTTGAGGGATTTGTAAGGTTATCTCTTTGGCCTCAAAAGAAAGAAAAATTAGTGAATTTGTTGGAAAATCCTTAGTGTGGATAGCTAAGGTAGTGGACGTAGACTTTGTTTGAGAAAGTCGAACCACTGTAAATCGCTGTGCAATTACTTTCAATTTTTCTGCAAAAGCTTCCACGAAATTTTTAATTGCCAATTCACCCCCCTCTTGGCGATTCGCGATCGATTAACTCAATAATTGGTATCAGAGCCTCACTCATTTGAAGGTTTAATCGCCTCTTGAGTCGATTCGGGAAGAGTTACATCGATTACCAAGTCATCAATGACCTCCACTTCAAATTACGACTCCGGTCTTGATTCGATGCCCGTCAACAAGCCTCCTTTCTTCAATGGAGCTAATTACGCCTATTGGAAGAATATAATGATGTACTTCATTCAAGCAAGTGACATGGGAGCATGGAATGCCGTAGAAGAAGGATACATTAAGCCTATCACTCATCCAAGGTTGTGGAGTGAAGGAGAGACAAGAATGTTCAGCTCAACTCCAAAGCCATCCATATTATTTTTTGTACTCTTGGACCAGATGAATACGGAAGAGTTTCATCGTGTACAACCGCCAAAGAAATATGGGACAAGCTTCAAGTCACACATGAAGGTACAGATGAGGTAAAGAAATCAAAATTAGTATTCTAACGCATAGCTATGAAAATTTCAGGGATGAAACCAAATGAATACATCAAAGCTATGACGGATAGATTTCAACGATTGTCAATGGTCTCAAATCATATGGAGAGATCATCTCAAATGAAAAGCTTGTGAGGAAGTTAGTCTACTCCCTCCCAAAATCATGGCAATCAAAGAAGACGACAATCATCGAGTCTAAGGACCTATCGTCCTTAACTCTTGAAGAACTTATCGGTTCACTCCTCACTCATGAGATGATGCTTGAAGATGAGGTGGACCTTGATAAAGTTGAAGAGACACCAAAGGAAAAGGAGAAGAAGAAAAATATTGGAGTTGCTCTCAAATCCACAAAAGACGAGAGTGATTCTAATAATGATGATGATGACGAGGAAATGGCATTGTTTGCCAAACGGTTCAGAAAAATGATGAGACCTTACCAAGGAAGAAAATTTAAACGAAACGAAGGCCTCAAAAATGAACCAAAAGAGAATGACCCAATCATTTTCTATTAATGCAAAAAGCCGGGGCATGTCAAATATGATTGCCCACAATTGAAGAAAAAGGGTCAATCAAAGAATAAGCACAAGGCTCATGTGGCTACATGGAGCGATGAAGAAAGTTCCGATGAAGAGGAACAAGAAGTATCAAACTTGTGCTTGATGGCATTCGGGGAAGATTCTAAGGTAACCTCTAACTCATCCGATTTTGATGATTTATCTTATGATGAGTTATTTGAGGAGTACAATGGGTTGGCTTCGGATTATGAGAAATTGTTTTTAAAATATAAAAATGATGTTTCAAATTGAAAATGAAAACAAACTCATATCCAAAACCAACAACGATCTTGAAAGTAAAATCAAAGATTTGCAAATCAAACTAGAAGAGTTTGAAAAGAAAAATTTAGATTTGCAAAAATTTACTTTCAAAGATCAATGATGATCATCAAAAGAAAATTGATGATCTTAAAACTTCTTTTGATAAAGTTGGAACAAAACATTTGAAAAAGGTGGAAATTCAAAATCCAACTTGTTAGAAAAAGTTTTAGAAACTACAATCATAGAGGTCCCCAAAGAACCTCTAATGGAAAAATCATTAGAAGTATGTGGGTTCCTAAAGAACTCATTACTACTAAAGATAAAAATATCCTACAAATGGATACCTAAGGGGACTAGGATTTTGGAAACTAATGAATATGGACCCAAAAGAATTTGGGTACCAAAAATCAAAATTAATCTATGTTTGTAGGGAAAGGAGCATTGCTACAAGGCACGGGAAATAAATTCAAATTCATGGTACCTTGATAGTGGATGCTCAAGACATATGACCGAAGACAAAGCCGGTTCATTGAGCTTAACGCCAAAAATGGAGGAGAAGTGACTTTTGGAGACAATTCAAAAGGTCATATTGAAGGTATTGGTACTATAGGTAATACCTCTTCCATACAAATTAAAATGTTTGTATGTGAATGGATTAAAGCATAATCTTTTGAGTATTAGTCAATTGTGAAAGGATTCAATGTCTTATTTGAAATTAATGGTTGTAAAGTCATGACATTGCATCTAATCGGATTATGCTTGTTGGTCATAGAATAGGAAACATTTACTGGTGCATTTAGATTCTATTGATATGACTAATTTATGCCTAGTTGCTAAGGATGAGCATGATAGTTGGTTATGGCATAGGAGACTAGGTCATGCTAGTATGAGTGTTTTGCAACGGTTAATTCAAGGAGACTTAGTAAGAGGGTTGCCTAAGCTTAAATTTGATAATGATAAAATCTGTGCTTGTGCTAAAGGAAAACAAAAACGAGTTTCTTTTAAATCTATTAATGATGTATCAACTTGTAGAGTATTACAATTGATCCATTTAGATCTTTTTGGGCCAACTAGAACTACTAGCTTGGGAGGAAAACAATATGCATTTGTCTTGGTAGATGACTATTCTAGATACACATGGGTTCTATTCTTAAGTACTAAAGATGAAGCATTAGAAAATTTCATCACATTTTCAAAAATAATCCAAAATGAAAAAGGTTACTCTATCACTAGTGTTAGAAGTGATCATGGAACTGAATTTGAAAATCTTGGATTTATTGAGTTTTGTAATTCTAATGGTATTAGCCATAATTTTTCAGCACCTAGAACCCCTCAACAAAATGGAGTTGTTGAGAGGAAAAATCGAACTTTAGAAGAAATGGCTAGAACCATGCTTTGTGAAAATAATTTGCCAAAATATTTTTGGGCGGAAGCCACAAATACCGCTTGTTATTTTGTAAATCGAGTAATGATTAGGCCAATTTTAAAGAAAACTCCATATGAAATTCTCAAAATAAAAAGCCTAACATTAGCTATTTTTATTCTTTTGGATGTAAATGTTTTGTTTTAAACAACGGTAAAGAAAACCTTGGCAAATTTGATGCTAAAAGTGATGAAGGAATTTTTCTGGGTTATTCCTTAAATTCTAAAGCTTATCGTGTATTTAATAAAAGAACTTTAGTTGTAGAAGAGTCTATACATGTTGTTTTCGATGATAATCCCCTTCCGAGGAAGGATTCTTCTGTTAATGATGATGTAGGTATTGTACAAGCAAATGACGTTAGACATGATGTTGGAGAATCATCATCAAAGGAAGAAACAAAGGATGAGGAAACTCATGATCCCCTCGAGAATCCAACCATTGAAGAAAGGGAAGTATCTTTTCCAAGAGAGTACAACTATGTCAAGGATGGTGAAATTATAGGTGATCCATCAAAAGGGGTAACTACTCGATCTTCTCTTAGAAATATCTGTAATTATGTTGCATTTATTTCATGCATAGAGCCTAAGAACATCAAAGAAGCATTAAAAGATGAACATTGGATTATGGCTATGCAAGAAGAATTAAATCAATTTGAGAGAAGTAAAGTATGGACATTAGCTGAAAGGCCTAGTAATAAATCTACTGTAGGTACTAGATGGGTTTTTAGAAATAAACTTGATGAAAGTGGTAATATATTGAGGAATAAGGCTAGACTTGTTGCTCAAGGCTATACTCAAGAAGAAGGCATAGACTATGATGAAACATACGCTCCCGTAGCTAGGATGGAAGCAATTAGAATGTTATTAGCATTTGCATGTTTTCATGAATTTAAATTATATCAAATGGATGTTAAAAGTGCATTTTTAAATGGTTTTATAAAAGAAGAAGTGTATGTGGAACAACCTCCAAGTTTTGAAGATTTAAATTTTCCGGATCATGTTTTAAAATTGACAAAAGCTCTTTATGGTTTAAAACAAGCTCCTAGAGCTTGGTATGAAAGATTGTCAAATTTTTTAATTGAAAAAGGTTTTTCAAAAGGAAAGGTTGACACTACATTGTTTTTAAAGAGAAAAGGTAAAGATTTATTAGTAGTTCAAATTTATGTTGATGATATAATATTTGGTTCTACTGATGATGTTCTTTGCCAAGAATTTTCTAAGCTAATGCAAAGTGAGTTTGAGATGAGCATGATGGGGGAGCTCTCATTTTTCTTGGGACTCCAAATCAAGCAAAGAAAAGATGGCATCTTCATTAATCAAGCTAAGTACGTCAAAGATATGCTCAAGAAGTTTGGACTGGAAAATGGGAAACCTCATGACACTCCAATGAGCTCTTCTACAAAGCTTGACTTAGATGAAGGAGGTAAATGTGTGGATGTTAAATTATATAGATCCATGATTGGCTCATTGCTTTATCTAACCGCAAGTAGACCGGATATTATGTTTAGTGTTTGCTTATGTGCTAGGTTTCAATCATGTCCTAAAGAATCACATTTACTAGCCGTTAAGAGGATCTTTAGATACCTTAAGGACTCTCCTAGTATAGGTCTTTGGTATCCTAGAGACTCTAGTTTTAGCTTGCATGCCTTTTTTGATGCGGATTATGGAGGATGCAAATTAGATAGGAAAAGCACCTCCGGTACTTGCCAATTCCTTGGAAATATGTTGATTTCTTGGTTTTCAAAGAAACAAAATTGTGTTGCATTATCTACCACTGAAGCGGAATACATTTCAGCAGGTAGTTATTGTGCACAAGTTTTATGGATGAAACAACAACTTTTTGATTATGGAATTGAAGTAGGTACCATTCCTATCAAGTGTGACAATACTAGTGCTATTTGTCTCACTAAAAATCCCATCCAACACTCTAGAACTAAGCACATTGAAATAAGACATCACTTTATTAGAGACCATGTCACTAAGGAAGATGTAGTTCTAGAATATGTTGATACTTTGCATCAATTAGCGGATATCTTTACAAAACCCTTAGACAAGGAAAGATTTTGGACACTTAGGAGAGAATTAGGTTTAACTGACCTATCTTCACTTAGTGTTTAAAATAATTTTAGCACTTTTAAGAATAAATGAAAAATGCTTATAAATAATAATTTTTGATTGCATTCTTGCTATTAGTTAGGGGAGTTTGTGATTCTTAGTGAAAATAATTTTATGTTCAAATAAAGTTAAAGATTAATTTGTTTAATTGAACATAATTAATTTTTGATATATGAGTTGACATTACCATTAGAGCCAAATTATTTAGCATTTTAAGTGTTTAAAACGGATTTTTGACATTTTTGTGCTTTATGCACCGATGCATTTAACAATGCATCGATGCATCCTTGAATATGCATCGATGCATAAGACCATGCACCGATGCATCTGTCGGGTTTTAGGTTTAAAATCTTCATCATCTTCATTTTTCTCAAAACCTAAAACACTAAACACACGGCCGTTCGTCCCCCTCTCCCTCAAATCTATATTTTTTCTCAAAATCTTCGGGAAAACATCGGATTCTTCAAGTTTTTCATCCTACAAACCTGCTACAATCATTAAATCGCACAAAACATCTCCACATTCCCCTCAATCCGAATTTTTCAAGGTATTTTTTACAAAAACTCTATTTTATTAATTTTTGAACTTAGGACTAGTTTAGATTAGTTATAGTTTAAAATAATTATCGGGCATTGGTTATATGATGATTCTAAACTAGTTTCTACAACGAATTTCATCAAAAACGCATAATTTTTCAAATGATGATTCTAAACTAGTTTCTACAACGATTTCATCAAAAACGCATAATTTTTCAAAATTATTTGGAAATTTCGAATTAAAAAAATATTATTATTATAATTTTGAAAGTTAATGATACTTTTGATTCAATTATGTTAGTTTCATGAAAACTATGCGTATTATGATATTAATTTTAATTTTTCAAACTTTGCCCATTAGGACTTTGTAAAGAACCTTGAATTATTGAGGACTCATTTGAGTTTTTGGGATTAATGTTGTGCATACATGTGTTTTAAAATTTCAGTTGATATTCCTTTTCAAATTTCCCTTACCATGTCAAATCCTAAACGCCCTAGGTCATCCTCTAGTCGGTCTCACCAAAACCATCCTAATCCCGTTCCTCCTCAACCTAATCCTGATCCTCAAGCTCCTAATGGCTTATTGAGTGTTTGTTTCAATATGCCAGAGCGTCGTAGAAACGAACTTTATAATAGATACATTGAGTCTTTCCATCCTATGGAATTCGGGAAGAACGTATTCCCTCGCTTCAAGCCATGAACAAAATTGAATTTGAATACTCCCGACTCTTAGAAGGTGGAAGTTTGATAAACTTTTTCTCTTCAACCCATCGTTTTTCATCAACTTGTTCGTATTTTTTATTCAAATGCGGTATGCATTCAAATGAAACCCAATGTGGAACCATCGGTATTAGATCCTACCTTTTAGGACAATACATTGTGGTTGATTCCGCAACCATTGCTACTCATTTCGGATTAGATGATAATGGTGCTTTTGATGAAAAAGAGAATGTGAATTATCCCTATATCCCTCATGCGAGTGTCAGTCTCTTCGAACTCATCACGACCGTTTTCTTCACTTTATTATTTCTTGGTGGTTTAGACCATCGGCTGGTCGTTACTCCACTTCGTAATAGGGATTTGTGGTGGATGTACTGCATTAAAAATAAATCAAAATAATCTTCCACAAATTATATTCAGCAAATTAGTAGACATCGTTAATATTGTCCCTTCCAAACATGTTGAAACCTTAGCCTATGGTCTACTTAGTAACCTGTTTATCAAACTTGGTTTAAACGTTTCTCTCGACACTCCTATCCCTCTCCAAAATCAAATCAACCTCACATCTTGAAGAAAGCAGATTGGATTCAGGATGAGCGAACCGGTCTTTGGGTCTTTCGACCCAATAAGCCAACTCCGGGAGCTAGTTCTTCTCGAGCTGCTCCTAGTTCTTCTCGTGCTCCTCCTCCTCCTTCAGCTCCTGACGCTGATGATGATCCAGAGCTTCAAAGGCTTATGAGAGATATTGACGAGGAAGTACCAGCTCGGCAAGATGATCAAACGCCACCTTATTTCCGATCTTTCTAGAGTCATTTGATCTACGTTTTGCCTCAATTGAGTTACGATTTCTGAGTTTCAGATGGAGATGCGTGATCGTATGGATGCTGACTCTTGAAGTTCGAGCTCATTATCCTCCTCCACCCGATCCTCCGATGGAGTAGACTTGCTTGTCATGTTTCTTGTTTTTAAAACTTGGATTGATTTTGATTTTGTGCTTTGTTTGGTACTTGAACTTGATTAGTTGTTGGATGTTTGTTTGAGGATGCTTGAACTTATTATATATTTGGTTTGACATTTTAACGCTTTTGTTTATTAATTTTGCATCATTAGAAATTTATGACCAATTATGCCATTTCACATTTTATTATGAATATTGTTTATGAAAACTAATGGCTAATCTCTCTTTTGATTGTGATCTTAGCAGCCTATTATAATAAATCATTGGCTAATGTTTTTCAAAATCTTGTTTAAAACGTTTTTATAGAGTCTTTTTGATTTAACCAAAAGGGGAGAAAATTTAAGATGTGCTATAGTAAGGGGGAGTAAGTTTTTCAAAATCGATTTCAAAAATAATTTCTTAAACAAATCTTAAATTACTCAATGTTTTGTTATATCAAAAGGGAGATGTTGAAAACATTTTTGATATTCGAATAACAAATTAAGTTAAATGAATTTTAAGATTTTACAAATGATTTTACAATTTTATATTCGATTCAATTAACCGATTATCAAAGTATTACTCCAAGTTTTTCAAGATCAATTTTAAACCTTACTAAATGTGTAAAATTGTGATTTGTACTTAAACTATTTTTGAAACAATTTTCACAAAGTATTTTGAACCAAAACAAGCCTTAAATCATTATTCAAAGGCATGCACCGATGCATCAGTCCATGCATCGATGCATCGATGAATTAATTGAACATCGAATGCATTCCATGCACCGATGCACTCTCCATGCATCGATACACTCTGAATATTTTTAAAACATCGAATGCATTTGATGCATCGATGCACAAGCCATGCATCGATGCACCAGGCTATTTTTCAAACATCGAATGCATTTCATGCATCGATGCACACTTGGTGCACAGATGCATCAAGTGTTCCAACGGTCAAAATATTTGAATTTTACACGAATGCACCGATGCATCCTTGATCATGCATCGATGCATGAGACGCTCCACCTAGAAAAATTAATTGTTTTCACACTTAAACGGCTCTATTGACTCCACTAATTATCACCAACGTTCAGAAGTGATTCAAGGTGTATTTAAACAAGTTCTGAAGCCCTTGATCAACAAGAAAGTATAGAGAAACAAGAGAGAAAGCATCAAACACCAAGTTTGTGCAAATCAAGCCAATTTTCCTTTCAATATTCATTTTGCTTTCAAGAACACCATTTGTGCTCATTTGTAATTATCTTTGAGTGTTCTTTTCTTGTTCTAGAATTGTGCAAACATCTTACCTTGTGAGGTTTTCTTGTAAGTTTGCAAATTTGTAATCTTCTCTTTGGGAAAAAGAGTGTTCTCAAGAGTTGGGGTATACTCTTGAGGGATTTTGTAAGGTTATCTCTTTGGCCTCAAAAGAAAGAACAAATTAGTGAATTTGTTGGAAAATCCTTAGTGTGGATAGCTAAGGTAGTGGACGTAGACTTTGTTTGAGAAAGTCGAACCACTGTAAATCGCTGTGCAATTACTTTCAATTTTTCTGCAAAAGCTTCCACGAAATTTTTAATTGCCAATTCACCCCCCTCTTGGCCGATTTCGTCGATCGATTAACTCAACAGACTTATATTTTATCAATTTTAGTATAACTGTATCTTTCAAATTTGCTCTTATACTGTAAGTATTTTATATATTTTCATATTATATTTTAGTCTTTCTCTAAAATATCCATAAAATACAATTATTAGGACTATTTGACAACTTTCTTGTTAGATTTGTATAATGTTTGACTTTGTTGAATTTTTATGTTTAAATTTATGCTTTCAGAATTCAGACACTTCTGTGTCTTCATATTATAGCCTTGAATAATCGTGTTTTATAAAAGTGTAATGTGGTTATTGTTTTATTTGTTTTTCAATTTGGTGATATAAGTGAATATTGTTTTTTTAATTTGAGTTTAAGTAATTATACCATTATATATATATATGTATTAATGATTAAAAAATTTAAAAAAATATTATTTTATAATCATTTTTGGCTATTTAAAATAAAAATTAAATATTATTTATTATTTTGACGGTGCTACCTTCCTTTTCAAGTTGCTCGATCATTTTTAAAGGTGTAGTAAGTTAAAACATTATTTTTTATTGCATTTAAAACATTTAAAATTATTTTTATTAAACGGGCCGCGGGTAAGCCCGTTTAGCCCGCGGGTTAAATGGACGATCCGCGGGCCTTAAAATTCAAAACCGTTTATGAATGCGGGCTTTTTAGCCCGCTCCGTTTAAGCCCGCACCGTCAAAACCCGCGGGCTAAATAGGCGGGTAGCCCGTATACCCACCTTTAAGGGAGACCATCAAACTATGGTCATTAATCGATCTTGCCATCGAACTATTTTTTGTCTCAATTCGACCACCAAACTTTTTAATTGATTCAATCATACCACTCTCCGTTAAAAAAACAGACTTGCTGACGTGTCCGTTAATAAAACTGGCATAATTATATATTTGGTCTTTAATAATGGAATAATTATACATTTGGTCCTTAATATTTACATATTCTATGAATTTAGTCACTATTTTAATTCAATTAAATAAATTTAACTATCCAATTAGAACATGACACGCGTCAATACATGATTGGAAAGTTTTATTTATGAATTTTACATTATTTAATTTAATGATTTTTTAATTCAATCATATGGTGACATGTGTCACCACCCTGATTGAAATGGAAAATTGAAGACACAACAATGCGCCAAGGGAGAATCAAACTTGTGTCTGTGGGGAGAATAATCAAGCGCTCAAACCGTTGGGCTAAGGGTCCCATATGGCTCTAACTTACAACAATTTGTATTTGACGTATATAAACTATTTTTTCTTTAACCATTAATCGAATCGAAATTTATTTAAAAATTATTAATCGAACCAAATTAACCGAATTTTTTCTTTAACATTAATCTAACCGAAATTATTTGACTGTTAATCGAACCGAAATTTATTTGAAAATTATTAACCGAATTTTTTTCTTTAACCATTAATCGAACCAAAATTATTTGACCGTTAATCGAACCCAAATTTATTTGAAAATTATTAACCGAATTAACCGAATAAAATAAATTATTTTTCTTTAACCGTTAATCGAACCGAAATTTATTTGAAAATTATTAACCGAACCAAATCAACCGATTTTTTCTTTAACCATTAATCGAACCGAAATTATTTGACCGTTAATTGAATCGAAATTTATTTGAAAATTATTAACCGAATAAAATAAATTATTTTTCTTTAACTGTTAATCGAACTATAATTTATTTGAAAATTATTAACCGAACCAAATCAACCGATTTTTTTCTTTCACCATGAATCGAATCGAAATTATTTGACTGTTAATCGAATCGAAATTTATTTGAAAATTATTAATCGAATAAAATAAATTATTTTTTCCTTAACCGTTAATCGAATTGAAATTTATTTAAAAATGATTTACCGAATTGAATTAACCGAATTTTTTTCTTTAACCATTAATCAAACTGAACTTTTTTTTATCATTAACAAACGTTTTGAAAGTAAAATACAAATTGTTGTAAGTTAAAACTATTTGGGACCCTTAGCCCAATGGTTTGGGCGCCTGGTTACTCTCCCCTACATCCTTGGGTGCATATTTGTTCTTCAATTTTCCATTTTAAGAATAATACAAGTTGTTTAAGTTGAAACTATATGGGTCCCTTAGCCCAACGGATTGGGTGCTTGATTATTCTCCCCACATACACAAGTTTGATTCTCCTTGGACGCATTGTTGTGTTCTTTTATTTTCCATTTCAATTGGGTGGTGACATGTGTCATCACCTGATTGGTTAAAAAATTATTTAATTAAATAATTTAAAATTCATAAATAAAACCTTCCAATCATGTATTGACACGTGTCACGTTTTAATTGGATAGTTAAATTTATTTAATTGAATTAAAATTGTGACTAAATTGATAGAATATGTAAATATTAAGGACCAAATATATAATTATGCCAGTTTTATTAACGGATACGTCAGCAAGTCCGTTTTTTTTAACGGAGAGTGGTCTGATTGAATCAATTAAAAAGTTTGGTGGTCGAATTGAGACAAAAAATAGTTCAATGGCAAGATCGATTAATGACCATAGTTTGGTGGTCTCCCATGTAGTTTACCCTTTTATTTAACTTGTAACTTTTAAAAAACGAAAATTATAAACTCTCCCGCAATGAAATCAAACCCTACCCACAATAACGTGTAACTTTTGTACAAAAAAAAAAAAAACTAGAAACTCTCACGCATAAAATCACTAAGGATTACACCTCTTTCCCACTCCCTTAATTCTAGAAGCCTTTCTCTTTATTTGTAAAATATAGTACTCATTACATAAAACTTAATCACTCAGAAATCGTTTTCCATTATGATCACTTATTATTAATGACTTAATAATCTAAATAATATCCAATTAAGTAAAAATATTATAAATTAAAATTTATGGCCATCTCTAACAACTCATTATTTGGCAAAGTGAACATCCTACTAATAGCAAAGCATGTAAACTAATTTATTTGAGTTCCCAACCAACTCCCATATAGTAAAGACAAGATAGGTGGCTGGATGGTTGATCATCGTTTCAACTTCAAGAAAACAAAATTTATGTTCGTCACAGATGTTTCCTTTGCAGCACCTTCAACACATCATTTCCACGCTCGTGTTTTCTTTTCTTTTTCGGTAACATGAATTGTTTGGTCTCTTTTCACTTTCATTAGTTGTGGAATTTTAAGAGGGAAAAAAAAAAGCATTCGTTCCAACCCATGGTGTCAGAAACAAAACCCTAGCCCCAATGTCTTTTTGAACAGGTTTTAAGACATTTAAAGAAAATTTTATCTTAGAGAATGTTTTAGTATCTTTAATAATAAAATTACTTATTTTTGGATTATTTTATGATATTATCGATTAGGTAACATTGTCTTATTTCATTCATTTGAATGAAATTATTTTAAAATTTTCTGATTATAAAATTTTACGTCCGACAAATTTTATATTATGTGATATAGATCACCCTTAAAAGGGAAAATGAAATAATTGAAGTTTAAGCTATAATTGGAGTTTTCTTCACCATCTTTAAGGAATTGTTGAATAACTTGAGGAGGATGCAATTTTCCATTCCTTTCACACTGCTTTCCCCTCTATATAGGATGCTTTAGACAGAATCTAAGGGAAAGCCAATATATATTCAAAAGCAAAAGATATTTCATATTTAATGTGCAAAGGTCAAAAGAAGAAGAAGAAGAAGAAAAAAGGGGTTTGGGTTTTGGAAGGTATTGTTGTTAAGCTTTGTAAAGGATTCCAAATGGCTAGAGAATATCTTTTGAAGAATAATATATTTGTGTTTGAAGAATAATATATTATACAAAGATATTATACAAGAATACATAGGATTTATGAAGAATAATGATATATTATACTATATTTGTGTTTGAAATTTTATTATATTTAATAAGTTATATAATATTTATATTTACACGATAAATAAATAAATAACACACCTATATAATTTACCAAATTAAATTTCTTGCGGTTTAATATTCCAATATGGTGTGGGTCGAGAAATGGTTTCTGAATTCCTACTTGTCAAAGCCCTGCAAATAAGAAAATCTTGAGAATCTCATAAAATGATGGGGTACGAATTGTGATCTCATATGATTTTATTTTAATTATTCTTTTTTAATCAATTACTTTTTTCAATAATATTAATAATTTCTCATTTATATATTATTATCTCTTATTCACCAATTAATTGATCTGAACACATCGAGCAATTACATCTATAGTGTTTGAAACTGGATTATATTGGTCAACTTGCCATTCTCTCGTGGTCTACTGTTCGGATTGGTCGTCTGTTCACTGGAGCTATGTTACGTCAACCCGTTCGTTAAGTTTTTAATAACGAAATACTAAAATAAAACAAAAACTAAATGTTAGGTAGCTGAATTTTGATAACTTTAAGGATCATTGTATAATAGTTTGATAAATTTAATGATTATATTATAATAAATTGATAAAAAATTAAAGATCATTTTATATTTATTTACAAAATTTAATAATATTTTATAACTTTTAAAACTTTAATACAAAAAAAATATAATTTTAACATAATTTATTGAACATAGTAAATTCCTATGAGAGTCTAGAATTCTAGTATGAGTGTTATAGTTTGTAACAGTAATTTATTAAAAATAAAATTACTCACTCAAAATGTTTGAACACATTTTTAAAATATTAAAACATAAATTGTTTATATGTTAGGTCTAATAAAAATTTTCACTCTTAAATTTTAAAAAGAATATTTCAACTTTTAAATTTTTATTTTACCTCTTTTTTAATTTTTATGAAAAAGTTAACCAACTAATCAAAATAGCATACCAATTAACTCATAAACTTAATTAATAATCTCGTGGATCCTCTACGAATGTCAAAAAAATCCATTGCAGAGACCACTAAAGAAACCCTACATCACAAAAGTTAAAGATACATAAAACAAAGAAAATTACATGATAGTTTGTGCTTTCTAGTTTTTTAAGGATCCTCATATGGCTTCCCAATCAATTTCAACCGATGGGTACTTTTCAAAACAGAAGTTTTCATTGTCTTCCCACTTGGAATCAGAGAATTCGAAGAAAGTGGTATCGGATTCCGGTGAAGAAGATCCTGCCAAGGACTCATCAGCCGATATTGTTGTTGTTGATGATGATAATAATGACGACGATGATGACAGTGATGAATTCTCCTCTTTATGATCTAATTCCTCGGTCTTCACAATAGGCTTTGAATCCGGAACTGAACCGGTCTTCCCCGAATTGCCTTGTTTCTGCAAGGTCTGGCAGATGGCTTGAAGCTTAGCATCAACCGAGTCATGGAGGGGCTTGTAGTCACCAAATTCTCCAAAAACATGAGCTCCTTGGTGCTTGAGGTGTGGGAAGTTAAGCCTGGCGAACTCTCCTCTAAGCTTGTAAGCGGCCTTGTCATAAGCCAAAGCTGCTTCTTCAGCCGTATCGAAAGTGCCGAGCCAAAGACGGGTTCGGTTCTTAGGGAGTCTGATTTCAGCCACCCATTTTCCCCACTGCCTCTGTCTCACACCCCGATAGAGTTTTGTGGCCTTTTGAGGAGTGGTGGTGGAAACATGTTTCATGGGGACAGGTTTTGGGGAAAGAAAGTTAAGCCTTCGGTTTTGAAGGGATGTTGTTGCAGCAGCCATGGAAGCAAGCTCCACTTCCTTCTGTTGTTGTTGTGGTAGAATTTGAGCTTGAATTTGGGTTGCAGCCCCATGGAAGCAAGCTCCACTTCCTTCTGTTGTTGTTGTGGTAGAATTTGAGCTTGAATTTGGAGGATTTGAGAAGGGGTGAGTTGGTTAAGCCCGACTGAACCTGTTTGCTCATAACCCACCATGTTGCTGTAGTTGGAGAACCCATAGTCCGAAAACAAGTGGGTACTGCTCGATGGGGAGCAAAATTCAGGGTATAAGTTGGGCGGTGATGGGGAAATGAGCTGAGAATAAGGGCAAGAAGAAGAAGAGAAGATAAAGGACAAGTAGAAGAAGCACTTTTCATAAAAGGTTCAAGTGCTTTCATTAGCTCTTCTCTTAAAGGATCAGAGAAACCAGAGCTTCTGCTGCTATTATACATATGATCTATAGAGGCTGCCATATCCCAAAAAAAAAACAGTTTTAAAAACCAACCTGTTTCTTAACCAAAACAAAAGGACAGGCAATAGTTTGATTATAAAAATAAAATAAACCTTGAGGGAACAAAAACATACCCTCTTAGCTGATGAAAATAAAGATTACAACTTTGTAAAAAGGAAAAAGGGGAAAAAAAAAGCTGGATCTCTGTTCTGGATCACCTGGCTTTCGGCAGAACAACCTTTATTTTGGAAACAGATTTTTCTTATACCAGCTTGAAACACAAACGATGACAGAAAAGGAAATAGAGGGGGATTAAGAAGAAAAATGAAATGATCAAACCCCTTAGATTTTTTTAAATTAATTATTGATAAATTATAAGATATTTTAAATTTAATTAATCACCTTCCTTCTTAATCAATTTACGAGAACAATATTTCATTTATCATTTTTATCAAAATGACATTCAAATAATATTATTAATCAAAATAGTATCTATTGAACAAAATATATCACATGAAAAATACTTTTAAAAGATACATTTTACATATAAGGTGTCTTTATCTACGTGATTGATTTTCTAAACGTTCTCTTTCACAATGATGTCATTCAAGGCCAAAGTGAAAGAAATGAAAATAATGATAAAAAATTATCAATTTTATTAAAAGTATATATTAAATAGATAAAATCATGTCCTACAAAATGCGTGTTTTTAAAGACTTTTTCACATAATACATTTTACTGAAAAGATGTCATTTTGATCAATAATTTTGTTTAAATATTATTTTGATAGAAAAAATAAAAAAGGTATTATATAACCTTCGTTGTTGTCAACTTGAAAGATGCGAGGGTACTCCAATGAAAATTTTCATTTACCTGAAAGGTCCACCAACAGGCGTCGGCTCTAAAAGGAGGCTTTACACGAGTGAAGCTTTGATTGGGTGCAGATTTCGTTGACCTGACATCTTCAGTATAAGGTGCCTAGTCCTTGATAGGAGTATTTTACATCAAACATTCATAAACAACAACAACAACAACAAAACCCAATTCCCATATGTATGGGGTAAGGGGGAGGTAGGGTAGTAGGCTGCCCCCAACGCCAGGTTGGAATAGCTTCCGTGAAAGACCTCCGGCAGTCAGAAAATTAAAATATAGATAAAATGCAATGCATGTATAAATAATTACATAAATACTAGCTAACAGTATTCATATGCAGTCATTAATATCATATGTGCTTCTGTAATGGGAGTAATCCCTGCAAAATAATCCCTACGAAAGAGTCTCTGCATATAGACAGAAACCTAAGACCCGGCTAAAATTAACAGCAGAAACTGATGAGAATGATACACAGAGACAACGATAGCACGCCGTTCTAATATTTCATAAATACCAATAACAGAAAAGTATAAAAAGTAAAGTCAAGGAAATAACTACAAATGCATTTAAAAGAAGACGATGATACACCCTATAGATGTGACCCACACTACTCGACTACCCTATCTTAAGCCTCCATAATTTCCTATCATAGGTCATGTCTTCGGTAAGGCCTAAATCCCTCAAATCAGATCTCAAGCAGTCATCCCACTTCCGCCTTGGTCGTCCTTTCCTATCAAACATTCATAAACCATTGTTTAATTTTTAAATTAATCTCAAATTTTAAAAGGTTTTAATACTAATAATAATAATAATGTGGGCAGTAATTAGTAATTACAACTTTCTTCCTTATTAAATTTGGAGTTTACGTTTAATATATCGAAAGTTTATTAAAATTATTCATATATAAAATTTTTAATTAGTTTTTGTATATTTTATTATTCCTTTAAATTTAAAAATTAATCTTATAATGTAATATATAAAGTATGTGAAAGTATTAGTGAGCACTAATTTAGTGTGGAAAATCAATTTTTCTATCTCGTTTTAACTAGCTATAATACAAAGTTGATTCCACAAAAGAATATGTTTAATGAATAATAACAGACCTATACTAATGAGAGACGATTGAAGATTCCTCTATTGAAAATATTTAATTTTTTATTCCTTTATAAACAGCTTTAAATTTTGATTTTTATAATTATAATTTATTATTCCATAGTTTCTTATATTTTTAAATTTATATGTTTTTTGAATTTTTATACTATTTTAATATTTTAATAATCTTAAATACTTATGTTTTAGTTTAAAATTTAAATAACTCCTTAAACTTTCAATTAAAACAAATTATACCATCAAAATCGATAAAAATCAATTATTTTCTCAAATTTATTAAAAAAATTAATTCAACACTTTTGTGATGTCACCATTCATATGTATATTATCTTGTCAACATTATTCACTATCACAACAACAACACTGTAATGATTAACATTTATCATACAAAAAAATTAATATAATTAAATGACTTTGACAATATAATCATGAAATTAAAAATAAAGATAAAATTAATATTTTAAATTTACTTAGAAGGTGAAATTATCTCATTACTATTAATAATGATGATGAAAGTAATTACAGTTATCCCATTATATAGTGGTGTTTGCGGAATTTTTCCTAAAAAATCATCTTTTTAATTTAATATTTTCGATTAGGAATCGGTCAGACTATATTTCTCGATCTAACACCCTTTGCAGTAAGGCACGCCCCCTGCACCGCGCTATACGCTGATTTGGCGCCACGTGGGGTAAGACGCTCCCCCTGCGACCGCGCCTTATACTGACATGGATACACATGTGAACGGGCGAGGGTAGGTTGGTAATTAAGGGTATGGCGCGGTGCAGGGGTCGCGCCTTACCTGTTATTCTGACACGCGTCAAAAAGGCGCGGGCGCTGTCCCGCGCTATACCCTTAATTACCAAATTACCCCCGCCCGTTCACACTTATCCCTCCCTCTAAATACCCTAATTCTCAATCACTTTTATCATACCAAATCCTCTCAACTTCTCTCAAATACTCTTGTATTCTATTATTAAGGTATATTTGATTATATTTAGTATTTTTTAGTAATTTATTTAATTATTTTAATTGCTTAATATTTTATTTAATTAATTTTTTTGTAGATATAATATGGAAGGCGATCTACTTTGGTTGGATGGAAATCATATATCTCGACACTTTGCTGATACGATAACATTTTAACGTTTTAATTTAATTAAGTAATTTATTTAATGCATGATTATTAGTTTAAAAATTAATTTTTGTAATTATTTATATTTTAGGAGAGAGATCGTATATTAGATCCTTTTATTAGAAACCTTAAATTAGTTATACCTACTCGTGTAATGTCGTATTTAGTAGAGGTTAGATTCGATCACTTAGGTAGATATCAGGGTCACTGTAAGATAGAACCAGACCTTATTTCTGCCTTAGTAGAGCGGTGGAGGCCGGAGACCCACACATTCCATCATCCGTGCGGAGAGTTCACGATCACGCTTGAGGATGTTTCTATGCACATGGGGCTTCCGGTGGATGGAGGTTGTTGAGTTAATCGATTGACTGAATTGGCCAAGAGTGTGGTGAATTGGCAATAAAAATTTTGGTGGAAGCTTTTGCAGAAAATTGAAAGAGATTGCACAACGATTTAGAGTGGTTCGACTTTATCAACCAAAAGTCTACGTCCACTACCTTAGCTATCCACACTAAGGATTTTCCAACAAATTCACTAATTTGTTCTTTCTTTTGAGGCCAAAGAGATAACCTTACAACTCCCTCAAGAATATACCCCAATTCTTGAGAACACTCTTTTCTCAAAGAGAAATACAAATTTGCAAACTTACAAGAAAAACCTCACAAGGAAAATATGTTTGCACAATTATAGAACAAAGAAAGAACACTCAAGAATAAATACAATTGAGCACAATAAGTGTTCTTGAAAGCAAAATGAATATTAAATGAAAAATAGGCTTGAAAGCATCAAACTTGAGGTTTGATGTTTCTTATTGTTGATCAATGGCTTCTAAACTTGTTTAAATACTCCTTGAATCAATTCTGAATGTTGGTGATAATTAGTGGAGTTAATAGAGCCGTTATTGTGTGAAAACAATTAATTTTCTAGGTGGGAGCGTCTCATGCATCGATGCATGACCATTATGCATCGGTGCATTAGTGTAAAATTTCAAATATTTTGACCGTTGGACTCCTAGTGCATCGGTGCACTAAGAGTGCATCGATGCATGAAGTGCATTCGATGTTTGAAAAATAGCCTGGTGCATCGATGCATGGATTGTGCATCGATGCATCAAATGAATTCGATGTTTTAATTAAATCAGAGTGCATCGATGCATGGAGAGTGCATCGGTGCATGGAATGCATTCGATGTTTCAATTTATTCATTGATGCATCGATGCATGGTATTGATGCATCGGTGCATGCCTTTGAAAAATTGATTTAAGGCTTGATTTTGGTTTAAAATACTTTGAAAAATTGTTTCAAAAATAGTTTAAGTACAAATCACAATTTTACACATTTAGTAAGGATTAAAATTGATCTTCAAAGACTTGGAGTAATAATTTGATATTCGAAATTGAATCGAATAAATTGTAAAATCATTTGTAAAAATCTTAAAATTCATTTAACTTAATTTGTTATATCGAAATATCAAAATGTTTTAACAATCTCCCCCTTTTTGATATAACAAAACACTTGGGAAATTTTAAGATTTAGAAAATTATTTTTGAAATCAGCTTTTGAAAAATTACTCCCCCTTACTATGACACATCTTCTCCCCCTTTTTGTTAAATCAAAAAGACTCTATACGTTTTAAACAAGAATGTTTTGAAAAACTTAAGCCAATTGATTTATTAATTATAAGCTGCTAAGATCACAATCAAAGAGAGGTTAGCCATTAGTTTCATAAATCAATATTCATATACATGCAATGGATAATTGGTCATATATGTCTAATGATGCAAAATAAGAAAATTTAACCAAACTAAATATATATTAAGTTCAAGCATCCATAAATATAAATAATCCAGTCAAAGTATCAAAACAAAGAAACCAGAAATATCAAAATCAATCCAAGTCGAACTTCAAGATCAGATCATCCATACGATCACGCATCTCCCTCTGAAACTCATTAATCTGAGACTCCATGGAACAATCGAGATCAAATGCCTCTAAAAAAGATCGGAAATAAGGTGGTGTTTGATCTTCTTGCCGAGCGGGTTCCGGTGCATTAGCTGGATCGTCAATATCTTGAAATATCCCTTGAAGCTCGGGATCAACATTCGCAGCTGAGGAGAGGAGGAGCAGAGAACTAGCTCCCGGAGTTTGTTTATTTGGCCGAAGACCCAAAAACCGGTGCGTTCATCTTGAACCCAATCCGCTTTCTTTAAAGAATTGAGATTGATTTGATTTTGGAGAGGAATAGTGTCGAGAGAAACGTCTAGACCAAATTTGATAAACATGTTACTAATAGACATCCGTAGGCTAATGTTTCAACATGTTTAGAAGGAACAATGTTTACGATGTCTACTAGTTGACTAAAAATGACATGTGGAGATTTATTTTGATTTTATTTAATACAATATATCCACCATAAATCCCTAGCACATAGAGTGGAGTACCTACCAGCAGAAGGACGAAACCACCAAGAATAAAATGAAGGAAACGGTCGTGATGGTTCGAAGGGTACTGACACTAACATTAGGAGTATAGGGATAAGCCACAGATTCTTTTTCGTCAAACACACCATCATCATCTAACCCGAAATGAGAAGCAATAGTTGCGGAATCAACAACAATGTACTGTCCTAGAAGATAGGATCTAATTCCGATGGTTCCACATTGGGTTTGATTTTGAATACAGACCGCATTGGAATAAAATGCGGACTAATTGGTGGAAAACGATAGGTTGAAGAAAAAAAAGTTTATCAAACTTCCATTGTTTAAGAATTGGGAGGTATTCAAAATTGATGTCAACCATAGCTTGAAGCGAAGGAATACGCTCTTCACGAATTCTATAAGTTTGGAAAGAATTTCTATACCTAGAGTACAGTTCGTCTCTATGACGCTCAGGCATGTTAAAACAAGAACCTAATAGACTAGTGGGTGGTGGAGGAACGGGATTTGGCGGTTGGTTTGAATGAGAACGACTAGACGAAGTTCTAGGACGTTTTGGATTAGACATGATTAAAGGAAACAGAATAAGGAATATTACCTGTAATTTGAAAACATATGCATGCACAATCAATCCCAAAACTCAATTGAGTCCTCAATATTTCAAGGTTCTCTAAATCAATCCTAATGGGCATGTTTTGAAAACTATTAAAAAATTGATAATCATAATAATATAGTTTTCATGAAAACAAAAAACAATTAAATCAAAAATCTTACTATATTTTTTTTTGAAAAATTATTTGTTTTGGAAGAAATTGGCAGTAAAATCTTGTTTAGAATCAACAAACAATCAATGCCCGATATAATGTACATCCTAGAACTAATTAAAACTAGTTCTAAAATCATAATTTGTAAAATAGAGGTTTTTAGAAAATACCTTGAAAATTCGGATTGAGAGAGATGAGGAGTTGTTTTGCACGATTTAATGATTGAAGCAGGTTTGGGAGTTGAAAACCTTGAAAGTTCCATCGAAAAATCGTTGATTTTGAGCAAGAATGGAGATTTAAGAGAGAGAGAGAGACGAACGGCTTTGAGAGAGGGGTTTTTAGGTTTTGAGAAAATTAAGAAAATGAGGCATTTTAACCCAAAACCCGACGGATGCATCGATGCATGGTCTTGTGCATCGATGCACATTCAAGGAATGCATCGGTGCATCATGCGGATGCATTGATGCACATTCAAAGGGATGCATCGATGCATTGTTAAGTGCATCGGTGCATTAAGCACAAAATGTCAAAAATCCATTTTAAACACTAAATGCTAAATTATTTAGCTCTAGTGGTTTTGGCAACTCATATATTGAAAATTAACCATGTTCCCAAAATCTTTCTTTGTCTAAAGGTTTTGTAAAGATATCCGCTAATTGGTCCAAAGTATCAACAAATTCTAGAACTATATCTTCCTTAGTGACATGGTCTCTAATGAAGTGATGTCTTATTTCAATGTGCTTAGTTCTAGAGTGTTGGATGGGATTTTTAGTGAGACAAATAGCACTAGTATTGTCACATTTGATAGGAACGGTACCAACTTCAATTCCATAATCAAAAAGTTGTTGTTTCATCCATAAAACTTGTGCACAATAACTACCAGCTGAAATGTAATCGGCTTCAGTAGTAGATAATGCAACACAATTTTGTTATTGAAAACCAAGAAATCAGCTATTTCCAAGGAATTGGCAAGTAACGGAGGTGCTTTTCCTATCTAATTTGCATCCTCCATAATCCGCATCAGAAAAAAACATGCAAGCTAAAGCTAGAGTCTCTAGGATACCAAAGTCCTAAATAGGAGTGTCTTTAAGGTATCTAAAGATTCTCTTAACACTAGTAAAGTGATTCCTTAGGGCATGATTGAAATCTAGCACATAAGCAAACACTAAACATAATGTTCGGTCTACTTGCAGTTAGATAAAGTAGAGATCCAATCATTGACCTATATAATTTAACATCTACACATTTACCTCCTCATCTAAGTCAAGCTTGTTGAAGAGCTCACTGGAGTGTCATGAGGTTTCCCATTTTCCAGTCCAAACTTCTGAGCATATCTTTGACGTACTTAGCTTGATTGATGAAGATGTCATCTTTTCTTTGCTTGATTTGGAGTCCCAAGAAAAATGAGAGCTCCCCCATCATGCTCATCTCAAACTCACTTTGCATTAGCTTAGAAAATTCTTGGCAAAGAACATCATAGTAAAACCAAATATTATATCATCAACATAAATTTGAACTACTAATAAATCTTTACCTTTATGCTTCAAAAACAATGTAGTGTCAACCTTCCTTTTGAAAAACCTTTTTCAATTAAAACATTTGACAATCTTTCATACCAAGCTCTAGGAGCTTGCTTTAAACCATAAAGAGCTTTTGTCAATTTTAAAACATGATCCGGAAAATTTGATCTTCAAAACTGAAGGTTGTTCCACATACACTTCTTATTTTATAAAACCATTAAAAATGCACTTTTAACATCATTTGATATAATTTAAATTCATTGAAACATGCAAATGCTAATAACATTCTAATTGCTTCCATCCTAGCTACGGGAGCGTATGTTTCATCATAGTCTATGCCCTCTTCTTGAGTATACCCTTGAGCAACAAGTCTAGCCTTGTTTCTCACTATATTACCACTCTCATCAAGCTTATTCCTAAATACCCATCTAGTACCTACAGTAGATTTATTACTAGGCCTTTCAACTAATGTCCATACTTTACTTCTCTCAAATTGATTTAACTCTCTACATAGCCATAATCAATGTTCATCATTTAATGCTTCTTTAATATTCTTATGCTCTATGCATGAGATAAATGCAACATAATTACAAATATTTCTAAGAGAAGATCGAGTGTTACCCCTTTTGATGGATCACCTATAATTTCACCATCCTTGACATAGTTGTACTCTCTTGGATAAGATACCCTTTCTTCAATGGTTGGATTCTCAAGAGGATCATGAGTTTCCTCATTTTTCGTTTCTTCCTTTTATGATGGTTCTCCAACGTCATGTCTAACGTCATTTGTATTTATAACACCTACATAATCATTCACACAAGAATCCTTCCTCGGAAGGGGATTATCATCGAAAACAACATGTATAGACTCTTCTACAACTAAAGTTCTTTTATTAAATACACGATAGGCTTTAGAATTTAAGGAATAACCCAGAAAAATTCCTTCATCACTTTTAGCATCAAATTTGCCAAGGTTTTCTTTACCGTTGTTTAAAACAAAACATTTACATCCAAAATGATGAAAATAACTAATGTTAGGTTTTTTTATTTTTGAAAATTTCATATGGAGTTTTCTTTAAAATTGGCCTAATCATTACTCGATTTACAACATAACAAGCGGTATTTGTGGCTTCCCCCCAAAAATATTTTGGCAAATTATTTTCACAAAGCATGGTTCTAGCCATTTCTTTTAAAGTTTGATTTTTCCTCTCAAAAACTCCATTTTGTTGAGGGGCTCTAGGTGCTGAAAAATTATGGCTAATACCATTAGAGTTACAAAATTCAGTAAATCCAAGATTTTCAAATTCAGTTCCATGATCACTCCTAACACTAGTTATAGAGTAACCTTTTTTCATTTTGGATTACTTTTGAAAACGTGATGAATTGTTCTAATGCTTCATCTTTAGTATTTAAAAATAGAACCCAAGTATATCTAGAATAGTCATCTACCAAGACAAATGCATATTGTTTTCCACCCAAGCTAGTAGTTCTAGTTGGCCTAAAAAGATCTAAATGGATCAATTGTAAAACTCTACTAGTTGATACATCATTAATGGATTTAAAAGAAACTCGCTTTTGTTTTCCTTTAGCACAAGCATCACAAATTTTATCATTATCAAATTTAAGCTTAGGCAACCCTCTTACTAGGTCTCCTTGAATTAACCGTTGCAAAACACTCATACTAGCATGTCCTAGTCTCCTATGCCATAACCAACTATCATGTTCATCCTTAGAAACTAGGCATAAATTAGTCATATCAAAAGAATCTAAATGCACCATGTATATGGTTCCTATTCTATGACCAACAAGCATAATCCGATTAGATGCAATGTCAACGACTTTACAACCATTAATTTCAAATAAGACATTGAATCCTTTATCGTATAATTGACTAATACTCAATAGATTATGCTTTAATCCATTCACATATAAAACATTTTTAATTTGTATGGAAGAGGTATTACATATTGTACCAATACCTTCAATGTGACCTTTTGAATTGTCTCCAAAAGTCACTTCTCCTCAATTTTTGGCGTTAAGATCAATGAACCGGCTTTTGTCTCCGGTCATGTGTCTTGAGCATCCACTATCAAGGTACCATGAATTTGAATTTGTTTCCCGTGCCTTGTAGCAATGCTCCTTTCCCTACAAACATAGATTAATTTTTGATTTTTGGTACACAAATTCTTTTGGGTCCATAGTCATTAGTTTCCAAAATCCTAGTCCCCTTAGGTATCCATTTGTGTAGGATATTTTTATCTTTAGTAGTAATGAGTTCTTTAGGAACCCACATACTTCTAACGATTTTTCCATTAGAGGTTCTTTGGGGACCTCTATGATTGTAGTTTCTAAAACTTTTTCTAACAAAGTTGGATTTTGAATTTCCACATTTTTCAAAATGTTTTGTTCCAACTTTATCAAAAGAAGTTTTAAGATCATCAAATTTCTTTTGATGATCATCATTGATCTTTGAAAGTAAATTTTGCAAATCTAAATTTTTCTTTTCAAACTCTTCTAGTTTGATTTGCAAATCTTTGATTTTACTTTCAAGATCGATGAATGTCTCCCCATTGAAGTTGATGTGTCGGCACCATGATGTGGATTTCCCATTATGGCATTAAAATCATTACACATTACTATAGTCGGGCTGTCAACTTGATCAACTTGTTCAGCCAGCCCATAGTGTGAGCTTAATAGCTGACCCCGAACAGCATGTACTTGAACAAACTTTGCATACATCTCAATATCGACGTCTGAATAATTACTTTGAGAATCAGCCATCATTTCAACATCATCATTGTTCGATAGTTCGAACGCTGTATAAATTAATGGCAATAATGATGTTGGAAATCTATATTGCAATGACGACATTCTTCTACTACTTTCAACATGAACCTTCCTCGAAATCTTCGTTATCAGCTCCTCAAGAGTTATGTTTCTCTTAAATGATATTTTAACACGCTAATTTGATACGAATACAACACCGGTTTCATCTTCTCAAATTTCTCCATCATAACAAACAATAGCTGAAAGTCGCGTCATTCTTAGAGTTTAAAAGTGCAACACTATTATATCTGTAAAAAATAACTGAAACAAACCTGATTAAATAAATAATATATAACCAAAAATATAACAGAATAATTTTTTTACACATAAATGTAAATAATTTAAATAATATAATTTTATATTATTACCTGCACCGCAAAAATATTTCGACGTATGCTCTCACTTTCTAATTCTACAAACACAAAATTAATTGAAAACATTTAATATAATATTTTTTCAAATAATCATATATAACTATAAAATAAATATTATAATAGAATTACCTTATAACGAAAGATCGAGCAAACTTCTGAATCAAATATAAGATGATTGTCGGATGTTATTTACTTATTCAAATGATTGTTGGTGAGAGAGTTTAGGGAGACGACTAGTTATAGCCGAGAGAGGATGCCTTAAAGCCCTGCGCTATATCTTACGTGGCGTAAGGCGCGACTCCTGCCCCACGCCATACACACGTGTATACATGTCAGCATAAGGCGCGTCTTACCCCACGTGATTTCAAATTAGCGTATAGCACGGTGTAGGTGCGTGTCTTACTGTAAAGGGTGTTAAATCAAAAAATATAATCTGATCGATGCTGATCGAAAATATTAAATTAGAAAGATAATTTTTTTTTTGAAAAAAACGCGGATGTTTGCAGAGATAATAAAGGGGTGAAAAGTTGAAAGTTTTGGGTTATGTAATAAAACCAAAAGCAAAATCTAAATCAAGTTTAAGGTCATTATTATAATTATAATGATGATGAAAGTAATCATGTGACCGTAGACGACAATAACAGGGAGCTAATGAGATAACTCGGAGAGCAACGCCTTTTACTTCCGTGTTTTTATCATATTTATACTATTTTCTCATAATCATGTTTCAAAGGTATTATAATTACAAATATTCTGATATTTTAATAACTTGTATATTATATGCAACCATTAACCATGGTTAAAAGGGTAGACAAAGTCAAGACGATGACAAGGGCGTGTCAAATCAAATGTTGCGTAAGGAGGCGAAAAGGATCTGAAATTATAATTCTGAAGCGTTAAATCGATAATGTTATTTATAAATATTTTAGATTTAAATAATCATGTTTATTGGAGTTTAAAAAAATTAATATAGTTTATTATTAAATTCTAATTTTATTTATAATTTATAATTTTTATTTGTTAGATAATTGAATCGTTGACGACATGATAGTGTAATATATTTTATAAAAAATCATTATTTCTTTTAATTTTTGTTACAAATCAATTGTCGTTGTGATTGATCTTTATTTTGACAAGGTTAATATTAACATATTCACATTTTATTTTTATATTTTACTCATATTAAATTTTTATAAAAATTTATTTAAAATCAACAAAAATTCATTTGAAAGTTTAAGGTGTTAATACTATAATCTCCTATTAGTTTATTACCATCCTTGATGAGATTATTTTTTAAATATGTTGTTCATGTAAAATACTTATCACCATCTAAATTTTTTAACAAATATTTTAAATCTCTACTTTTGACAAAGCTCTCAAACTCTAAAATTAAATAGTGTTTTTATATTTAATTTTATGAATTTAAAATAAATAAAAAATTAAATTGATAAAAGTTTAATGGCATATATGATAATTTACTCTTTATTTGGACTTAAATAAAAAGTAGGGTAAACTACACGAGTGACCACCAAACTATGCTCATAAATCAATCTTGCCACCAAACTATTTTTTATCTCAATTCGACCACCAAACTTTTTAATTGCTTCAATCAGACCACTCTCCGTTAAAAAAACGGAGAGTCTGACGTGGCTGTTATAAACTAACGACGATATTTTTTAATTATAATTAATGCCAGCTGAGTACACACGTGGAAAACCAATGGGTTTTTTTCAAACTAAACTCATTCGCCTTCGCTTCACTTTTGCATTACACTTGTTAAAAGAGTGAAAACTCATTCGCCTTCATCGCAGAAAACCCATTCGCCTTCAACCTCCTCGTCTGAAAATCCTTCGCACTTTAGAGAGATTTCGAGAGATTTCGTCTGAAAACCCATTCGACTTCATCGCAGAAACCCCATTCGTCTTCAACCTCCTCGTCTGAAAATCCTTCGCACTTTAGAGAGATTTCGTCTGAAAACCCATTTGCCTTCATCGCAGAAAACTCATTCGCCTTCAACCTCCTCGTCTAAAAATCCTTCGCACTTTAGAGAGATTTTGAAAGATTTCGTCTGAAAACTCATTCGCCTTCATTGCAGAAAACCCATTAGCCTTCATCGCAGAAAACCCATTCGCCTTCAACCTCCCCGTTTAACAATTGGTAGCAGATATCATCGTTTGGAAGAAGACTTAAACACGAGATATGGTAAGCGCTGAAAAAATGGGTCTTCTTCCATTTAAAAAATATTTTTGAAGTTCCTCAAAATAAATTTGAAAACTCTTATTTTATTATGTTAAATTTGAAAACTTTCTTCTGTTAAAATGCTATATATGTTAAGGAGTTTATTTGGGTGTACTGCTTAATGTTAGTATAAATGGTTAGTATATATGTTAATATTTCTACTTACTGAGATTATATGAGTTTAGTGGGTTTACTGTTAGTATTAATGGTTTTCATGCTTACTGATTACACGAATGAGAATAGTATATATGAGATTATATGGCTTTTTCTTATGCTTACTGATTGCACGAATTGGTTTACTGTTAGTATACATGGGTTTACTGCTATATATGCTTACTGTTTTATAGAATACATGAGTTTATATCTAGTGATATAATTATTTGTTTGCATACATATATATGTTTTGCATGAAATCAATGAATGTGAGTACTGCATATATATGTTCTGCATGTATAAGTTGTGTATGAATATATGTGTTTAGTGAATTTCAGTAAGTTGACTTTTGCATGAATATATGCAGTGCATGAATATATGCAGTGCATATATACAAACATGTAACTTTGCAATTTTTGTGGTCCCCACATATTATATGTTGTTATTAGTATAGTATTTTGAATGTGATCCCCACATGTTATGTGCTAGAATCTATTATTTGAAAAGTTATTTTTTGCCTCTTTTGATATATTGTTAGTATATTCAGTTGTAGTTAAATATTCTTTAATTATTTGAATAATAATGAAAATTTTTCATTAACGAATTTGAATTCTCGAAAATTTACAACTGTAGTACATCATGGTGGTTTTTTTGTTAAAAGAACAAGGCTGAAATACACTGGTATACTAGTGGACTACTTTGACAATTGTGATGCTGATGAGATATCCATCTTTGAAATTATTGATATGATAACCAAATTAGGAATTAGTTATTCACTTAAGATATTTTGGCAAGTGTCAAACATTCCACTAGAGGTCAAACCACTCTTAACTGATAGTGATATCCTTGAAATGCTTAGGGTTTTACCTAGTGACCATAACATTCACATATATTTAGAATGCATTGAAAGACTTAATGAACATAATCAACATTGGTCTGAACATAATGAACTTGAAATTAATGAAGCAGAACCAGTTCAACCAGAAATTACTGAACCCGAAATTAATGAACCAACTAAGCTAGAAATTAATGAACCAGAACAAACTGAGCCAGAAATTAATGAACCTAAAATTAATGAACCAGAACCAGCTGAGCCAGAAATTAATGAACCTGAAATTGATGAACCAGAACCTGCTGAGGTGAGGATAGATTCTGAGTATGAAGCCCCACAGATAAGTAGTGATACAGTGCAGATGAGTCAGATGGTGATGATTCACATAGAAATCCTAGAAACCTTGAATTTAATACTACCATAGATATTGTAAACCCTAAATTAAAGGTTAGACTGATCTTTGCTAACAAGACAATATTAAGGGAGGCAATCAGAATGTATGCAATTAAAAATAGGTATAATGTGAAGTTTAGAAGAAATGACAACAAAATAATCCAAGTAAGATGTAAGACAGGTTGTCCTTGGGTTTTATGGGCCTCTCCACTTACCCCTAAAGATCCTAGTGATGGTACTTGGCAAATTAAGTCACTGAATGATGAACATATATATCTTAAGGGGTTTGAAAATCATAATATAACTGCTAATTGGATAGCAAAACAGTATTTTCAATCATTCTATGTTGATCCCAATTATTCTATTAAATCCCTTAAGCAAGATGTGCGTAATGATTATGGCATCATGCAGGCATCATGGTTTCTGCATCTAAGTGTTCTAGAGCTAAGTGCATAGCTCTTGAAAAGCTACATGGTAACCACACAGAAAAATACACCAAATTGTATGATTACCTAAGTGAGCTTAGGTACACAAATCCAAGCACAACCACCGTTTGTCATTTGGATGAGAGAGTTTTCAAGAGGGTTTATATTTGTATGCAAGCAACGAAGGATGGGTTCAAATCAGGGTGTAGGCCGATTATATGTTTGGATGGGTGTCACCTAAAGGGATTTTTTGGGGGTCATCTGCTAGCCGATGTTGGAGTTGATGCAGATGACTCTATTTATCCATTAGCCTTTGCAGTTGTAGAGAGTGAGAATCAATCATCCTAGTTCTGGTTTTTAGAATTATTGGGTAATGATTTGGAGTTGAATAATTCTCACATATTGACATTCATGACTGATAGATAGAAGGTATTTATTCCCATACTTTTAAAATTTTGTTTAATTTAAATCAATCTAATATTGATTTCTAATCTTTTATTTTGTTGTGTGTAGGGGCTGGTAGAAGTTGTGGCAGAATTGTTCCCCAATACAGAACATAGAACAAGTGTGAGACACTTATATTCAAAATTTAAGAGCAATAGTCATCACAAGGGGAAAACATTGAAGGACCAACTGTGGATGGCTGCTAGGGAAACATATCTTAGGGAGTTTGAATATGCCATGGAAGGAATGAAGGTATATATATTTTTGGTAAACTTGTTATTTTACATGTGTTCATGTTGATGAAGAGTATATTAAAAATAAATTATTTCATGCAACTTTTATCAGGGACAACACACAAGTGGTTGTCAGAGAAAGATCCTAAACACTGGTCAAAGTCACACTTCTGTTCCAGAGCCAAGTCAGACATGTTGTTAAACAATTTTTGTGAGTGTTTCAATAAGGTGAATATGACAAACCAATTCATACAAGTTTTTAAAAATTGTTATTATGTAATCAAAGATGTTTTTTTCATTTTGTGATTAGTTGATACTTGAAGCTAGAGATAAACCAATTATTACATATTTGGAGTCCATTAGAACAATGTTGATGCAAAGAATTAAAAAAAAGGATCAAGCTAATAAGTTTGTTGGGCCTGTATGCCCTAAAATTCAGAAGAAACTTTGTAATGCAATATCACAAGCAAGTAGGTATAACTTTTTATATTTTTGCCATTTGTTTTGATTGTATATTGGTAATGCTTATGTATGTTTTTGGTTAACTTGGTAATACATATTCTTCATGCATACTATTATTGCATATTGTTACTGCATAATGTTATTGCATATTGTTCATGCATACATTTGTTGGCCCATTCATGCTGGTGGTGTAACTTCCTTCATATCAAGTTAGTGATTAAATTGAAATATTTCAGAATTTGTTGTCCAAATAGATAAATTGAAATGTTTGGGGAATTATATGAAGAATGCTGTGTAGGATTTAAATATTAAAGAATGAGGTATAGAAGGGCAAAATGGTAATTTGATGGAAATAAAATTATTAAGTGGGGATATATGGGTTACACGTGGGATGAAGGAGATTAAGGAAGCCTTCTAGAGTTATCTTCTTCATCATCTTTCAGCCGTGAACTCTAACTTGTTAAGGTGATATTTCTTATTAGTTGATTTTTAGTTGAAATTAATCTTGGTTTTTAATCATTAGATGATACTTAAGCTTAAGGAAAACTTAAGTCATCTTAAAACTATAAGATGAAAAAGATAATATAGATTAGAGATTGAGAGTTTTTAAGTGAAATCTTGAAGAATAGTTGATAAGTTAAATTTGAAGCTAAATTTGACTTGTCAATGTTTAAATTAAGAGATAAGAAGCGATAGAATTGAATTTAGAACAAGTAGAAAATTTAGTATGATTCTTGAATTCCATATGGAAGATAGGATTTTGAGATTTAATATAGGATAAATGAGTACAAATGGACTTAAGTATGTGTGTTTGAGTTTAGTATATAAAAGGGTTGAAATATTAAGGGTTTAAGTTGAAAAGGAAATGATTTTCGAGCTCAAAATATGATTTCTGGGCTAGGGGAATCGGTACCCATTCAAGGGGAATCGATACCCCCTCAACAAACATGAATTTCCAGAATGTCATAGGGGAATCGATACCCCCGCAGTAGGGAACCGATTCCCCCTAAAGGAAAAATGTGAATACTGATTTATTAAGTTCGTTTAAGTTGCTAGTATCAAATTACAAGGTGTAGTCATCTGATAATTTCCCTTAAAATGTATAATTATGTAGATATTGAACGTGAATTTGTTCCGAAACAATCGAAGAATTAGAAACGATCAAGAGAAAGAAAGTGCTAGAATCACACAAGGCTAAGGTGAGTGTAAACAAGTTAGTTTATGATGTTTAATGGAAATAAGACTTGCGATGAGTCTATTTCCTATATTAGAATGTATAAATTTATGATCATATACATATGTTTGATTTGAGTATATAAGATATAAATTACAATATGTGTTAAATAATTTGTGTGAATACATGTATTGTGATCAGTTATAGGAACTAATAGGAATGATCTATATGATTGCATGGGAAAGTGAAACATGTTATATGATTTAGGTATGGAAATGATCTATGTGTAAGTAACTATGTGATTAAGTGACTATGTGTGAAATGGAGTAAACTAGGTAATTATAAAGTATGTGAATTGATATGACAGAAAGCTATAAAGAGCAAGTTATAAGCTATATGATATGATCTATGTGAGTACATGCATGTGATATATGTCACCTGATATGAACATATGTGATGTGCTTTATATGACAAGAATGATATACAAGTATATGAGAACAGGATATGAGATTATATGTTTATATGATATGATATGATAGATAATATGTGAACATATGCAAATGACATGTTACATGATATGAAGTGGATGATCATGTGCACATGAATATATATATATATATATATATATATATATATATATATATATATTTACATAATTCATATGATATTGCCATAATGAATGGTATGTTATGTGAGGTATAGGAGAACATATGTGAACAAGATCTGTCATGATTGGTTACATGAACATAGGTGGAATAATATAAACTATGAGACATAATATACGTGATTACATGTATATGTATTGTGTGTTATATCATATAAGAAAGATGTTTACACATACATGATGTATGTGATAGAAGAGAAAGAATGTGTGATTATAAGAGAATGCCCATGTTATATGGTACGAGAGCTATAGGTATAGTTGGCATGCCAAGATTTGAGGGTTTACCTATGTCTTACGGGACATATGGACAATATACCTATGTTCTAAGGAACATATGGACAGTTTACCTAGGTTCTTCGGAACCTATGGACAGTTGCCGAGGTTCTTTATGACCTCTAGATAGTTACCAAGGTTCCTTGTGACCTCTGGATAGGTCCTTTGGGACATTTGTACGAGCTGTGGTGACAGCATATGTGTGCACAACCTCATAGTACTCATATACCTTGAGTTCTCAGTAATGTACATGGGCTTATAAAAGATACAAAAAAAAGTTTGTACGATGGTATGTTATCATGTTACCATTTTTTTATTGAATTAGGTATGCATATGAACTAATAAAGAGGTATGGATCAATATATGTTAGGAATATAAATACGTTATCAAAGTATAAGAATATGTAGTTAATAGATAAGGAGATTAATAATTTGAGATGAATTTATCTTATGTGATGAAATGAAATGATTTTTGGATAACATGATAGAATATATTATGCATACATTGTTACATGTTATAAGTGTATTATATATTTTTTATAATGCCTCACTAAGTCTATGACTTAGCGTGTAAGCGTTTTTACACGTATGTTACAAAGAGCAAGAGGATCGAGAATAGAATTTGCAGAGCAGCATATCTTCACTCAACGATCAGATCAGAAGTAAATTCATAGTATGTGTTTTGGTTGAATTAAAAGTTTTGGCATGTACAAAAGTATAATTTACGCATGCTCTGATAAATTTTGTAATATGTCAAACTGAATTATGTAAATATGACTTTTGTGTGAATAGAAAATTTAAATTTTCTATTTTTTTTTATAAATGTTCGAGCTTTGAAAAGTCAATGTGATACTTCAGACTCGTATCTGGGTCGGGTACGGGTTGGGGTGTTACAGGTGGACCAACATACCAAGTTTCATGTGGTCCTTCAAATTAGCAATGTGTCAACATTGAAACTAGAACTTGTTCATGTAGAAAATGGGAACTAATAGGTAACTTAATGTTTTATTAATATAATGTTAATTGTTTCTTTTCTTTATTTTTATAATTACTAATTGTTTTTTTAATCTAGGTATTCCTTGTATACATGCAATTTCTATTATAATCATGAATCATGAAACCCAGAAAACTTTATGGACCAATGCTACTTAGTGAAAACCCAAATGGACATATACTCAAATTTTATCAACCCGATAAGAGGTCCTAATTAGTGGACTCCTATTGAAACAATGGAGCTTATCTTACCACCTACCTTGAGAAGGCCACCGGGAAGACCACACAAGAACAGAAGAAGGGAGGCTGATGAAGCACCCTCTTATACTCGTAGGGTGACAAAGAGGGGAGTTAAAATATTATGTAGAAAGTGTGGGGGTTCTGGACATAATGTCAGAACATGCAAGGGTCAGGTTGGTCGCAATACAAGGCCCCTCCAACAAACATCTGCTGCAAGAAGATCAAAACTGCCAGTATGTTATAGATTGACTTTGTTTTAGCTTGCATTTGTTTTAGATTGATTGGAGCTTATTGATTGTATTTGTTTTTTATTACAGTTTAGAAGATCAAATGAAGCTGTCATGCAAAATTAAACAAGTAGTTCAAGGTCACAACAACCTGCAGGGGTCCATACTGTTAGATGCATGCCCACTCCCACTGTACCATTGAGTCAAGATAGTTGTGTCACTCAATCGTCTCCCCATCAACAAGCTCCAACACCAAACCAAGATGCGATGCAAAATCAAAGAACTAGTCCAAGGGCACAATCACCTTCACAAGGCTATACGGTTAGATGGATGCCTACCCCCACTGTCCACATTAGGCAGCAAACTTATTTCAGCCAGTCATCTCCAAAGAGGCATAAAAGTGATACTTCTGGCAGCCAACCATCTCCACAAAACTAGACCTTTTGTTTGATATTTTGAGTAGTGCAATTGACCATGCACATTATAGTGCTTTGATCAGCTGATATTGTTAGGTTTTGTGGTGGTAGTTAATATTGTTAGGACACGTGAGGGATAGTTGATATTGTTAGGTTTTGTGGTGACAATTGACAGTAGCTTATGTATGTCCAAACAATTGTTCTCTAAATCTTTTGTGTATTTGCTTATGTGTATTAGTCAAACATTCGATGTATGCCATATATTGGCTTGAAAATGAATTCAATGAAATTTTTTGTATGTTTTATATCCTTATATTTGAAGCATTTCCTTAAGACAAATCTATCTCACAAATTTAACATTTCATTAATACTTAAAGCATTACACTGGAAATAACAGGTTACATATATTGCATCTTCAATTCTAACACACGTCTATTAACCCATACAATGTAGTTAACAACACAACATAATATTACCAGAAATTACTCTAACAAAGAAGACAAAAAAAACAAGACTTAAGAGATTATAATTCCCACTATCACTCCCGCAAAGAAAACAAGAACAAAAGTCAAAATCCATAGATCCAATCTTTCTTAGAAGACCAACAATAATAGCTTTTTACTGATAACTTACTAGTGGATCATACCAGCAAAAAAACTTGCAAACCCGAGCCCTTTTTTTATAATTTCCACAACCCCAAAATCTCCTATCAAGATTTTCGCTGGTTCATTCGGTTGTTAGCGTCGAACGAACTCCACAAAAGCACATTCGATTCTTATTTTCTTCATCCATGTTTTGAAGCATTCTTCTCTTTTTCTTCCTTCACTCTTTCTTTCTTCAATTGCCAGCAGCTATGTTAGGGTTTTTAGAATGATAAAACATTTGAATTTTAAACTTTGGGTGCCCTTTAAATGGGGTTCTTTTTCTTATGTTTTAATTGAGGTGGCGTCCTATATGTCGATGACATGGCGTCCTGCATGTCAAACCTGGAAACAACCAGCTTACTCAGCAGCCACGTCGGACTCTCCGTTTTTTTTAACGGAGAGTGGTCTTATTGAAGCAATTAAAAAGTTTGGTGGTCGAATTGAGACAAAAAATAGTTCGGTGGCAAGATTGATTTATGAGCATAGTTTGGTGGTCTCCCGTGTAGTTTACCCTAAAAAGTAAGTACTTTAAATATTCTATTTCTTTTTTTTTTTTGATGAAAAAATATTATATTTCTTTAAGTTTTCATTTGTTTTTTTTATTAAAAGAGGTATTGAAATTATATTTCGTTACGATCTCAAGGTATGACCTTTAACATGATCATATTTTAATACATATATTTCTGAAAGAAAATAGATATAATTAAAGTGCTTATTTTCCATTTAAGACGTTTATTTATTTATTTTGGGGCTTGGGCGTTGGATGTGGATGTGGATGTGCGTCTGTATGAAGTGGCATGGGACCTGCTATGACGCGCATACACGTTGTTTCCTACGTGGACATCACTTTGAAGCCACGCAAGGCACCCTTCCTTTTCAAACCTAAGTCTTCAATTTCAGATTTATAAATTATTTTTACATTTTTAAAATGTATAACTCTATGTATTGGGATGTAACTCATTTCTTTATTTTCTTTTTTTATTCACTAACTCTTTGGGAGTTTGTGAAATGAATTGTTTTTACTAAGATGTCAATGAATCTTCTTGTTTGGATGTAATGAATCTTGCACGAGGTAATCCTAGCTTTAATCAATACAAAATTTACGATTAATAATATAATTCATAAAAAAATAAATAAGTGAATGGCAGTTTATGAATACTGGTACCTTTTCAAGGAAACGTATGGTAAATCACTCAATTTATTTATTTAATTCATGTTGAAATAAAATAATTAAATAAAAAAAATTAAAATGGATTGATGATAGTAGTTTATCACATGTACATGGAACGAACCAAAATAAGAAATTGTGGATTGTCATTTTAATTTATTTAATAACGTTTTATTTATATACAGAGTTTTCATAAATTTGTCAATTGTTAAAAAAAAAGTATCGTTCTTCTTTCAGCCTTGATATTTTAGGTTCGAGTGGTTACGTTTATAGAATATGTATGTTGTCAATGATTATAAAAGATTATAAACAGATGTTATTTTATAATTACTTATATTAAAAAAATTGAATATGAGTTGTTAAATAACAACCCCAAATAGCAATAATTTGGCATACATATTTTTATATAAGAAAATAATACAACGAGAGAAGTGGCTTATTGGCTTTTGAGGGGGTATAGCATGTGCCCTTTCATGTTATTCTTTTAAGTTTATAGCTTCATGTGTCTTTCGTGTTAATAATTTATCTTCCAAAAATAGTTTTCCATTTTTAAGAAAAAAATTATTTTGTTCAAGAAAGGCCAAATGTCTTTTTCTAGAAAATATTATTTAGGTTGCTTTTCGGGGAATTTATTTAAGCATGATAGGTTAATTTCCATGACCACGCACGTTCAAATGTTTTGGCCTTTGCAATGGCATTTCTCCTGTTTTATTTTATTTTAAATAATTGATTGATCGTTATTTATTTTTATACTTTATTTAATATATAATTATAATTATAAATTTGGTTTGTACTGCTTTATGTTATAAAATAAAGCAAGTAAAAGAAATAGAAGAACAAGAGAACAAGAAAAACGTGAATAATTAATAAGAGAAATTTATATTACTTTTTCAATATAAAATATATACAAGATTTTATCTTAACTCTATATTTATAGAATACTAATCCTAATAAACATAAAAGTAATTATAATAAAATACGTCAAATTCATATTTAATACATAAAATTGTAATAATAATAAACATCCTCAAATAACTTATATTCATAACACTCTTCATTCTACGTCTATTGAAGATAATGTGTCTCGTTCCAAATTTACCAAGATAAAATTCTTATGGGGAAAATTTTCTTAGTGAAAGAAAAAGATTACACATATCTTTAATATGCACAACATGTCACCTCATTAAAAATCTTACTAGAAAAAAACTAGTAGGATAAAATCTTGGTTAAGGGGAAATAGTACACTATGTATTTACCCTCCTTTATGAAAACATCACATAAGATATTTGAGTCTTCACAATTCAATCTTAAATATAACTTTTAAATGTTGAAGTACACAATATATTGGTGAAAGATCTTCCAAGTTACCACTTGAAAGGTTTCGCTGAATATTTATATTATTATTCTTCTAAAAATCGTTAGAGAGTCAAATTTAAGAAAATATATTTCGTTTCGACTCTTTTGATATATTTTCCTTTCAATTGAGCTATACATTGTATACTATAATCGTACAAGATAGATGATATCATATCTTTAGGAGTAAATCACAAGCTTTCTAAATATGTTGAGTACCAACACATTCTCAACTTGTCTCATCCATAATAATTGTTTCTACATGACTTTAAGATGCATCGAATAATGTTTGAAGATGTAATGATATTTAACACTTTATTTGTATTGAATCTCTTTAAGATCCTTTCGATATAAGTCCATTCATATTAAAAAATTTATATTTACGTGCCTGATCTATAAATTAAGAAAAAAATGATTTCATGATTCTTTATTTCTAATTCTCTATTTAAATAGTCAAGTATTTTTAAAACTCTTCGGGGTTACAATTTGTAAGTAATGGATATATGTTTCAAGTATGATTATGTGTATCTATTGAGCGGTACATGGATGAATTTGATGCTATATTGCATAATTAGAATGACATTATATCATATTTGCGTTGCATATAGTTTAGGCCGAGTTTGGTGTACTTTGGGACATATTTGAAATATGATTTTGACTATTTGGTACATGTGATATCGATACCAAACAGGAGGCATCAATACTATAAGCTTAATGTGAAATTTCAGAAGAATATTTAGTATCAATAATAATGTTGAGTATCATTACTACGCATATAGTATCGATACTCATTAAAGGGATCCAAATCCATTAACCACAAAAGGATATCAATATCACGGATCAATAACAATATTGTACTTATATAGTATCGATATTAGATCAATGTGTCGATAGCAATTTGAGCTTCGAAATTGGAAAAAATTATTTAGTATCGTTATTGTTCATCTAGTATAAGTACTATTCTAAGGAAATATCGATATCACGTGAACTATATCAAGATCAAAAATAATGAATGTTTAAGATTATTCTATTTAGTCATTGATTGACGATGATGCTAATGAAATGATTCTGAAGTAGGCTAAATTGCATGATTTGGCCACTGATGTCCATATTTAAGATTGTGATGATAATTTACTCTTTAAAGCACAATTTGATCAACTAACTATTCGATATTCAAATTAGGTAAAAAATTATTTATTTTGATTCGTATTAATATGTGTAATATTGTCGATTCGATTCTCGGCCAAATCTTGTTGAAGATGTTACGAATACATGACATATTCAAACCTAAACAAGCAGTTCACATTTATTGTAGAAATCACCCTAAATTGAAAGACCACCTCCAATTAATATCAATAATTTATGAACAGGGTTGATTCAAGAGGTAAGCAGTTTGATATTGCTTTAGTAGGTCTCGAGTTCGAGTCCTTGTGTATGCAGAAAATTTTCACTTGAAGACTCACCCACCAAAATCAGGTGTGTGTGACCCGGATCGATCCGAATTAATTAAGTCAAAGCCTTGGGAGCAGGAAGGGCAAAAATATATATATATATATATCAAGAATTTTACACTTTAACTGATAAACTTTTTCTTCCGAATTATACGAGCATCAGAGGAGCTTTTTGGGTAAACTATACCATTAGTTACTTAATTAAGGGTTTAGTAACAAACATGTCACTTTTCCTATAAAAGCTACAAACATGTCACATTATCATTAAAATTGAAGCAGGTGTTTGATGTAGTATGATATAATAACATTTTCGAAATAATTCATAAAATACAATCTTTCATATTTAAAAATTTCCATCTATTTTGTCTCTTTTGAATATTGACCATTAAATAAATATTTAGTGAGCCAAAAAAATTACTTTTTAATAGTGTGTCATATGTCAATTATTGACATTTTCTATATTATCTTAATATAAACATTTTATAATGTTTAAATATTAAAAGTTGAAATAAAAAAATAAAAAAATATTAAAAATTAATTCTATTTATACCTGAAGTAAATCGACATTTTTTAAAATATCTTATATCAATTTATGACTGATCCAAAAATCTGCGTCAAATTCTATGATAAAAATAAGAGAAAATAATCTCAGTGACCGAAAATGCCTTATAATATATGATTTTAATCAACTTTTTTTGGATTTGCCAAAATGACCAACAAAATCGCAACGCGAATTCTAATTTTTCAACTCAGTTTCCAAATTCGCAACGCGAATATCCAGATTCGCAACGCGATTTTGAAAAATGTGTTGCGATAGTTAAAATGTGTTGCGAGAGTTTGAAAAACGTGTTGTTGCGATAGTGAAAAAAGTGTTTCGATAGTGAAAAATCCAAAATAAGTTTACATTTTAACTATTCCAAATTCACGTGGAGTTTAAAACAATAAATAATGTATTGCGATAGTGTAAAAGATTCCCAAGCCATTTGTAAGATCTTAGTTTGAAACAATAAAGAATGTGTTGCGATAGTGTAAAAGATTCCCAAGTGTTTGCAATGCTCAATCCCACATAGTATTGAAAACACTATTGGGAATAGGTATTTAAGGCTTGGATTTCTCACTTCCTTGTTGAGTGGAAGAGAACAAGGGGACTCTCGCGCACCGCCGCCGCCGCCGTCCCGTCTCGTGGTCGTGGTAATACGTGTCTTCGACAAGTCCGTGCGGATACTATCTTTTTAGAGAAAATTCTTAAGAAATCGCAACGAATTTGGACTAACGTAAATTTGGAAAATCGCATTGCGATTTTGTATTATCGCGTTGCGATTTTGTAGCGATAGTCAGAATCGCGTTGCGATTTTGTAGCGATAATCAGAATCGCGTTGCGATTTTGTATTATCGCGTTGCGATAGTCAGAATCGCGTTGCGATTTTGTATTATCGCGTTGCGATAGTCAGAATCGCGTTGCGAATCTGGAAACTGATTTGCGATACTGGAGATCGCGTTGCGATTTAGAGATCGCATTGCGATTTTGTTGGTCATTTTGGCAAATTCAAAAAAAATTGGTCAAAATCGTATATTATAAGACATTTTCGGTCACTGAGGTTATTTTCTCTAAAAATAAATAGATTTATTAACAGATAAATAGTTTATGTATAAAATTGAGAATGAATAAATAAATATATGACATTGAAAAAAATAAATATTTAACCCAAATAACTCTAACTTATACTGATCTAAACCGTAAACGTTGAATCTTGTTACTTGAAGAAAAACCAAACTTCTTGATATATTATTTTAAAGATATTTAGTTTGGTAATTTGGTTTAACAAATAGAGAAGATGGATAATTTGGTTTAAATAAATTTGAAACGCGAACATGGCATTAAATATCCAGTCATTGAGTAACTTTAATCTGAACATTTTCGTGGCATGTCGCAATCATTCATGACTAATGAAAAAATTAAAATGGAGCCCCACAATTGACTTTTGCTGCTTGCAATACTTGTTTACTGTATTAATCCAAAACTAGACCTTCGTCAAAATTTTCTTGCCAACCAAACACTAATCAGATCATTGGAAATAAATAATTGTCATAATATATTAAATAGTTTTAAAATATATTTTATAAAAGTATCAAACTCGCTAATTCAGAAATGCGTTCAATAATCCAATTGTTTAATTAGTTGACTATTGTGATATTATTTTATAAAAAAACAGTTGACCTAAAATATTGTCAACTTGTGTTGAAGTAATAAAAATAATGGGTGAGGCAACAAAGCACGAGAGGTTGATAAGATTTGAAGTTAGTTGTTGCTTCTACAATTTGTTCACTAGGGTTTCTTCGAAAGCAACAGCAACTATTGTAAATTACCCATGAACAAAGCTAATGTTAAATCGACGTGACATTTTAATTATTCAATTGAATTAAATTAGTTAGATTATAAAATTGAATGTTAAATTTTTTATATAATATTATAGATTCATTAAATGAATAGTGCTCTTCTTTAGTATTTTGAATTAAATAATTATGTTCGTAGAATATGTAGAAATTTTTTAAATAAATACCAATTTATAATTATTTTAAATTAATCAAAAACAAAAACGATACGATATATCATTATTTTCGAGGTACAAATTCCGAATCCAAGTGTGCGAGCAATATGAACTTTAATTAAAGTGCACAGCACAAGCTTCGTTTGTGGACAAGGTTTAGAATTAATTGCTGTTACTTGACAATAATTTCAAGAGACTTTGTAACTCGCGTCTTCTTTTAATTTGGGTGCTAAAAATCCAGAATATATTGCCCACTCTAAAACAAATTGATGACGTAAGCAATGATGTTTTATGCGTTTATTTTATTTATTACTTTTAATTGAATATTATTTATTAAAAAATATTATCGTGGAAAGATGAACATAATTCAAATTGAACACATCGATTTAATCGAAATGATAATTTATTTGTATTTAATTAGTTTTAATAGACTTTATAAATGGTTTAAATTATCTAAATAATTTATCACTTGTCCTCAACTTATGATACTCATTATATTAGTCCCTAAATTTTTAAAAATTCTAATATCATCCTTAAACTATGTCTATCGTTGTAGATTAGTCCTCAAACTTATAAACATTTTTATCCCCAAACTATGACGTTCTTTCTAAATTAGTCCCCAAAATTTTTTGAACATTTCAATTTTATCTCAAGATATACATATATACTAATCACACCCCTTGTTAATAAGTTATATTATTATATGTTTTAAAAAATAAAATTTAGGCTAAACTATAGTGGAAACTAATTACATATTTGGAGGGATTTGAGGATGAAATTGGAAGAATGAAAAGTTTTGGGATCAATTTAAAATGAGGGTTATAGTTTGAGGATAAAATTGGAATGTTCAAAAGTTTAAAGAATAATTTAGCATAAGAGTCATAGTTTGGAAGAAATTGAAATATTTAAAAGATTAAGGATCAATTTAAAATAAGGGTCATAGTTTGGGGACATATGATGCAATTAACTCAAAATTATAAGTAATTTTTTTAATATAAATTATTTAAATATTTCATAAAAATAATTGTATATATAATAATAAATATATCGTACAAACCAAGTTATCTCGGTGGTAAATGAATTGTTGTTTTTTATTGAGGTTTCCGGTTTGAGTATTATGAATTCAAGTGGTGTGAACGTTTAAAGTCAAATGGTTGAGAGATATCTTTAAATAAATTCTGCCTTTTACTTATCTCGTACGAACATTAATAAACGAATATAAATGAGATTTTAGTGGAGCGGTTCGTGAATAATTTATTGAAGGAATGATTCGTTTACAACCTTATTTACTATAGAATCGAAACCCCAATATTTTGTCCACTAACAACCAAAAACTTCCCCTAAATACATAGAATCTCATAATGCAGGATTGATACAAAATGATGATTTGAAGTAAGAATTTACCTTGGGTTCATACCGCATCATGGTTTTGTCTGAAATCACACAAACCAGTCAGAAACATGTAGGTTACTAATGGAAAATAAAAATCAGACTTACAAGCTGCTCTTTTGGGTCAGTAAAACTCGATTCAACTTGAAAAAATCGATTTTTTTTATTTGATTCGATTTTTTTTTCAAATAAAGTATAAATTATAAAATTGACTCGTCAACTCGACTAAACTCGATCGGATACTCGCTCCTTCATGTTCAGAACCTGTAAGACCGGATTCTAATTTCCAAGATCCATTCGCTGTTGATGTTCATTTCTTGTCCCATGTTTATTTTCTGAACTAAACTTGTTGCCTCTATTCGAATTGTCTGCAAAACGAAGCAAAATGTGACGGTTTCAACCCAAGTGAACTTCAGAAAATTAAATCCAATACTAGCTAATCGACTTTCCATCTATTGGACCCTTGAGAATGAAGGTCCGACCAAATGTAAGCTGATTATAAGTATAAGACAACCTTAACACGTTAGAATATACAATGTTACCCACAAATCCGATGTAAGAAGTAAAAGTGGTTACCTTACCTTTCAAGCAAAATCAGCTATGAGCATATCAACAACACTGGGACACACTATTCCAGTGACCTGCAACTCTTTGAGCACGAATTAGACAACCTTATTCCTAAACCCATCATTCGATGCATCATCTTCTAAGACGAATCAAACCCTTCTTTAATCTCATTTTTGTCATCTACCAACATCGCTTCCTCTTTCAACGCATCAACTTCGCCACTACAAGTAGCAGAAAATTCTGGGATAGGTTCGAGTTATCTTTTTTTACTTGATAACAAAATTTCAATCTGAAGCTACTATCCTCAAGATTAATGTCACTCACTCTTCCAATGATCTTTACATGATGGAAAAGCAGGAAACATGATAACAATGCAGATATTTTCATGGCTGTCAAACCTTCCAACTTTGAGGCACCTCTAATTGTATAACTATCGTAAATTGTGGAGACACTGAGGAAAATTTGATTTAAACTACATTGAAATCAACATTGTAAGACGGATCGTAATGCAGATTATCAAATCTTGCATGTCTACTTGCAACTCTTATTAATCTATAACCATCTATTTCCAAAACCCAAAATCTTTATGTTTGCTTATATTTAATCATCACATAGCTTTACAGAATCTAGTTGGCCAGAAACTTGAGGTATGCAATTCGAGCAGCATCACTTTTTTGTCTAACATCCTCGTACATCTTCACCGAGGCCTCACAGAATTTGTTTAGTCTATCAAGAACCCGAGTCAAACTTGCCAGTATGCAGCTCAACGCGGAAGATACATCATCAGTTGTATTGCCATCTGTTAGTGCATAAAGACCGTGTTTGCTATCGGATTCTCCATTGTTTTCATCAAGTAATTTGTCTTCTGTAGTTTGGCTACTTGTTGACCCATTAAATGAAAAATATCAGATAAGAAGGCTTTGATGGCAACGCTAAGTTCCTCATCTGGCAAGGCTTTTAACACAGCTGACCATTCACGACGTAGGACAAATATTGGTGGCCTGTATCCCAGATATCGATGAGATGAGAATGGATATTGATTCTTCAAACATTCCTGCGGTTCTATGATGCATTCAAAGCTTCCAAATAAGATGCATGACTATTGACCCAGTCGGTAAAGCTAACACCAAAGTATTCAAATTCTTGCTTAAGCTGAGCCATAATTTGCCTCCTCGCACCTCCCTGTGGCGCATCCATTGAGTTCCTTAAATGGTATGCCAGTGAGATGGTGATATATTGTGAATGATGGCATTCAAGAATTGTCTTCCACATTCTGAGCAATCTGCAAAGACAAGCATAAGCTTAATCGAGACATTAATGCCACTGTTTCTGTAAACTCTAGATTTTCAAGTGCATATGGGAGTGAAGTTTAAGTCATTCAAAAATTTATGGTTTAAAGGAGCTTACCCCTCAGTTAACTCTACAAGCTGTGGCTGCAACTCTTCATCTCTCATTTTTTTTTCAATTCGCTTTGATATATTATTAACAGAATGAAGTGCCACTCTAATTCGGGAGTGTAGATCCTTTCCAACTGCCCGTGTTTTGTCGATCACTTGGGTGCTAAGATCCTTAGCAAACTGGTGTCTGAGCTGATCACGCTCCCGATCATACTTCTTCCTTATAGATTCACTAGACTAACGGGTGCAAAAAAGCAAACATGTCAGTGTATTGAAGGGCAACACTGCTCATTAGATGAATTTAAAGCATAGCTACTAAAACTGGCAGATATCGACTGGACTTTGGTGATACTCAGTACACTACTTTTTAAGTGATTTCAGTAAGTACCTTAACTTCATCATGGAGTTTTCTTTCCCATGCATACAGTCTTTCCAAGGTGGACGAATGGCTACCAGCAATCATGCAGAACTCTTCAGTAAAATCAATTGCTCTGTCGTCAGCATCACCTGTGGCTAGTGGATTCCTTGATGAAGAAGACCTAGAAGATGCTGATCTCTTCCAGTGTATGACTTTACTTGTTGCATTGGCTCTACAATATTATGGCTTGAGAAAAGAATGATACAGTTCATAAGTGGTAAGTAAAAAGAGTAAGAAGTCAACTAAGTTAAAAGGACTATCCTTCAATTGCCTTAATGAAATAGAAATTCTTACCATAACTAACATCAGAAAACTAATACCATAATCAGTACATACAGAAGAAAGAGCTTACCATGAGAAACCAAAGCAGTATTCCCACGACAGCAAACAGGTCGCAAAGCTTCCAGCAATGTCGAGGATTCCCCTACAATGAGAGATTTTATTGTAAGATGATAGCAGACGAGGAATCAGTAGTATATAACTATATGTAGCACTAGAATTGAATAGACAATAAAAGAAATCGAATCCAAAATTTGAAGTTCAATGAGCAGTAAAATGTTGCTCATGAACAGAAAGGATTACCTTCAGCTTCAGAGTATCCAACCTTGATTTTGTTAGACTCAAGCATCCGAGACACTTCTAGACCTGCTTCCAAGGCTCGGAAGAACCGATGTTCAATATCTTTTATGCTTGTGTCATAACCTAGCTTCCGATCATTTTAAATTAGGTTGATTGGACACCCTAGCGTACCTTTTATCTAATCTATGTTTATAAAAAATTTGTCGGATTCGGGAGTCGATTACAGTCATGGAAGGATTAACACCCTTGTACTGCCCTTTCGGTACCTATTTAATTTCTCGGTTGTCTTAATTGCAAAAATTAAAGTTTAAATTAAATTTTGAAAGTTCGATCCAAATTACTTACCTTTGATGAAGTTAAAATTGCCCTAAAAAAAGTAAAAATAATGTTAAGTAAAATAAAATAAGACAAAATAAAAAGGTATTAAATTAAAAGAAAATAATCACTAAAGAAGGATTAAATTAAAGAAGGATTAAATTGGAAAGAATTTAAAATTAAGGGTCAAATTAATGTTAATGGAGAGCTGCAAGGGAAGAAATAAAAGTTAGGAGGTCAATTCACAAAATATAAGAAATGAACTCGGGGATTAAATCGAATTAATTTAAAATTCAATGACAAATTTACAACATGTGACCAAAATGAATTACACTTAAAAAGACTTCGGAAATAATTTAAGATTCTTATATTTACGCCCTAGTCCCTCGTTATAAATACCCCAAAACTTCAAAAAAAATCATTTTATAACATTCCAAAAAAAAACTCTAAAACCCTCTCAACCCTCTCTCCAAACCGGCCCTATGGCCGGTCACCCTCCCCGATGGGATGCCACCGTCAACCGCCGCTCCGGCTACCACCACCGATGGCCGAAAAAGATCTAACTTCACCAAAACGTTCCTCCCGACCTCCTTAACACCAATCCGAAACCTGATTGCACAAAAAGATACCAAATCGGCGTAGATCTACCAAAAAAAACGTTCGGATTTTTACTTTTTTTAGGGGGAAACGTTTTCTTTTCTTCTCCAACGATGCTCCTATGTACTTCCAACGGCCTGTGATGCAACAAAGCTTTGAGCTTTGTTGTTTCGCTCTTGATTTCGGTTGTTTTTTTTATTTTTGCTTTTGCTTTGGCTTTGTTTTTGTGTTTGTATTTTCTGGTAGCTTGAATTTTTGGTATTTTGCTGCTCGATTTTTCCTTGGGTATTATTTCGAAGTTTTTTCGGTGATCTTTTCTTGTGTCTTGTTGTTGTGCCTGGTTTATAGCCTTATGGTCGGCCGTTGTGGTCCCGAATATCTCGGGGTGTTGGTTGATCTTTTGGCATGTCGTTGCTGCTCCGATTTCATGTTTTGGGGTCGAGAAATCCGATCGACTCTCGAATTGTTAAGGCGTGTGGCCTCTACGTGCATTCCCCGTGCGGAGCCCTTGCTTAATATAGAACCCTAATTATTTTTGGGCTGGGTCAAGCCCCCTAACCGGGCTGGCTTGCTGGGTCAGGCATGTTAGCTCAGTTGGGCTGCACTTTGGACTGAATTAGACCCGTTAAAAATAAAATTAAATAAATAAATAATAATATAACCTAATATATAAAATAATAATAAATAATAATAATAATAAACTATATAACATATATTATATTTCCAACAAATATATAATATGTTTTCAAAAAATTATATATATTATATATTTTTCAAAAATTATTTTCAAAATCATATTATACGTTTTCAAAACAATTTTTAAAAATTGTATATGATACGTTTTCGAAACTATTTTTTAAAACTATATATCATATGTTTTCAAAACCATTTTTTTAAAAAACTATATATTATACGTTTTCAAAAAAATATGTTTTCAAAAACTATATTATATATGTTTTCAAAACTACATATTCAAAAATTATATATTATACGATTTCAAAAATACGTTTTCAAAACATATACTATATACTTTCAAAAATTACATATAAACTTATTTTATATATATTATATATTATATAATAATAAAAATTCCTTAATATCCCGGACGAAAAGGAGCATCTACGGCTTCAAAGAAAATCCTTGGCTCTATGGGTTACAAACTCAGAATGATACTCTTTCTGCAGATAAATCTTTCTCCCCCATAATTTTCCCCCTTTTGAACTTGATTGTTCAAGAGCACCTTGGCTCACCAAAGTTTCACCTGGACCATTAACATTATGTTCTACACCTAGCTGCCCCATTTCCTTGGCCTTTGTCTGCCTAGTTCCAACACCATGATCAATACCTTTGCTCCTAAACTCTCCCCCACCCTCTCAAATCCTCAAAATCCACATCGACTGCATTATTCCCCACAAATCTAAAGCCCTCGCAATTATCGATGGGGTCAAAGAAATCCCAAGAGCCTGACGCAAAAGGAGGAACCGAAGGCGGCGACATTGTCATTACCGTTGCCAATGAATAATCCTCCAAAGAACTACCATTAGCAGGATTCACCTCAACAGTCACAGCAGCACTATTCGCTGCTCTCATGTAACTCAAATTGGTGGTTACCGGTGAAATGAGACTCTCATTTTCCAATGGTGAATAAGAAACATCAACTCCTAAATGAGAAGGAGATGAAGGATAGGAGGACTGTGATGGGGTTTTCTCAAACTCAGTAGTCGAGGTTATTAGTGAAGACTCTATCAACATCTCAGCTTCAGCAGATTTTCTTAAAGCTATACCAATATTTCTAAGAGATTGAACGTAAGAAACATGAGCGGCCGCAAGAGCATACCTCGAATCAATAGCTTGCTTTATGAATCTCCTTTTCTCTTTACATAGACGCAAGGCTTCATTCTTACCAGCTTTTGAGTTTCCACTACCCATTTTTCCCTTCACCAAGAACAAAACGATCTACCTCATGAAATTATTCCATTTTTTTCTAGTCACTAAATGATAAGAAAAACAACTACCAACTTTGGGTAAGCTTAAGGAAGTCACTTTAGTAAAGAAAACCCATTTTTGGAGGTAAAAACTTTGTCAAACCAAAGAAAACGGAGGAGAACTGAGCAACCTTTTCTTCTCAGGAACAAAAGGGAACTCAGTTGGAATAAATATTTTATAATGACGATGGAGAAACACAGAGAAATTTACTGATTTAGTAGAAGGAAAATATCAAAGGAAAAACAGAGTAGTAGTAGTAGTTTTCAACAAAGGCAGATAAACATACTAGAGAAGAAGTCTCCCAAAATCAATGTAGAAGTAAAAAGTGATCGGGGATGTAATAAAATCAGGCACGTTAATAGATGGAAGCTAAGAAGAAGCCAATGGGAATTCCAAGCTCGAATCTTTTGAAAAAAAAACTTGAAGCAATTTGCAGAAGTTTGCAGAGATTGCCCGGTAATGAAATTGAAAACTTTTGCAGAGATTGTGAAGAAGGAAATGAGAGATGAATGAAGTGACAAAAAAAAAAAAAAAACAAACACACACGTACAAAAAAGCGAGAAAAGTAGAATCTAAGATTAGTGGATACAGAGAAAAGGTGGAAAGTATCTCGTACGAAATGTTATAAATTTTGTTATTATTTTTTAATAAAATTGATTAAAAATTATCATAAATATTATTATTTTTTACCGTTTTGTTATTATTGGACGTTTTATTAATTTTGTTAACATATTCGATAAAGTATTATCGATTTTGTTATTATTGGACACTTTACCGGATATGTTAAAAACATTAATGTTTTAGATAAAAATAATAATGTTTTAGGTAATTTTTTATCGATTTTATTAAAAATAATAATAATAAAACCGATAAAATCTTTCCTTAGTCGTATATTAAAATTGTCGTACGGTAAAATTTCCCTTAGAGTCTGTTTGTTTGGCTGTAATTTGTTTTCTGGAAAACCAATTCTAGAAAATGAATTATATTTCCAGAAAACAAATTACATTGTTTAGATGTTGCATTGTAAAATGTTTTACACGTTTAGTTAGTTTTCCTGAAAACAATTTACGAAATCCGTTTTTTTGTAAAAATGCATATATTTTTATATTTTTCTTGTTATTTACATTTTAAATTTTTTTAAGTTAATTTTTAAAATTGTATTTTATAAAATTTTAAAATGAAATGTTTTATTTGTATAAGTACATGAAATTAAATTTGTAGAAAATATATTAATTTTGTTGATTGTGTTATAAATACACAATTTTAGATTTGAAGTATTCATTATACTTTATCTATTAGTATTTTTAAAATTAAATTTTAACTCATAATTAATATTATATGTAGGTTTAATTAATATGATGTTGATAATGTATTAAAAATATATTATCAAAGTATATAATTAAAATTACATCATTATTAAAACAACAATAGTACATCACATTGAAATAATAATAATATTTTCAAAGTGTTTAATTAAAACTACACCACATTAAGATAATTATATTATCCAACCATAATAATACAAAGATATTGTCTAATTCATAATTAGTGCTACAACACATCAAACCAACATATGATTAAAGTCTATAAATAGTACTACAACACATTAAAGTTTAAATATTGTCTAAGTCATAAATAGTAGTACTCCAAATTAAAAGTTCACATCCTAACTTTGAGGAAACTTTTGTGATCAATGATATGCCAGGTTCAATGGTCGATCTTCGTATTGGAGAAAATTTCAACCAAATGTGCAGGTAGACTCCAGTAAGAAGAACATATCAACATATTACAACTAATAAGATTCAGACATCATAGAATATAAATATTAATCGATGAGAACAAATTGGCAATACGAAATAGCCAGTGTTAGAGTCATCATAGAGCATAAGTACAAAAAAATTCAGTCGATTAATTACACAAAGAAAACAACCTTATAAAACCTTACAAAATATCATGGAAAGAAAACACACATTCACATATAAATAACTAGTCAAATCTTGCAGTTAGTTAACACCTCCAAGTACCAAAAAAAAAAAAGCTCAAATCAAGCAAACAAGACATAGACAGACTAAACTTGAATAACAAAAGCAAATCAACTCGACAAAATTGAAGATTATATAAAACAAAATAAAAATGAAAAAATAAATTTACAATATTGAATTAATTCAAAGCACAACAGAAAGCTGCATAAATCTAAAGTGTTTCTCAGATTCAGAGAAGCAGTTATGACAACTGTCGTTTTGGATGTCAAAATAAATTTTTTATTCTCAATCAATAAATAAAGGAAATACGTAGTAAAGAGAAGTAAGGGTCGATTCCACAGGGACTTATAAAATTATAAATTTATGTTTGATTTATTTATGTCATGCGTGAAACAGTAAAAATAGAGGGATTTTGGTAAAAAGATATTAAAATAATAAAAGTAATTAAATAAATAAAAGAAATTAAAGTAAAAATAAGAAGATGAAGATTGTGAATAAATACGGTAAAAGTAGCCTCAAGCTTCGCTTTGACTCAATTTCCTTATGATCATCGAATAAGGTTTTCTCTTCGGGACTCACGTCGGTTACTTTGTCTACAAGGGCTATCCCCGTGACTCTATCCTGTATATTGAATACCCAAGGCAATCTTTGATTCCGGCTTCGGTAATTGATTCTAACAACATCAATTGTTGTAGATCAATTACCGTTTAAGTTCACGGCGTCCGACTCGGATTGTTGCTTCGATAACCATCAATTCCGATCTCAATTCCCTCTTGGCGAAGCTATCTCGCCAAGTGTGTTCCCAGGAAGTCGAATTGTTTTCTATAAGCCGAATCTTCCTCCCATATATTTAATCGTAACAACCTCTTGACCAAAGTCAATCTTTGATTTTGAGAACTGTTTTGATTTTGAAAAATAAGCGCAGAGATTGAGAGAGATATTCCGAAGATATTAAGGGTCTGTTTCAATTCTCCCGATGGAATTGAGTCATTGCGATAGCTCTCGACTTATGAAAAGTTTAACTAAGCATGACAAAAGGCATACTTAACATTTGAAAACAAAGCTTGAAAATAAAAGAAAAATGAAAAGTACTTGAAAAGTAAAAAGAGAAAACTTTTATAAAAACTAGAGAAAAAATAAGAATGTAATATGAATGATGAGTTTAGGCTTACCCCAAGTGGGTATTTATAGCCTCTTAAAGCCTAAAGGATAAACAAAGAAAATAAATAAAATAATCCTAAAGATAATTGTTTTTTAATTTTAATTTAAATTCAAACTTAAACTTGTCTCCTAATGCAACTCTGCTCGTCAATCTTCCAGAAGGCGTGCGGAGGAAGTCTTCTAGAAACTGTCACGTCAGACCGTGTCATGCCCAGAGTCGTGCCCATGTCTCTAACCGTGACCAAATAATAAAAAAAATACAGAATGCGCCCGTTTTGTCACTAATTCTGGAAAGAAAGTACCTGCACGAAAATAAACATAACACGACCAATTTAGCAGTAAAAATTCCTCAAAACCGAAGAAATAACGAGCAAAGATTAACGATTCTGAACACTCATCAAGTTACCAAGTACCAAGGTTCAGCTAGACACTCCAAAATTTAACTTTCATCCAAATTTGACTAAAGAGAGTCTATGGAATTTCCAGCAGTGAGAAAAAAAACTAAAAAAGCCAAAGTTGTGTACTGAGCTGGGAAGATATATTATAACTTGTACATTTCACAACAAATAAAGTAAAATCTATTAAAAAAAGAAAATGATAAGAAGACTGATATCATCTTTCTCTTTACAATAATAAAAGAATACATATAATTTCCCTTTGTTGACTGCAATTATCTTTTCTTCTTTGATTTCTCTCCTACTTACAAAAGCAGTTAACCTAAACCTATCAAATTTCCAACCAACATTCTTACTTGTTATCCCCAATTTATTGTTCTCCAAAAAGCCAAACTTATATATCATTATTTAAAAAATGCAAAGAAAGCATAAATACAACATCATCCGAAAAAGCAAAAGAAGGAATGAGAACTATTGAAAGTGGTCAAAATCCCATGCAGGAAAGGAAATCATATGAACAAAAATGGAGATAAAATCCAAATTATAAAATCAGCTGAAAAGTGAGGTAACATATAGATTTTAGATTAGAGTGTAGTTACTACCTCAAACCACCATCGCCATGTTCATTCAAGCTTTAAAAAATAATAATCTAAAAATCAGCTGAAAAAGTGAGGTAACACAGGGCACTTAACAAGTTAACCCTTTGAGATTATAAATGATAACCCATTATCATATTTGCATTAGAAACCGCAGACTCAGAAAAATAGTGGAAACCCAGATCGAAGTGATGGGGATAGCTATAAGCTAAATTGCTTAATAGACTGAACAAATCTACAAGACAATTGAATTCAGTACTTATACGTATTTTTATCCAATTTTTTCTAAAATTATATTGCCGCCAAAGAACAATCAATTATAGAACAATCTGAATACTATTTCGTATATAAATGTAGATCAATTATAGAACAATCAAAACAGAGGGAAAACAGGGACTCCATTTTTTCAATAAAATAAGTTAAAATGTGTGAAGAGAAGAGCAGAGAAGGAGAAGTTAAAGCTTAAGAGATGAACATGATTAAAGATTCTCAGTTTGTAGCAACCGAAAGAAACTGCAAATGACCTGCTCAAAAACAAAGGGAAGAAGAAGAACAACAACAACAAAGAGGAAGAATCTGAAGAAGAAAGTAAAGGGATATATTGGGTTGGTTTTGGAGGTCTTGGAGAAATGCTTTTGCTTCTTTTCCAAAAGGGAAGAAGAAGAACAACAACAACAAAGAGGAAGAATCTGAAGAAGAAAGTAAAGGGATATATTGGGTTGGTTTTGGAGGTCTTGGAGAAATGCTTTTCCTTCTTTTCCAAAAGGGAAGACTCGAAAAACCAATAATAATAAAGAAAAGAAAGTGAAAATGATGTGCCCAACTGTAATTGAGTTTAGATATTGAAAATTCATTGTTTCTATGGAATATTTCAGTGCATCCAGAGTATATTTAAGCTGAAAACAAACAAAAAAACAGAAGAGAAACCGAACGAGAGAGATCCATTGAATAAAAGAAACAACCATTCTAAATTACCCATCAAAACAAAAGCGACTTTCAACAACAATTTTTAGGAGATTCTGGGCATTTCTATAACCTAAATCCGGTAGAAAAAGTACTAGTAAACAGAGTTAAAAGCCAAGTAATATGGGAATGATGCAGTGCTTGTGTTTCTCCCAATGGAGAAAGCATATGGATACTAGTAAACAACGAAAAAGACAAAAATTCATAAGCAGGAAACTATAAATGGTAATAAAAGTGGGTTTTAAGAACCAGAAAGATACCAGATGAAATGTCGACCTCGGTGGTTACCGAATCAATCACCACATACAGAGGGAAAATGACAGCGCGATTGGTACCTTTTAAAGAGATTTACCCTTGGAAATCAAATAGAAAAGCAAAAGGGGAGGAAAAATATTAGGGATTCGAAATATTACCTTGGAATCCTAGAGCTCTTCCCTTTATTTTGTTGGAAAAAAATCTACTGATTTTGTTGTTGGTGATAAGAAGATGGGGATAGTTGATCGAAGAATTAAGGAGATCAAAGACAAAGAAAAATATGAGGCAGTTGGTTCGTAAAATAAATTCTCGATTTTTTCATAGTAAGTTGTTTTACGAGCCAAATGAGCTTCTATTACGTTGACTGTAATTGATTTTACATTGACAAAAGACTTTTACAAGAACTAAACACAGAAAATAGGAGAAAACCAATTCCATAATTGATTTTTCTAAACACAAACAATTCCTTAATTTGAGGTTTCTAGTCTGTAGTGTAGTATTGTAATAAATGAGTCAGTGAGAAAGAATACTTGTGAGTCTACATAGAAAAATGTGCAGTGACATATTTTCCTTCTATGTTTCCCGAGGAACCGCTCTAACGGCTCCTGAAAACCGGGTCTTTTAAGAAGTGTGTTCGCGTTTTTTCACTTCCTATGCATAAATAAAAATTAATGTATAATATTACAAGTGATTTTAGGAATAATTATAGATTTTTTTGAAGACATTTTATCTATGTTGTATGCCACGAAATTTTAATGGTTATTTTATTATGGTGTTTCGTTGGTATAAATATATATTAACAAAAAATTTTAAAAAATAAGAAAATAATTAAAACTTTCAACTATTTGAAAAGGCTTAATAATTTTTTAAAGAATTTAAAGGTGTGGATTGATAATTTTCTAAAATTTTGGGGACATGCCCCTGGTCCTCACTATGTTTCTCGCCATTGTGAAGGGTGTTTTTAAGGGTAAACTATATCAATGGTCATTAATGTCGGAATAAGTTTTCGTTTTTCCCACTAAAATTTTAAAAATGACAAATTGATCACTAATATTTTCACTAATGTTATCGATTGTAACAAAATAGTCACTTTATCATTATCTCTTTTAAATTGATGACGTAGCAACATTAACAAAAAGATTAATATTTAATTTTATCCATAAACTACTGTTATAACATCAAATAAATCATTAAATAATAATTTCATATTTGATTTACCCTCATAACTTTCTAATTTTCCGTTTTTTTTCTAAATATCTCACCCCATCCACTATATTCGAACTACTAAATGAACCCACCTAACCAAGTGAACAACCTCATCACCACCAGTAGCATGGATAGGAAACTTTCTGGTAAGGAGCTCAAGTAAGAACACTCCAAAGCTATAGACATTCGATGGTTGCATGGCTTTTCTAGTGTCAGTCACTTCAGGGACAATGGGACATGATAACCAGCAACACGGGAGATGGGAGGGGCTAACGTGCTCATTTTAGTTTTTATATTTTTATAATATTAATATATATAAAAGTATTGTAAAAAACATTAATATTAAGAAGTTTTATAATTAAATTAAGAACCATAATAGCATCCTTGCCCTCAACACCTGGAATCAAGCTTCTTAATGCGTTCACAGTTTCACGAATTTTATCCACTCTTATTCTCTTGTTGTCTAAAGACGGATCCATACCACAGGATCCTAGATTTTAGCCATTGACAAAAGTGGAATTAGCATCATCCTCGTGCTTGGAACATCTATTATGATTCATTGAATTAGTATTATCCACAGAGAATTGCATATAATCATTGCTGCCGTCGAGCAGTTGAGCTAGCAACCCCTTCAGCGCTGTTGCTCAAAAAACAGTCTTTATCGTAAAATATAATTTTGGTTATATCTATTTGATTTGGACAATATTTTTTAAATTTAATTCTATTAAACATTGCCAACCTGTTAAACAATGTCAGATAATGAGGGTGAGCTGCAAATTGAGTTTTCTTTGGAACAATCTGGTGTTGATGAACTTGAAGTTTTACACGGCTCTGTAAGTAATGTACGAGGAAGACGTTACGGAAATATCCAGTTATTTCTCACATGGAAAGAGTACATTAATTTTAACGAGACTGAAAGCAATAGATCAAAAATTATTGTACCACCTGGTGAGAAGTACAAGCATAAATCCCACAGTTGGGGAACTCCAGCAGCCAAGAAGCAGTGCGGGGAAGATACGGCGAGGGTTTTTTTAAGTGTTTCATTTTGTAAGGAATGTGGTTCGAATATAGTGGAGAGGGTGGAGTATTTGAAAAAAATGAAAATCAGGAAACTTTTAGGGATGAAACTAAATATTAACCTTTTTGTTAACGTTGCTATGTCATCAGTTTAACAGAGATAACAATTGAGTGATCATTTTATTACAAATCGATAATGTTAGTGATCATTTTGTTACAAACCAACAACATTAGTGACCAAATTATCACTTTTGAAATTTCAGTGGAGAAAACAAAAACTTACCCAAACATTAATGACTGCTAGTGTAGTTTACCCTTTTTAATTAAACATTTATCTTGTTTTTATTTTTATTTTTAAGGAGACTATCATATATTTTTTTTATTAAAGATACTATCATATTTTTATTGTGAAACTCATTTTGGAGTTCGTGTCGTAACTTAATTAAGTATAAATTTTGTTGATGTCAAAATTGTGAAAGTAAATTTTTATATCAGCGGTTAAGATAGTACTCGGATTAAATAATGATGTAGATAGTTTCAATCATACCATTTTGAAGTTATTTTATTGATATCTTTTGTTCAAACGATGTTATAATTTTTTAGAGGATTATTATATAATGGAAGACGTGTTTTGAAAACAAATATAAATATTATTTCATAGAATTCCTATTGATTTGGATGTAAAAAACTTTTCATTGGTATAGCATAAAGTTTCCCAAAAAGCATTGTTTGGAACAGTCAAATTTATCTTGTGAAATTTACTTATTTGACAAGTACTTTATAGAAGGTTTATTGTTCGAAAAAGAAATATTTAACGGTAGACACTCATTTTCTTAAAAGATAGAACTAGCAAAAATTCATCTCCTAAGAGGACTCTTCCACCACCATATCTTTTAAAGCAACAATCACACCAACAAACGTGCAACAACCGAGCAATGAGTCTAGTTGCATTAGGATTCTATTGTTAATAGGATTCTAAAAATAGTTAGTTTTTTTCACTATAAATACATGTAATCTTCCTTATTTGTAAGACACGATTTACATACAAGATAAAGAGGAAAGCACGAAAAAATACAAAGGCAAAGCTATTGTAAACGATTCGAAAAGGAAATAAAAGGTAGCATCTTTTTTACATTGATTCGTTCATTTCTCGCATGTGCATGTTATTTTTCTTGAGATTTGATTTGAATAACCCAAAGCGTGGGTTGCGCCGATGACCAAAAAGGGGTGGGGTTTCGAAGTTTCAAACCTAGATCTACTCCCGATGCATGTCATTTTTTTAAAGTATTTAATATTCCCCCTAAGTCAATCTTAATCTTTAATTTACCTTGAAATTTACCCTTTAATTTTACTTTTATATTAATCTCGTCCCCTATATATATATATTTAATTATATTTTTTTATTTATTTACTATATTCATTTTTTATTTATATTATATTATTTATATTATATATATCTTATATCATTATATATATATATGTATAGATGTATTAATTTTTCTCCATTTACTATGTATATGTATATTTTCTTAATATTATATTTTATACGTTTTTATATATATTTTCTTAATATTCTATTTTTGTTTTTATTTATTTATATATATTATATTTTTACTTAATTTTATTTTTTTCTTAATATCATGTATATATTTACTTTTTATTTGTTTTACTTAGTATTATATATTTATTATTTTTATTTGTTTTAGTAAATACTACTTTATATGTACACAATATTTTTATTCCTTTTTAATTTCTTTTACCTTTTTTATTTTTTTACTCTATTAATATTTTCCCTTTATATGTGTTTGTTTTTTTAACATTTTATTCATTTTGTTTTTTTACGTGTTTTGTTATTTTCCATTTTTTCTTGTTTTATTTATTATTATCACGTTTGCACACTTGCTATCCTAATTCGATTTTATACTCCGCTACGAGTCAAACGTTTTTATCTTTTAAGGGTATTCAAATCAATCAATTGTAAGTAATTTGAATCGGGTCTGTTAAATTTTAATTTAAATTTCGAATTTTCGCAACTAAGACAACCGACAAATTAATTGGTACCGAAAGGGCTGTTCAAGGGTGCTAATCCTTCCTTGATCGTAACCGACTCCTGAACCCGACACATTTCTGGTAAAAACACAGATCAGGTAAGATGGTGTCCGGCCCACCTAAATTCGTTTTAAAATGGTCGGTGGCGACTCCTATCCACATTTTTCAAGTCGAAGCCTAATTCTGGGGCCCAACCGAAAGACGGTTACGACAGCTTGGCGACTCCGCTAGGGGCAGGTAAGTGAGTCAGGCTAAGATAATTTCTAGTTGTCTTTTTAATGAAAAGGGTAAGTTTAAATTTTAAGGTAACATTTCGATCCTTTTTTACTTACTTTTGATTATATTTTCGGGTAAATAGTTGTACTAATCGTTTTCTCGTGATTTCATCCTTCAAATCTTTTTCATTTAAGACTCTATACTCGAGCTCCAAACCATGTCTTAAGTGGGGGTAAAAGCGACGCCTTCATGTGAATTTATTCACCGTGCGGGACTAGTAAGTAGCCTTCGAGATTCATATACCTTATGTCTTCGTGTGAATTTATTCACCGTGCGGGCATAAGGGAATGTGTCCTCTCGAGTTTAACTTAGTCCACACAAGCCTATGATGGGTTTAGGACTAAGGGTCTGGCAAGCCCAAGGGGGCACCAACAAGGAGAAAATCGGGTACAGTTTTTAGAACCTAAATCGGGAAACCATGGAGAATTAGATCCTACCTCGAAACCACATTCCAAAACCTAGGATATTTTTACCCTAACCATTTTCTTTTTTGTGTTTTTTTCTTTCGTCATTTTTTTATTTTATTTTTTTATTTTTATTTTACTAATCATTTTGCCTTTGTGTTTGTTTTCTAGCATTTGCATCATAACAAGAGGCTATTGATCCTTAAAAAGCATTTGTTAAACATAAAATAAATCCGAATTAATGGACAAAGGTATTGTAATACAATAGACTAAAAACGCTGAGGCACGACTATGGTCCGAGAAGACTCAGAAAGAGAAGGGAGACAGTCTTCAGGGAAATTATGATTCAGAGCTTGTTAGTTACGCATTTGTCAGCCTGAAACAAAACGATGTCCAAGAACAGCGAAATATTTGGGACAGTTGGGGGAATGACAGAAAGCAGAAGTTCAGCCAACGATATGGTGATATTGCCCTCTTACTCCATGTCAAGACTGATGAGCCCCTGCTCCGATCATTAATTCAATTCTGGAACCCGGGATATAGTTGTTTCACCTTTAACCGGGAGGACATGGTGCCCACAATTGAAGAGTATACTACCCTACTGCACTGCGAAAACATCAGACTAAAGAGGGCATATATCAAACACATCAAGAGTCAGCCTTTCAAGAAAAGACTAGCTAAGATTGCAGGGGTTGATGAAAAATGGGTGACTGATCGACTTCGACACAAAGGTAACGGGGAATAAATCGAGTGGATTCACATAAGGCAACTAATGAAGAACCACCCTAATGAATGAAAGACTATAGACCTTTTTGCACTAGGTCTGTATGATCTGGTTATCTTTCTGAAGACTTTGGGCTGCATCGACGCAGCCATGGTAGAGCTATTCGAACAACTTCCAAGGTGAGTCAACCCAGCACCGGCCATCTTAGCCGAAACCTTTCAATCTCTCAACCATTGCAGAAGAACTGGCAGAGGAAGGTTCGTTGGGTGTATTCAGCTCCTTCAAGTCTGGATTCACAACCACTTTTGGAAGACTAATGGGGTAGCCTATCGTCGATTCAGTACTACTTTTTCACCTTTGGGAGAATTCATCACTAGGAAATGGCATGAAGGTGCTTCAAAGGAAAAGTGGATGAAAGTTTTTATACATCTTCAGGATCGGGATATTACCTGGAGAGCCCCTTGGTTGTTCCTCGGTGACGTTCTTTTTCGGTGTGAGGATTCTGATACTATGACCTTACTCGGACTTTGGGGTGCAGTTGGGTATAATCCGTTGTTAGCACTTAGACAGTATGGGGCACGTCAGTTTGTCCATTTAACATGCGGGCTAGCTAGATCAGAGTTTGTGTATAATGGTGACAGTTATAAGAAAAGGGTCAAGGAAGCAGTTGATTCGTGGAAGAAAGTATACCAGATGGATGTTGTGGCTGCCAGAAACATGCTTACTCTGGATTATGTGGAATGGCAAGACTGAGAAAGAATGATAACATCCCGGTGCCAGAATGTGAAGACACCAGGACCATGGAGGAATATCTCAGGCATGTCCCTTCTGAACTTGAGATAGCTAAGGCAGAGTTTCAAGCTGTGAATAACGAGCTGAAACAGAAGGTTAAAAAACTGGAAGCTGAACGTTATCAATGGAAGGTAGATGCCGAATCTCATAAAGATAGAGCAGACAAGTTGGAAAGAGAACAGAAAAGAGTCCGTTTTGAGCTTGAGGATTTGAGAAAAGGGTATCAAGATAAAGTCAAGGATAATTCCAAGTTGAAAGTAACCTCTGAATACTGGAAAGACAAAGTTCATAGCTTAAAAAGAAAGATCGAGGGGTCTGATGAAAGAGCTTGGAAAGAACAATTGAAAACTGCTCAGAGGCACTTAGTAGACAGTCAGCATCAAAATCAATGCTTGAGAATCCAGATAGCTGACCTAGAAAAACAACATGAGAGAGATGGAAAAACAATATCCGAGTTAGAAGTTATTGTGGATAGATTCAAGAAGCAAGCAGCCGAGCTTCATATAGTACCCTTCGACGGAGGTCTGCAGTGGCATTTTCGTTGGGAGCAAGCACAACAAAGGGTGAAAGCTAGAGACGCAGTCATCCGAGATTTCCTGGATCAAGTGCAAAAAATAGCTCGTCATCTTCACGGCCTGGCAAGAGAAGCTGAAGTGGTTCGACAAGGTATTCAACTAATGACAGATGAAGGCAGAAGACTTGTCAACCTACTAGAAGTTGTTCAGGGTCTAGAGGATTTAGTCCGAACGTACCTTTGATTGTTTTTTATGTCTCTTACAAGATAAAACATTTCTGTCCAAATAAGGATTATTTATAATAATATACACTTTTCTGGATCAATGCCTCTAAATTGCATACATTGTGCATTGCATATTTTGCATTATATATTTCATGTTTATTTTTATATTTTCCATGTTTTTACATTCATATTAACTAACAGAACATGTCTCAGAAAGGGAAATAGCAAACACCAAATTTACCACCGCAAGCATTAAATACGCATCATCCACATAATACTCGAGCAAAGAAGAGACAAATGGAGGCCAGAATGGAAAAACTCGAGGAGAACATGACAAGACTACAAAAAGAACTAGAAGATAAGATGGCTCAAAACAATCAGAGCACCCTGGAGTCCATCAAGAAAAACCAGGATTCTTTGGTCGACCAAATTGTAGCCAAGTTATCGGGATTACAACAAGCTAGTGCAGTAGGGGGAAGTCCCTCCGAGGGGGTAACCATATCACCAACCCCACAGGTGGTTATTTTACCCGGGATCTTACCCAAACCACAAGAAAACTCCTCTGCTATAAAAGGAAAAGCATCATCTGCTGTAAAGGTACAAACTTCCACAACTAATCTTGATAATCATCCGGATGATTACAATATCTCGGATTTCAATGAAGATGACAAAGCAAGAAAGATGGAAGAGAAGATCAAGATGTTAGAAGATCGAATGAAGATGGTCCAAGGGGACCATGATTATTATGGAGTGGACGCAAGAGAGCTGAGCCTAGTTCAAGATTTGGTGCTACCGCCAAAGTTTAAAGTTCCTGAGTTTGAGAAGTTTGATGGGAACAATTGCCCATCAGCCCATATCACTATGTTCTGTCGGAAGATGACATGATATGGAGAGAATGACCAACTCTTGATCCACTGCTTTCAGGAGAGCCTGTCCGGTTCAGCTATCCGGTGGTACAACCAACTCAGCCGAACTCATATCAAGACATGGAAAGACCTAGCCAAGTCTTTCCTGGAGCAATACAAACATATTAATGATATGAGACCAGATCGAGTTATGCTACAAGGCCTGGAAAAGAAGCACAACGAGAGTTTCCAACAATACGCACAGCGTTGGAGGGATTTGTCTGTGCAGGTTCATCCACCCTTGGATAAAAAGGAGACTAGAAAGTTGTTTGTACAAACCCTGAAGATACCTTACTTCGGGCACCTGATGGCAATTACGTCGGGAGGTTTTTCATACCTAGTCATGGCCGGTGAAATGATCGAATTGGCCATTAAACAAGGAAAAATCGAGGGAGGAGACTCCAGTAAAAGCCTCCCACGAAGAACAAAGATCGAGAGATCAACAATGTCAACACTTACAACGTCAACAAGGGTGTTACGATCTCAAGCTCAAAAAACACTGAAGCTATACCATCTGGTACTTCAAACCAAGCTCAAAGAAAACCAAGGAAATAAAGGGAAAGGGAGAAGATCGATCCCATTCCCATGATATATAAAGAGCTATATCAATAACTCTTCGACGCTCATGTAGTTTCGCCTTACCCAATGGATCAGATGAAGCCCCCGTACCCGAGATGGTATGATGAAAACGCTCACTGCGAATATCATGGCGGTGTGCATGGACATTCAATCGAAGGTTGTCTCGCATTCAAGAGGCTTGTACAACGAATGCGGAACAAGAATTGGATCACTTTCGACTCTGAAACACCAAACGTTGCCCAGAATCCCTTGTCTAATCATCCGGAGACCGAAATTAATGCAATCACCACCGAAAATGGTAGGAGAATTAAAACTAGTGTTTCAGAAGTCAAAGCTCCTTTGGCTTAGGTATAGAGCCAAATGGTAAAGGCAGAACTTCTTACACCACAGTCATGTGCAGCAAAGGGTGAATGTGGTAACTATTGTTGTTATCATAACGAATAGGGACATAAAGTGCAAGAATTAGTCCAGCTCATGATGGACCAGAAAGAGTTGAAGTTTTACGAAGAAGTTCAGGATTCTCTGGAGGCAGATGTTAACGCTATCGGAGAATCATCAGACAAAAGACTCGGTAGGGGTAGTCATTTGGTTATTACTCCTAAACCAAAGATGATAACAACAACTCCGCAAGCAAAGGTGATGATCACAACACCTCGATCTTTTCAATACAATGATAGTCGGCAAGTGCCTTGGAAGTACGAATGCCAGGTAAGCGCTTCCAAAGAATGTGACAGCAAGGTGGGGCAAAGACCACTAGAGCCCTTCAAGGAAGATGTGATGGCTATCTATGAACCTATAAAGGAGAAGGAAGCTAAAGAATTCCTAAAATTCTTGAAGCATAGCGAGTACAGTATTGTAGAACAGCTCCACAGCTTGCCAACATGTACTTCAATGTTGACACTTTTATTAAACTCTGAAGCACATCGAGAGGCACTATTGAAAGTCCTGAATTAAACGTTTGTGCCACAAGACATACTAGTCAGCAAGATGGATCGACTGGTAAGTAATATTCAAGTTGATAATCTCATCTCATTCTCAGATGATGAGATTCTATCAGGAGAAAGAGGCCGAACTAAGGCATTACATATCACTACCTATTGTAAAGGGCATGCCTTACCGAGTGTGTTGATCGATAACGGCTCAGCCTTCAACGTGATGCCTTTGGTGACATTGAAGAGGCTGCCAATAGATACCTCTCATATGAGAGCTTGCCAGAACGTGGTCTGAGCATTTGACGGGACCAAGAGAGAGGTAATTGGCAAGATTAAGGTATCGCTAACGATCGAACCAACCACCTACAACATTGAGTTTATGGTGATGAATATTATGCCTTCTTACAACTGTCTTTTGGGAAGACCATGGATTCATTAAGCTGGTGCAGTACCATCCACACTGCACCAAAAGGTTAAATTTGTTATTGACGGGGACTTAGTAATTATCAATGCTGAGGAAGATATTGTGGCAAATGTGACTACGGAGGCCCCATACATCGGAGTAGATGAAGAAGCGGTGGAATGTTCATTCTGTTCATTGGAATTTGTGAATGCCACCTTTGTGACAGAAGGAAAAACGATTCCTGGACCCCGGCTTTCCAAGTGTACCAGGATGGAGATCATGCAAACATTGGGACGAGGTGCCAAGACTGGAAAAGGGTTTGGGAAGTTTCTGCAAGAGATGATTGATCCAACCCTTCCTATTTCAAAGCCAGACCGGTTTGGGCTCGGCTTTCAGCCTAGTTACCATGAGAAGAGAAAAGAAGTTCAGAAGAACCGAGAGAGAAGACTAGCCAGGTTGACTTGAAGTGAACTTCAATGGGAACCCATGATATTCCCACCTCTTTTCCACACATTCAAGTCAGGTGATTATGTATTTGAGATCACCTTATCAGACTTAGAAGTGGATTTGGAAGATCTGAGCATCAATGCCGTGACCACTGGAAATGCTGACAACAAAGATGAATCAGGGATATGCCCTCTGCCACCTGGGTTCGTGCCTAACAGTTGGTCGGTCGAAGAACTACCTGTGGTTTACAAGAGTCTTTCAGAGTAATATTCAAACAATCCCTATTTGCCTATACCCGAGGCAATAGGTAATCTTTTGTAAGGGCGAATAAACATTTGGTTTAAGTTTAATAAAAGATGTATTTTTCTCTTCCCATGGCAAACAAATTTTCCTTTATTTCATTTTGAATTCATTGTTTATCTTCTTCATTTCAGTACTTCATTTAAGTACTTCATTTCCTTTCTCTCGAATTCAATTCTTGATTATTTCGTGTGGGATATTTTTCTCTCACACATGCACATTTTCCCTTCTTTCACATCCCCAGATAACAATAATGTAGGCACTAATGATCCTGATCCGGAGGTGGATTTTGAATCAGCTATTTGTCTCGGGGAATTTGATGAATGCGACACTGAAGAGGAATGTAACTTGCCTACCGAATTTTTGAGAATAGTAGAAAGAGAAGATAAACAAATACTTCCCCATAAAGAGACAATCGAAATCTTGAATCTGGGCACTGAGGAAGACTGAAAGGAGGTTAAAATCGGCACAACTCTTTCGACAGAAGCAAGACACAACCTAATAGTCTTACTTCAGGAGTACAGAGAGGTATTCGCCTGGTCATATCAAGACATGCCTGGATTAGACACAGATATGTAGTCCACAAATTGCCTATCAAACCAAAATGTAAACTAGTGCAGTAGAAACTGAGAATGATGCGACCAGAAATTCTCCTTAAGATCAAGGAAGAAGTCAAGAAACAATTTGATGCCGGTTTTCTTCAAGTGGATAAATATCCAGAGTGGGTGGCCAACATAGTGCATGTACCGAAGAAGGACGGGAAAGTACGCATGTGTGTCGATTACCGGGACCTTAACAAGGCAAGTCCCAAGGACAACTTTCCTCTGCCACACATAGACACTTTGGTGGACAATACAGCCATGAACAACTATTTTTTATTCATGGATGGATTCTCGGGGTACAATCAGATCAAGATAAACCCTGAAGACATAGAGAAGACCACTTTCATCACAATGTGAGGAACTTTCTGTTACAAAGTGATGCCTTTCGGATTAAAGACCACTGGGGAAACATACCAGAGAGCCATGGTGACCATGTTCCATAAAATGATGCATAAAGAAATCGAGGTTTATGTCGACGACATGATTGTCAAAGCACAGACCGAAAATGAACATGTCGAGCATTTGAGAAAGCTCTTCCAGAGATTGAGGGAGTTCCAGCTACGACTAAACCCTAGCAAGTGTACTTTCGGGGTGACCTCCGGAAAACTGTTAGGCTTCGTGGTCAGCAGAAAAAGTATTGAGGTTGATCCCGACAAAGTTAAGGCTATCCAGAATCTACCTCCACCTCAAACACAAAAAGAGGTCTGATGTTTTCTAGGTAGATTGAATTACATAGCTCGGTTCATATCTCAGTTAACCGATAAGTGTGATCCAGTCTTTCGCCTTCTCCTGGAGCATGGGATGAAAACTGTCAGATTGCATTCGAGAAGGTAAAAGAGTACTTGTCTCATACTCTCATTTTAATATCCCCCATCCCAGACAAACCTCTATTCTTGTATCTATCCATATTCGATAACTCAATGGGGGTGTGTCTTGGGTCAACATGACGAATCTGGAAGAAAGGAAAGAGTCATATACTATTTAAGCAAAAAGTTCACTGATTGCGAGGTCAGGTATCTTCCTATTGAGAAGGTTTGTTGTGCTTTAGTTTGGGCTACAAAAAGACTCCGATAATATATGTTGTATCATACCACTTGGCTGATTTCCAAGCTGGATCCACTAAAATATATGATGGATGTGCCTGCTCTATCTGGAAGGTTAGCCCGATGGCAAATGTTATTGTCTGAATTCGACATCGAATATATGAGCCAGAAGGACATAAAAGGAAGTGCCATATCAGATTTCTTGGCAAGCAGAACCGATGAGAATTATGAGCCGTTAGACTTTGATTTCCCAAACGAAGACTTGATGGCTTTATCCGTAGAAGAAACAAGTACTTCAGCAGACAGTTCCTGGAGAATGTATTTCGATGGGGCATCAAATGCATTAGGACATGGTATTGGGCCAATACTGATCTCTCCAGAAGGGAGTCACTACCCATTTACCAGCAGACTGAACTTCGATTGTACCAATAACATGGCAGAATATAAGGCCTGTGTCTTGGGAATTCGAGCTGCACTGGGGCAAAATGTAAAGACCTTGCGAATATACGGAGATTCAACATTAGTAATCTATCAGCTCCGTAGAGAATGGGAAACCAAAGATACAAAACTGATGGAATACCGAAAGCTAATACTGGATCTTCTCGAAGAGTTCGATGAAGTCACTTTCCACTATGTGCCAAGAGAAGAGAATCAAATGGCTTACGCTTTGGCTACCTTGGCAGCCGCATTCAAAGTTGGCAGGGAGTCTGAAATGATGCCAATTGACATGCAGTCGTATGAGTACCTGGCTCATTGCTACCAGATTGAAGAAGTAAAAGACACTAAGCCTTGGTACTATGACATTTTACAGTATATCAAGCATCGAAGTTATCCAGAGGAAGCCACTAAAACTGATAAAAGAACCATTAGAAGGATGTCAGCTGGATACGTCCTTGATGGAGAGGTCTTGTACAAGAAAAGCCATAATCAAGTTCTGTTAAGGTGCATGGATACTGAAGAGGCAAAAATGATAATGGAAGAAGTACATGACGGAGTTTGTGGAGCACATGCAAATGAACATATGATGTCGAGATAAATAATGAGATGCAGATATTTCTGGTCCACACTGAAAAGTGATTGCATCAACTATACTAGAAGATGTCATAAATGTCAGGTTTACGGAGCTAAAATAAATGTTCCACCTCATCCACTTCATGTCACGACGTCACCATGACCTTTCTCTATGTGGGGCATGGATGTTATTGGGCAAATCCATCTGAAGGATTCGAATGGTCATCGTTTCATCCTTGTAGCCATCGATTATTTCACCAAGTGGGTAGAGGCTGCTTCCTATGTCAGTATCACTCAATCTGTTATTTGTAAGTTTTTAAAAAAGAGATCATATGTCGGTATGGTTTACCTGAAAGGATCATTACCGATAACGCTACAAACTTGAACAATAAAATGATGAAAGCTGCTTGTGAGCAATTCAACATAAAGCATCACAATTCTACTACCTACAGACCAAATATAAACGGCGCAGTAGAAGCAGCAAACAAAAACATCAAAAAGATAGTGGAGAAAACGATCGAGACCTACAAAGACTGGCATGAGAAGTTGCCTTTCGCTTTGTTCGCTTACCGAACCTCAGTACGAACCTCGACTGGGGCAACTCCATTTTCATTAGCTTATGGAATGGAAGTAGTGCTGCCCATTGAAGTAGAAATTCTATCATTACGGGTCTTGACAGAAGTTAAATTGGATGACGCAGAATAGGTGCAATCCAGATATGACCAGCTTAATCTGATAGATGAAAAGAGACTAAAAGCCATTCACCAAGGTCAAATCTATCAGAAACGAATGATTCGAGCACATGACAAGAAAGTACGCCCGAGAATATTCCGTGAAGGAGATCTGGTGCTAAAGAGAATTTTGCCAGTCCAGAAAGATTTCTGAGAAAAAAGGACACCAAATTGGGAAGGACCTTATGTCGTGAAAAAGGCCTTCTCCGGAGGAGCCCTTGTCCTGGTTGAAATGGACGGACCCGAAATGCCACATCCTATCAATTCGGATGTAGTCAAGAAATACTTTGCTTAGGATGAAAACCCAAAAGGGAGTCCTAAGTAAAAAAAAACAAAAAACAAAAAAAATGAAAAATGAAAAACGTTTAGGGTGAAAACCCGAAGGGGTGCCCTAAATTGAAAAATTCAAAAAAGATAAAAAAAGAACAAAAAAGAGAAAGAACAAAAAATAAGGTGGGTTCAAGATGAAAACCCGCAAAGGGCGTCTTGCAACCAAAGATGGGTCCAAGTCGAAAACCCGAAAGGGCGATTTGGATAATTCAAGAAATCCAGACAGTTGAAACTCCCCGGCATCTGAATTTTCCATAGACTCAACGAGTCGGAGAAAGGTTGCACTCTCTTGAATGTTATCTCACTCTCAAAGATCCTTTGGCAAAGGCTGTATTCAAGGTCACCTAACGACTTTTCAGCTCAGAAGTGCTCACATTATTGAAATCTAATACATTCATTTACACCTCATCATGTCTTCATCTTCCAGAATATTTGCCATGTGTTATTTGTTCTTTTTTTTCTCATGAATAAAAGACAATTTTTTTCTCCAAACCAATTCCTTTTGAGCATCTTGGATTGAGCTTAAGCTTAATGATTTATTTACTTATGCAAAAGATATTTGCATATTACTGTACAAAGATTCATTGAAAAGTACATGTACTCAGAAGCCGATCAAGGCTCATGCATATACTTGAGATGGTCGAGAAGCATTTCCCATATCAAGGATAAAAAACAAACATCAGATTTGAATATTTGAAGAATTCAAGATCAGGGATCGAAACTTCAAGATTCCATAATAAAAATTCCAGACAGGTCTTAGCTAGAGTCAATATCAACTTCGCGGCGAAGGATATTGAACTCGAAGTGACACAATTAGTTCGAGAGTAGATTTCAACCTCGCAACGGAGGATATCTAGCTCGAAGCCAAACTTCACAATAAAAGGGACATCCACAGTTTCAACCTCACGACGAAGGGAATCATGTCCACCCGCAACATACAATACTTGGATTTCAACTTCACGACGAAGGATATTCAAGTCAAGGCTCAACTTCACAACGAAGGATCCATCCGCGATTTTAACTCCACGACGGAGGATATCGTACCCGCACATCCACGATTTCAACTCCACGACGGAGGATATCGTGCCATTTGAGGCTCAACTTCACGACGAAGGGGCTTCCCAGTTTCAGAGCCAATTTCAACTTCACAGCGAGGGATATTGGACTCAAGACAACACAAGCTCAACTTCACAACGAAGGGGCGATTGATTATCAACAAACAAATTTTTAGCTTCATTCAGAGTCAATTTCAACTTCACAGTGAAGGATATTGAACTCGAGATAACACAAGCTCAACTTCACAACGAAGAGGCGGCTGGCTGTCAACAAATAATTTCCCAATTCCAGAGCCAATTTCAACTTCACGACGGAGGATATTGGACTCGGAACAATACTACCCACTTGGATTTCAGCTTCACAATGAAGGATATCCAATTACCAGGCTCAACTTCACGACGAAGGGGCCACCCGCGGTTTCAACTTCACGACGAATGGGGAATCGTGCACACAAGCAGTATCCATCTCTAGATTGGATTTCAACTTCATGACGAAGGATATCCAACTCAAAGAAGGGTTATCTATCACCAAAGACCTTCGAGTTCGAATACATTCAACTCAGAGGTAAATCAAATTTACAGCATAGTTCAAGGAAAGAAGGGCTATCCGTCAACGAAAATTGTCGAGTTCGATTCCATTCAGCTCGATGACACCTCAATCACACTATTGTCCGGCTGTAATCGAGGTTTTCAAGCCGAGAAGAAGATATGAGTTAGCCGTGCCTTAGTAGCAAGAAGTCTTTTTTCCGTCAGCATAGCTTAAGTCGAGAAAAGCTAACTGTCAATGAAGACTTTTTGAGTTCGGTTTCATTCAGCTCGAGAGAATATCAACCACATTATGGAGTTAAGGGATTACTTTCCAGTCGAATTTTTAGCCAAGGTCTTTAAACCGAGAAGAAGACCAAAGTGGACTACAACGAGAAGCAACATTATGATTCAAATCATTTCAAGATGGACTCGACTTTGCGACGGAGGATCCATCCACAACTCAATTCGACAGGGAGTTATTCTTCAACTCCACTAAACGAAAATTTGTGTCTTTTTATCTTTGTCCTATTTTTCGTTCCATGAAAAAGGATAAAAAGGGGCAGCTGTAGACACCCATTTTCTTAAAAGATATAACTAGCAGGATTTCATCTCCTAAGAGGACTCTTCCACCACTATATCTTTTAAAGCAACAACCACACCAACAAACGTGCAACAACCACACCAACAAACGTACAACAACCGAGCAAGGAGTCTAGTTGCATTAGGATTCTATTGTTAATAGGATTCTAAAAATAGTTAGTTTTTTCACTATAAATACATGTAATCCTCCCCATTTGTAAGACACGATTTATATACAAGATACAGAGGAAATAACGAAAAAATACAAAGGCAAAGCTATTGTAAACGATTCGAAAAGGAAATAAAAGGTAGCATCTTTTTTTACATTGATTCTTTCATTTCTCGCATGTGCATGTTATTTTTCTTGAGATTTGGTTTGAATAAGCCAAAGCGTGGGTTGCGCCGATTACCAAAAAGGGGTGTGGTTTCGAAGTTTCGAACCTAGATCTACTCCCGATGCATGTTCATTTTTTAAAGTATTTAATATTCCCCCTAAGTCAATCTTAATATTTAATTTACCTTGAAATTTACCCTTTAATTTTACTTTTATATTAATTTCGTCCCCTATATATATATATATTTTTAATTATTATTTTTATTTACTATATTCCTTTTTTTATTTATATTATATTATTTTTATTATATATATCTTATATCATTATATATATATATATATATATATATATATATATATATAAATGTATTAATTTTTCTCCATTTACTATGTATATATATTTTTTCTTAATATTATATTTTATACGTTTTTATATATATATTATTTTTCTTAATATTCTATTTTTATTTTTATTTATTTATATATATTATATTTTTACTTTATTTTATTTTTTCTATTATTTTTTTCGTAATATCATGTATATCTTTATTTTTTATTTGTTTTACTTAGTATTATATATTTATTATTTTTATTTGTTTTAGTAAATACTAATTTATGTGTACACATTATTTTTATTCCTTTTTAGTTTCTTTTACCTCTTTTATTTTTTTTACTCCATTAATATTTTCCCTTTATCTGTGTCTTTGTTTTTTTAACATTTTATTCATTTTGTTTATTTTTATTTATTTTTATTATTTTTTACGTGTTTTGTTATTTTCTATTTTTTCTTGTTTTATTTATTATTCTCACGTTTGCACACTTGCTATCCTAATTTGATTTTATACTCCGCTACGAGTCAAACATTTTTATCTTTTAAGGGTATTCAAATAAATCAATTGTAAGTAATTTGAATCGGGTTTGTTAAATTTAAATTTAAATTTCTAATTTTCGCAACTAAGACAACCTGCAAATTAATTGGTACCGAAAGGGCGGTTCAATGGTGATAATCCTTCCTTGACCGTAACCGACTCCCGAACCTGACATATTTTTGGTAAAAATGCAGATCAGGTAAGATGGTGTCCGACCCACCTAAATTCGTTTTAAAATGGTCGGTGGCGACTCCAATCCACATTTTTCAAGTTGAAGCCCAATTCCATGGTCCAACCGAAAGACGGTTACGACACTAACTGATCACTTTATGAGACAGTTTCCACGTTAATTAAAAACACCTAATTAAAGAAGACTTATGTCTCAAGCCCTACGAAGAATGTGCAACGATTATTTAAATGTTACTAGTTTCGGCTAAGAATTTTATTGTGTTACTTGTGATAGAGCTTTATTATTTCACACAAATCACTTTGTTTAAGAAACATTGTAAGTGTGTTATTCAGAGTTTTGAAGGTTATGTTTATAGTAAGTGTTAAGTAATCAGTGAGGATTACTTTAGAAAAATAGTTAGGATAATAATGTAGGGTGAAACTACCTGCAAAAAGTGTTTATATTTAGGTTGAGGATTCACATCTCTCGTAGATTATAATAGGCTTCTTTATGAGCAAACTTATGTAAAGGTAGGGTCATTGGTAAATTTTAATTGTGTAAACAAGCTCTCTTGTGTTTTTGTTTACATTTTGATTTTTCCAGTAATTTATCAAATCCAACTGACTTAAGCATTGTCTGACACAACTACACCAATAATTGATATCAAAGCTTAATATAAACGTATTTGGAGTTGATTATGATATAGTTTATATCAATAAATAGGTTGTTCGATCACCAAGGCTCCTCTTCTCGATTGAACCAATTATGGGCAAAGGAAATATCATATGTGTATGCTTTTTTTTTAAGTTCCAGTGATGAATATACTTGGATGGTTGTTCTGAATGAATGAATACCTTCTACTTACAAAGTTGATGGTGTTGTACTTCCAAAACATGTAGAAAGGCGGATTAAAGAAGAATGAAATGCAACAAATTATACTCTAATAATAGTTTAAAATTTTATGAATGAGATATGAAAAGTATAATTGTAACCCCTCAGACCGATGCGTATATCCCGATCCGATCTAGAGTGTCACATTTGGGCAACCGGAGCGACCCACCGTAAAAATAGCGGAAATTTTAAAACTTTTCTTAAAACATGTCAAATCATAAAATGATTTATTATTATTCAGAAATAAAACAGGTTTTTCAAACTCAGATATAAAACAAAATACAATTGCATGCCCCCTAATCACATGTACCATACTCTGCAAGCAACGCCGGAAGAACTCCCTTACTTATGTTGATAGCTATACTGGTACAATTCTTTTAACCTGCAATGGTGAGTAATAGAGTGAACTTTGGAAAGCTCAGTAATACAGAACTACCAGATTATGCTACATGACATGCAGATAAATGGAAAGCAATATAATTTCCTTATTGAATCAGACGTATACCCGTTGCGGAACAATCTGGGGTTCCATCAGTAGTTCATCAAGTTGAAGCCAAGAATATCACAGTTCATAGGAAGCATTCAAAGTATGACATTTCCAGGAGATCGAATAGGATGTCTAGTGTGTTCCAACAGTACGATAAAGTCATAGTAGGTACAATAAACGAGTAATAGTTCAGTAAATCATCATAAAATCATAATGAAGTTTCACTTTTAAAACTCGTAGTTTAAATCCTTTTCATGTACACCATCCGCAGTTCCTCAGAACTACGTCCGTAAGGCTTACCTTAAGCTCACAGCAAAAAGGAAGCCACCTAAGGATAGGCTTTGGGCCTGTATCCTTAGGCCCGTAAGTCCATAGGGCTTACCCTAAGCACACGAAAAAAGGGAGCCAACCAAATGGAGCATCTTGGGGTCCGTGAGCCTACCCAAGAGTCACATTAGGTCTGTAATCATCATTATCATATATCAGTGAAAACCAATAATCATATATCAGTCATAGGCCATAAACCATCACCGGTAAGTCGGTGCATCATAAAACAGTAACCATAGATTTTAGTGTACCACATTTCAAAACAGATAAAACAATTATGTAGTACATAGGGAACACACTAGAGGATTCAAGTATTTTTCAGAGGCATTTGTAATTATCGGTAAGGATAACATGAAACTCGTGCAATTTGATCAGATTATAAGAACAAGGTCCTATTGGAGAGAATCGATTACTAACTGATCTAATCAAAAATTTAAAGTTGATACTTTAGAATTCCACTATGATTCATATTCATTAGGAAAGCGTTCAGGAATAACCGGAGTGATTTGAGCTAATAAAAGAGAAACGGAGATTCCAGACATTACAATTCATGTTGATCGATCGGTTTATCGAACTATTCGAACTGAACAACTCTCAGAACTAATGCGTGTTGACTCGTCAATTTATTGTCTTTCCAAGTATTCACTCTTTAATACTAACAATTCTTGTACATAAATCATCTTTGTAATCATTGCTGAATAGATCTTCCTATGGTATTTATTTCATTTCCACGTTTCAACAATATCAGAAAATACAGACGTATTTAATTCATGGTTCATGACCCATAAAGACAATTCATCATGTATATTTATCAATGTTTCCAAACTTATCCAATCACCTATTAAATCCTCAGTCATTGAGGATACTTAGTTCATTTAGCACGCAAGTATATCCCGGTTACTTCAGAGTTTTTCAAATTAATTCAGACACTTCTAAGTTTCGGATACATGTTGTACTTCCATTCATTTCACTTTGGTCATATACTCAAATCATTTGGTATTCATGATTAATTTATCTCACAAATATCCACTTCTTAATATCGAATGCGCTCTAGCGTAGAGCTGAGCTGAGTACTTCCATAATTATCATCAATCCAAACTTGAGGAAACGAACTAGCATTCAAGTGGTACTTCTGCCATTCAAGTAATGATATAGCACTATCATTGTTTGATCGGCTTAAATTGCATTTCATAACATTAAAAAGCAGTACAACATTCATGTTTATTAGAATTTCTTAATTAATCCAAGACTTTACTTTGTATAGTCCATAAGGGCATTTTGGTCATTTTGGTGCTCAATGTTTTTCCATTCATTTCAAAGCTTGAGGATATCTATTCATTCATGAACTTGGTGATACTCTTGAGTCATTTCCATCACAAGGGTATTTTGGTTATTTTACAGACCCCACGTAGTTTAATCAATTCCTTCTGTCTAATCTTATTATTTAATTCAGACTTATTATCTATTCCATTCTATACGAATAATTCTGACAGAAGAGCACCCTCAATAATTTATTCTTAACTCGAAGATTTTCAGGTCAATTGCCTTCTCAGAAGTTACAAACATGTTATACGAAATTTTCTGCACTAAGTTAGGATCTTAACAATCATATTCGTACTTAATCGAGTTAAGTACGAATCCTCAAAGTACTTTCTTATTCAGGGTTAACTCGGACTATTTTTACCTTTCAAGGGCATTTTCATAATTTCTTAACCAAATAATTTCGGTATTAGCTCTTAACGAAAATAATTATAATTTAAAGATCATATGGTCAATTGCTTTCCTGAACATTCTCTGATCTTGAAATTAATCCTTAATAAACTTCTAGCATCTTGCGCAAACCCTTTTTGACGTTAAAATCTAGTTATCCAAATTTTCTAAACAAAACTATCATTTCTTATGCACATCTGTAATTATATCAGATCAATATGTCTTTTCAGAGTTATTAACCAACATCTAAGGATAATTCTTGACATCCTACAACATAAGGGTATTTTTGTAATTTTACCATACCAGAGTATTCTCATAATTTCTCATCCAAGTACATTTAGCATTTAACCTCTGATGATATAAAATATAAGTTACAAATCCAGGGCTGATTTCTTTATCACCGATTACAAACTTGTAATTTCATTCTAGCAATTCCTCAATCTCTTATATTAGTCATTCGATCCGTATTCAGTTACAGAATTTCTACCACATTCATATCAAGTGTATAAATTATTCAACTCCACAAAAGTGATCAACATTATCTTATTCATGCATTTACCAATATCAACATGTTCCATAAAGCACAAAGAGTTAGTAAAGTATTACCTCGATTTCCATGCCATGCTGATTGACTATATAAATTCCATTTGAACGCTCTCGATCTTTAATTTAACTTCCAATATTTTCCTCACGATCCAGGCCATCAAAATTTCTAACTCGTATCCAAATAATTTCCCTTGCCATAAAAATAACTTATTAGAATTTAAATAATAATTTGGAAACCCAATTTGTATAATAAAATACTTGTGGGCTACTTTAATTATTAATCACTAAAATTAGAGACTGAACCGAAATAATTTACACTATTGGGACATAAACAAAAACTAATGAAAACTAGGAGACAAGGCCAAGTTCTTACCAAAACAGGAAGACTCATGATGTGATTTTCCACTTTATTTTCCTAGACACCACCCACGTGATTCTTCATGTTGGAACATAACCCCTTTTTTCTTTGTCTTTAGATCATATTCCTTTTTGTTTTCCCTAAATTTTTGAATTTCCAAGAATACTCTTGGAGGGTCTCTTCTAGTAAGAACCCACTTTTACTGAACGAGGAAGAGCTCTTAGGATAAGCTATCTGTGTTGGCTGAGCTGATCGAGTTACCAAACACATTAGAGGAGTTTCAAGATCGTCTGAAGGCAATAGGAAAGTAAACAGAGATAGATATCAAGCCTGTCTGTTAAGGAAACTGTATTTTTCCATCGTTCTTTATTTCTTTCATGTTCTGTTCAGGAGTTCTTGGTTTATAGTGGACTAGTACACACAAAGCGCAACCATACAAGCATGGGGCAACTAGTGTGAAATCGAATTGGCTTGTTAAATATGCCAAGTCATATTGCACTTTCTCTGCTCCTCTTACTGATCCTAAACCATATTACGACCCTCAAACATATGAAGTATATAGTTCGGTGGTTCCCACTTTTGGGCCTCACCTATGGTAACTTCCGATGCATAATTAGCATATCAGTAACAATGAACTTCGAGAGACATGATATGCATTTGCTTTGCTGGAAGGTACAGCACTACCGTGCTTAAGTTCTGCCAAGCAATTCATGTCAGCGTCGCCTGATATCATTTTAAAGCCAGAATCATTCGGTCAAAGACGAGTCAGAAATCTTTTATACTAGTTGAAGAAAAGGTCGATCGACAGTTGCGGCCAGTTAAGAAAGACATGAGAGGGTCGAATCATCGAGATAAGACATGGAGTGAGCGATAAGGGTAGCGATCGTTGTTATGGAGATTTCCGATGATAGGCAGTTTCGACGTTGACGGCAGTAAAATTAGTTTTCTTTTGCCAATTGGACGAATCAAGACGATGAAGAAGATGACCAACAATGAGAAGAACAAGAGGCATGAATTCATCAAGATTTCATGCTGCTGTAAAGATTGCAGAAAAGTTGGCATGTCCATTACCATTACACAAATTATTGTATATATAATGGAATTTTAGAACAGACTAAAGGCTCCCAGATTTAAAATGAATATCATCTAAAAAAATCTCATCAATTTGTGGTTCTAAACATTTGAAATAAATTATTAATAGTTTTCAATCCCCCTAATCAATCATTCACTTTCCCATTATCTTAAAATATATAAAAACAAATCAATTCCCTGTATTCAATCAATCTCTTATCCATTATCTTGAAATATAAAAACAAATCAGAACTTTAGTAATAATTGAATACGAAAATTCTAGAATTATTTATCAATTGTTCGATTGTATTCGAATATGAAATACCTTAGCTTTATAAATCAAATACACCTATTTATCCATATGATAAAACATCACTTTTTTAATTTATGTACTAAAAAATATTTAGTAATTCAAAAACGGATTTTTTTAAATATTCATTCGATAAAAAAAATACTATATAAAATTCTCAATACAAAGTAGTTTATAACTTATTCAGTATCGAATAAACATAACCCCTAAATTGGGGTGTGACAATTCTCCCCTCCTTAAAAGAATTTCGTCCTCGAAATTCATTCATGTCGTAGAATTGCATAAATGAAACTTCTATTAGTTCTTCAATATTTTCAAGTAGCTTTTATAGAAATACTGATCCTCCACTAATCCTTAACCAGTTGAGCATACATTTTTATCATAATTCTCCCTCATTCAAATAAATAATCAAAACAACTTTATCCTTCTGAATTCAATTTAGCCTTGGTTACAATAATAGGCTCATAAAGCAGTAACATATCCCAATTTCATTTCTGGAGTCGGGTCAGCATTTCTCGAATAATTAACTCTCACATGGCTCGGGGGTACTTTACAGCGTTTAGACAGACGTTACTGGTATTCATTTATAAAACGATAGAGTCCTAACGGATGAAAACTTAGATTTGCTCATTACAAATAGGGACTCAACCTTGGAGTTCCGGTTCAGAGATATACGATTGCAGTCTAGGGGCATGTATTGATCAAACATATTTTGACATTCGTCCGGCCAGTCTATCTTGAAAAATTTTGACTCAAACCATAGCTCTGATATCACTGAATGTAACCCCCTCAGACCGATGTGTATAGCCCGATCTGATCTGGAGTGTCATATTTGGGCCACCGGAGCGACCCACCGTAAAAATAGCGGAAATTTTAAAACTTTTCTTAAAACATGTCAAATCATAAAATGATTTATTGTTATTCAGAAATAAAATAGGTTTTTCAAACTCAGATATAAAACAAAATACAATTACATGCCCCCTAATCACATATACCATACTCTGCAAGCAACGCCGGAAGAACTCCCTTACTGATGTTGATAGCTATACTGGTACAATTCTTTTAACCTGCAATGGTGGGTAATAGAGTGAGCTTCGGAAAGCTCAGTAATATAGAACTACCAGATTTTGCTACATGACATGCAGATAAATGGAAAGCCATATAATTTCCTTATTGAATCAGATGTATACCCGTTGCGGAACAATCTGGGGTTTCATCAGTAGTTCATCAAGTTGAAGCCAAGAATATCACAGTTCATATCACAGTTCATAGGAAGCATTCAAAGTATGACATTTTTAGGAGATCGAATAGGATGTCTAGTGTGTTCCAACAGTACGATAAAATCATAGTAGGTACAATAAACGTGTAATAGTTCAGTAAATCATCATAAAATCATAATGAAGTTTCACTTTTAAAACTCGTAGTTTAAATCCTTTTCATGTACACCATCCGCAGTTCCTCAGAACTACGTCCGTAGGGCTTACCTTAAGCATACAGCAAAAAGGAAGCCACCTAAGGATAGGCTTTGGGTCTGTATCCTTAGGCCCGTAAGTCTATAGGGCTTACCCTAAGCACACGGTAAAAGTGAGCCAACCTAATGGAGCATCTTGGGGCACGTGAGCCTACCCAAGAGTCACATTAGGTCCGTAATCATCGTTATCATATATCAATAAAAACCAATAATCATATATCAGTCATAGTCCATAAACCATCACCGGTAAGTCGGTGCATCATAAAACATTAACCATAGATTTTAGTGTACCACATTTCAAAACAGATAAAACAATTATGTAGTACATAGGGAACACACTAGAGGATCCAAGTATTTTTCAGAGGCATTTGTAATTATCGGTAAAGATAACATGAAACTCGTGCAATTTGATCAGATTCTAAGAACAAGGTCCTATTAGAGAGAATCGATTACTAACCGATCTAATCAGACATTTAAAGTTGATACTTTAGAATTCCACTATGATTCATATGCATCAAGAAAGCGTTCAGGAATAACCGGAGTGATTTGAGCTAATAAAAGAGAAACGGAGATTCCAGACATTACAATTCATATTGATCGATCGGTTTATCGAACTATTTGAACTGAACAACTCTCAGAACTAATGCGTGTCGACTCATCAATTTATTGCCTTTCCAAGTATTCACTCTTTAATACTAACAATTCTTGTACATAAATCATCTTTGTAATCATTGCTGAATAGATCTTCCTATGGTCTTTATTTCATTTCCACGTTTCAACGATATTATAAAATACAGACGTATTTAATTCATGGTTCATGACCCATAAAGATCATTCATCATGCATATTTATCAGTGTTTCCAAACTCATCCAATCACCTATTAAATCCTCAATCATTGAAGTTACTTAGTTCATTTAGCACGCAAGTCTATCCCGGTTACTTCAGAGTTTTTCAGATTAATTCAGATACTTCTAAGTTTCGGATACATATTGTACTTCCATTCATTTCACTTTGGTCATATACTCAAATCATTTTGGTATTCGTGATTGATTTATCTCACAAATATCCACTTCTTAATATCGAATGCGCTCTAGCGTTGATCTGAGCTGAGTATTTCCATAATTATCATCAATTCAAACTTGAGGAGACGAACTAGCATTCAAGTGGTACTTATGCCATTCAAGTAATGATATAGCACTATCATTGTTTGATCGGCTTAAATTGCATTTCATAGCATTAAAAAGAAGTACAACATTCATGTTTATTAGAATTTCTTAATTAATCCAAGACATTTACTTAGTATAGTCCATAAGGGCATTTTGGTCATTTTGGTGCTCAATGTTTTTCCATTCATTTCAAAGCTTGAGGATATCTATTCATTCCTGAACTTGGTGATACTCTTGAGTCATTTCCATCACAAGGGTATTTTGGTTATTTTACAGACCCCACGTAGTTTAATCAATTCCTTCTGTCTTATCTTATTATTTAATTCAAACTTATTATCTATTCCATTCTATACAAACAATTCTGACAGAAGAGCACCCTCGATAATTTATTCTTAACTCGTAGATTTTCAGGTCAATTGCCTTCTCAGAAAGTCACAAACATGTTATCAGGAATTTTCTGCACTAAGTCAGGATCTTAACAATCAAATCCATACTTAATCGAGTTAAGTACGAATCCTCAAAGTACTTTCTTATTCAGGGTCAACTCAGACTATTTTTACCTATCAAGTGCATTTTCGTAATTTCTTAACCAAATAATTTCGGTATTAGCTTTTAACAAAAATAATTATAATTTAAAGATCCTATAGTCAATTGTTTTCCTGAACATTCTCTGATCTTGAAATTATTCCTTAACAAACTTCTAGCATCTTGCGCAAACCCTTTTTGGCGTTAAAATCCAATTATCCAAATTTTCTAAACAAAACTATCATTTCTTATGTACATCTGTAATTATATCAGATTAATATGTCTTTTCAGAGTTATTAACCAACTTCTAAGGATAATTCTTCACATCCTACAACATAAGGGTATTTTTGTAATTTTACCATACCAGAGTATTCTCATAATTTCCCATCCAAGTACCTTTAACATTTAACCTTTGATGATATAAAATATAAGTTACAAATCCAGGGCTGATTTCTTTATCACCGATCACAAACTTGTAATTTAATTCTAACAATTCCTCAATCTCTTCTATTAGTCATTCGATCCGTATTCAGTTACAGAATTTCTACCACATTCATATCGAGTGTATAAATTATTCAACTCCACAAAAGTGATCAACATTATCTTATTCATACATTTACCAATATCAACATGTTCCATAAAGCATAAAGAGGTAGTAAAGTATTATCTCGATTTTCGTGCCATACTGATCGACCATATAAATTCCATTTGAACGCTCTCGATCTTTAATTTAACTTCCAATATTTTCCTCACGATCCAGGCCATCAAAATTTCTAACTCGTATCCAAATAATTTCCCTCGCCATAAAGATAGCTTATTAGAATTTAAATAATAATTTGGAAACCCAATTTGTATAATAAAATACTTGTGGGCTACTTTAATTATTAATCACTAAAATTAGAGACTGAACCAAAATAATTTACACTATTGGGACATAAACAAAAGCTAATGAAAACTAGGAGACAAGACCAAGTTCTTACCAAAGCTGAATGATTTTCCACTTTATTTTCCTAGACACCACCCACGTGATTCTTCAAGTTGGAACATAACCCCTTTTTCCTTTGTCTTCATATCATATTCCTTTTTGTTTTCCCTAAATTTTTGAATTTTCAAGAATACTCTTGGAGGGTCTCTTCCAGTAAGAACCCACTTTTACTGAACGAGGAAGAGCTCTTAGGACAAGCTATCTGTGTTGGCTGAGCTGATCGAGTTACCAAACTCATTAGAGGAGTTTCGAGATCGTCTGAAGGCGATAGGAAAGTAAACAGAGTTAGATATCAAGCCTGTCTGTTAAGGAAACTGTATTTTTTCATCGTTCTTCATTTCTCTCATGTTCTGTTCAGGAGTTCTTGGTTTATAGTGGACTAGTACACACAAAGCGCAACCATACAAGCATGGGGCAACTAGTGTGAAATCGGATTGGCTTGTTAAATATGCCAAGTCATATTGCACTTTCTCTACCCCTCTTACTGATCCTAAACCTTATTACGACCCTCAAACATATGAAGTATATAGTTGGGTGGTTCCACTTTTAGGCCTCACCTATGGTAACTTCCGATGCATAATTAGCATATCAGTAACAATGAACTTCGAGAGACCGGATATGCATTTGCTTTGCTGGAAGGTACAGCACTGTTGTGCTTAAGTTCTGCCAAGCAATTCCTGTCAGCGTCGCCTGATATCATTTTAAAGACGGAATCATTCGGTCAAAGACGAGTCAGAAATCTTTTATACAAGTTGAAGACAAGGTCGATCGACAGTTGCGGTCAATTAAGAAAGACATGAGAGGGTCGAATCGTCAAGATAAGACATGGAGTGAGCGATGAGGGTAGCGACCGTTGTTGTGGAGATTTCCGATGATAGGCAGTTTCGACGGCGACGACAGTAAAATTAGTTTTCTTTTGCCAATTGGACGAATCAAGACGATGAAGAAGATGACCAACAATGAGAAGAACAAGAGGCATGAATTCAACTAGATTTCATGTTGTTGTAAAGATTGCAGAAAAGTTGGCATGTCCATTACACCATTACACAAATTATTGTATATATAATGGAATTTTAGAACAGACTAAAGGCTCCCAGATTTAAAATGAATATCATCTAAAAAAATCTAAACATTTGAAATAAATTATTAATAGTTTTCAATCCCCCCTAATCAATCATTCACTTTCCCATTATATTAAAATATTTAAAAACAAATCAATTCCATGTATTCAATCAATCTCTCATCCATTATCTTGAAATATAAAAACAAATCAGAACTTTAGTAATAATTGTATACGAAAATTCTAGAATTATTTATCAATTGTTCGATTGTATTCGAATATGAAATACCTTAACTTTATAAATCAAATACACCTATTTATCCATATGATAAAACATTTCACTTTTTTAATTTATGTACTAAAACATATTTAGTAATTCAAAAACAGATTTTTTTTTAAATATTCATTCGATAAAAAAATTATTATATAAAATTCTCAATACAAAATAGTTTATAAATTATTCAGTATCATATTTAATATAGAAGAAACATAACTCCTAAATTGGGGTGTGACAATAATACCGTCAGCTCAGTTTAGTCATAAATCAGATCAGTGATGTTACATTGATCAATGAGAACAAAAACATTATCTTTATTAACCAAATTTGGTTATTCGAATAGTCAATTAATTCAATTATGGTTTTAAGGGACCAACATGCTAGTCTCTTATCATTTGAGGTTAAATTATTAATAATATAAGATTCAGGGACTAAAGTAATCGTACATTTGAGATAACTTCTAAGATCGAGATATATATTTTAATTTTAAAAACAATATTACTTTTTTATATATATAATGTCTAAATTATATGAAAAGTTTCATAAAATATGTTAACAAAGTATACCTTGTCAAGTGGGCTTGATAAAAATTATATGAACGACGAGTTTCAATTATTTATTATATTTTATGAAACTCGTCATAAGAACATGATAAATTTCAAAAACATTGTAACAAATGGTCTAGATATTAAATTAATTTTAACACTTATATTTTCCTATTTTTTTTCGTTTAGATTGTTTATCTAAGGAAACCGATTTTAATTTATAAATTTTAAATTTTAGCAAAAATCAAACAATACAAAGGGGATTTAGCACAGAGTTATTAGTATGTAAACGGGTGGGCTTGATCCATCTCCGATTATCCTTACGGCCCGACCCGGTTGGAATTGAACGGACAATCTCCAAAATTTAATAATATAAAATTGAAATGAATTAAGGGTCGGTTTATTTCCTGGGAAATAGATTTCGAAAAACGGTTTTAACAAAATAAGTTATATTTTTTAGAAAACAGTTTTCGGTGTTTGAATTATGGGTGTGCAAAACTATCCGATCCGATCGATTTAATCTATTGATAAGATTCAACAATTAAAGTATTCGATTCATTTTTTATTTTTGATTAGTTCGGATCGAATAACTAAAAAATCTGATAGTCATATCAGATACAGATCGACTAAATTTTAATTTTAAATTATCCAAAAATTTGATAAAAAATGGGCCTTTAAAAGATTTTACTGAGGTCCAAGAATCCCAACCAGCCCCTTCCTAGCTGAAATACCCAACCTTGCTTTGCAGCCGTGATCAGCTTTTTTCCCTTAACAATCTTTGTTTTGCTTTTTACGTTTTGTCGGTGTCTCTGCTAACCCATGGCACTTGTTTTTTTAATATATCTCCAAAACAAAGTTTTAAAATATATATTTCCAAGTTCTAAAATTTAATATATGCAGCCTTATTTTTCCTAACGATTGTTTTAATTCCCCAGGTTTGGTAAATGTATATGATTTCTTTTAATCAAGAACTAATTTTGGAATTATTAAAATATATTTTTAATAATTATATATAGTAAAAGTATAAAATATATTGTATAAATTCACAAAACATTAAACTTATAACATTACATCTTTGATGAGACTTATCATACTCCATGTATGTTAAAGTTTCATTTTTTAAAACTACATGTTCCAATCAAGTTAAAATCATAGATTTAAATAGATATTTTTGGGTACAATGAGTTTGAATTTGAATTCTTCTACATTCCAAACAAAACAATGGGTTCTATGGAACAACTATGGACCCTGAAATCACAGTCTCCGTTCATATAAAAATGAAAATCCTATTTCTTTTGCTAGCGTTGCGTTATATATGAAAGAGTGAAATTACTGAATTGTCGGCAGAGATTCAAGTTTCCGCATTGTCTCTCTCACTATAATTCATCTACATATCCTAACTCATACCACGCCATAAATGAAGCCGCTATCAAAAGGATTATTGGCCCATATGCCGCTTCTATTTGTACGTATGAACTCGGATGGACCTGTCTCAACTCTATATAGAGATACCATTCGGGTCCATAATTTTCAAGGATAAGTAGCAATATTAATACAGCAAACTAGAATTGTTGTTAGAAATGTTCAATGCATTCGATTACTTTGAATAACAAAGTAAAATTATTATAGCAATAATTAATGAGTTGGGTTCTATTTTCTAAATTCCAAATAGAATAGGGATTTGAGTGGAAGCTATTAGGTGACTACTTCTGGCATGTAGGTTCAGCATTAGTGGTCGTAGACAGTTTATTATCTTACAATGTAGGATCAACGTTAAGTTTTGTTATAGTTCAATAAAAAAAAATCAAGGGTAAACTACATGTTTAGTATCTAAACTATTACTTTTGTTCTGTTTTGTACCTAAACTTTCATTTTTTAAAAATCATACCTAATATTTATTTTTAATTTTAGTTTGGTACCTCGCCGTTAAAATATTAACGTAACTTTTGTATACGTGGCACTTTTATGGGTAAATTACAACATTCATCACTTATCTATCTTCTCGCTCCTATTTTGATCACTAAAGTTTAAATTTTTTTAATTTAATAACCTAACTTTCAAATTACTCCTAATTTAATCATTCTAACTTTCAAAATTAGAGTGAAAAGATAGTTGAGTGGTGAATGATGTAATTCAACCATAAAAATGCCACGTACGACAGTTCCATTAAGTTTTTATCGAAGATGTACCGAAATAAAAACTAAACTAAACGTTAGGTATGATTTTGAAAAAATCTAAAATTTAAGTACCAAAACGAAAAAAATAATAGTTTAGGTACTAAATATGTTATTGTCATGTCATAAAAAATTATCAAAGCAATGAATATAATTAAAATTGAAGTAGTATTTTGAGAATAAAATTTCTATAAGCACAAATTTAAGAGAAGATTCCTAATTCAAATATTAATTTGACGTAAAAATTCTTCGGGTATTATCTTAAAGAAAGATATCCAATTCATATACCGACTTGAGAGAACTAATGTTTTAAATACTAATTTGAAGTATAAAAAGTATTTTTTTTATATAAAAAAAATAGGATGTTGGAGATATAATAACTCGGATAAACATAACATAACAACCTTAAACAACAAACCATTTTACACTTTATAACCTGAAAAATAATAAGAGAAGAAAAGCGATTGTGATAGGATAAGAATCTAATGGTTCCATTTAAAAGCATTATTTCATTTTTTCATTGGATGCTTTCCAATTAGTTAAACGAATGTGCACCAACAAGTCATTTTCTTTTTATTATTGTTTGATGATATCTCTTTTAGTATTAAAATTTAATATAAACAGTGGGTTTTTACATTGGGGCCCAGATCAGGATATCACAACCATATATATATATATATATATATATAAACCTTAAAGACTTCAATAGTTTCATCAGTGTCGGTGGTCTGATTTCTGATCACATTACTTGTCACCCTTCAAAATAAAAAAGATGAAAACTTTAATCAATATGTATATATTTATATCACAGATTCTAATTTGATCAAGTATAATGAATGTCCTGGAACAAATTTACCCTTTTTGTTTGTTCTTTTTTCATGCACATGCATATAAGCTTTAAACTTTTATCTATGGTTGTTTTTTTATAGGGACCCTTATGAAGGACAATATTCCATTATCGAATCTATACAGGTGTCCATAAAGTCAGAGAAAGTTAGAAAAGAAGGCGAAATAAAAGAGAACTTATGTGATATTGGTTGTTTGCGATTAGCTTCCTATTGGTTGTTGATTAAATTTTTGTTTCTGGTTCTTGGTTTAGTGGTTTTCACTATCAAGCAATATCAAAGGCAACAACAGAGAAGAAGAAGCAAAAAGAAAAGGATAGAAAACTGTGGAAAGTGATTGTTTTGGAGATCTGGATTTTCCAGCTTTAATGGGAAAAATGATGAGGTTTCAGCATCCGAATTATTATTATCAGCCTCTTAGAAGAGAAGCAATTGCTGGGTTATTTATGTTTCTTTTCCCAGTTTTTTTGCTTTCTTTGTTTACTCCATTCAGCCATGCTTCCCCTTCGACGTTCTCGGTATGTTCCTATATACATACAGACAGACAGACATATATATGCATATCCTTATCAGAAATTTCCTTTTGTCTCTCATGGAAAATGGTTCTTGGTTCTAATTTTTGTGGAAAATTCATGGAAATGAGAAAAGGGAAGTTTGAGGATGTTCAATGATAAGTTTACAGTTCACTAAAGAAGTAAAGTATGGATTAATTTAAGTTTATTTTACCGACAGAAAGTTTATGGATAAGTGGCAAGCTTATGCAGCTAAGTGTCTGGTAATCATTTTGCTTTATTGAAAATTATCCCAAATTAGAATTCTTTGTCTTGGTAGTTAATTTGCTCGAACTGGAAATTTGTAAAATGATGGCCTGCAATTCAGCTTTTCTTCCATTCTTGTAAAATTTCTTTAGCCTTTCCACGTTTCTCAGTTCTCTTGATGAAATTAAACATTTTCTCTCACAAAAAGTATAAAGGAAACAGATTTTAGCAGTTCTTTATGCAGAGTTCCACCATTAATATATTGGTAATATAGTGATTTGTGCTGACTGTTGAGTGTTTTAGCATGATAAATGCTCATAGTTTGCTCTTTGGGAAGGAAATGGAACTTCGATTCATGTGGTTTGTTGTAGTATTGCTTTGTTTAGGAATGGAAATGACCTGATTGTTCCCTTTGGTGCTCGTTGCAGGAGTCAAAAGTCCTGAAACCTCGACATTTACCTTTACTCGAGAGTGCCTTACAACGTGAAAGTGTGAGTTGATGTTCCTTAAGCAGCACTTTGTGCTTCCGTGTGACCGCGTCTGCATATGTTATGATTTTCCTTTTATGACAGTATATTGATTAGTAATTTTGCTGTTTGATTTGCTTCTGTGTTTTATATTCAGTCCAATAATGAACCATCTGATCTCTGGGCTCCTTTGGCTGACCAAGGGTGGAGACCATGTCTTGCATTGGTAAATGCCCCATGTGAGTGATCAGCGATGCTATTTGGAGTTGTTTCTTTATATTGTTAAAATCATGAGTCAGGAGACTCAAGTTTGCGGTTCCTGATCATGATACTTAGATTTTCTTGGATTTTTCCCTTTGATTACTTTGAGCAGCATTGCCCCAGAAATCTGAAGGATATCTTCAGGTCTTTCTTGATGGAGGACTTAACCAGCAAAGAATGGGGGTAGGTCTCATTTTCATTTTAGGTTCTCTAGAGGAGTCGAGAATTGCAGAACATTGAATAATTCTGGTTCTCCTGATTAAATTCCATTTTGCTGCATAGATATGTGATGCTGTTGCTGTTGCTAAAATATTGAATGCAACACTAGTGATCCCACATCTTGAAGTAAATCCGGTATGGCAAGATTCAAGGTACATATGTGTAGAAGAAAATCATCCTTTCAAGTTCTTATTCCAAGTGGAAATTAGTTCTCTCCCAAGTTTGAGTAGGCATATTTTTTCTGAAGTAACTATTTTCCATGCAGTTCATTCATGGACATATTTGATGTGGATCACTTTATTAATGTATTGAAGGAAGATGTATCGATTGTCAAACAGCTGCCCGATGAATTCTCTTGGAGCACAAGAGAGTATTATGCTACTGCTATTCGAGCCACCAGAATTAAACGAGCACCTGTTCATGCATCTGCAAACTGGTATCTCGAGAATGTCCTGCCTGTACTTAAGAGGTTGGCTGCAACTTGAACCAATTGATTGGAATACACATTTTCTGTCTCTTTTGATAGTTTCCAGACATATACATAATACAAGTACTCTCTCTTGTATGCTCTTGTCATGGGACATTAGACATAAACATGCGCTGTGTGATTGGTTTAAATTCATAGCCAGTGAGCGTACAATGCAGATTTCACTGTAATCTAATAATCATGTTCTGTTATTTTTCCAGCTATTGGATTGCTGCAATTTCTCCTTTCTCTCACCGTTTGTCTTTTGACAACTTGCCAAGTGAAATCCAGAAACTCCGTTGTAAAGTCAACTTTAAAGCGCTTGTTTTTGTTCCGCACATTCGCGCACTTGGAGATGCCCTTGTCCATCGCCTCTGGTATCCTCTGGCTGAGAGTCAAGCACTTACGATTGACGATCTTAGCGGGAACACTGATCGAAATGACAAACAAAGACCACAGAAGTTTGTAGTGGTACACCTTCGGTTTGATAAGGTATATATAATTGGCTTATATTGTAGATAAAGAATCTTGTGTACATGGCATTGTTTACGTACACATGTACATGTACTTCAATTTGAAATACCATTGTGCATGTTAAAAGATATCATTGTTCCTATGCAGGATATGGCAGCTCATTCGGCCTGTGATTTCGGTGGGGGTAAAGCTGAAAAGTTGGCTTTGGCCAAGTATCGGCAAAGGATTTGGGGAGGGAGGGTTCTCAATTCTCAGTTTACTGATGAAGAGTTGAGAAGTCAAGGTCGTTGTCCGTTGACTCCTGAAGAAATCGGACTGCAACTGGCAGCTTTAGGTTTTGATAACAGTACACGTCTTTATCTTGCTTCCCACAAGGTACTTTGTCTTAGGAATTTTGGTTTTGCAACGTTACTTTTCTCTGCTACCCTTTCACTTGAAACCTTTTTCAAATCTATCGTGCTACATTCATCAAATGGTCATATATTTCAGGTATACGGTGGGGAAGCTAGGATATCCACCCTACGAGAGCTGTTTCCGATGATGGAAAGCAAAAAGACCCTTGCCTCTTCGGAGGAAAGGGTCCGTATAAAAGGAAAGGCTTCGTTGTTAGCAGCGGTTGATTACTATGTCAGTTTGCATAGCGACATATTTGTCTCAGCTTCTCCTGGGAATATGCACAATGCTTTGGTGAGTATTCCTGGCTAAATGCCAGGGGACAGTAAATTTCTTTTGATGCAGTATACTTGTTCTAGAAGATATCTAAACCAGAACTTCCAGGGGATTTGAATGTAGAGTGTGCCAATAGACGGTTTCGGTGTACTTATGGCCATAGTTTGTGTGTTTATATGCTTGTTTTAAGTTTATTCACTTTGGGAGTCCAATTTTGAGAACCTTTGAGTAAATTCTGCAACTGCAGTGTTTTTTGTTACTGTCATTTCCTTTGTTTGGCCAAGTTAGTATATACAATTCTGCCTACTGATGCTTGCAATGGCATGCAAACAGATGGGACATCGGACATTCGAGAACATGAAGACCATAAGGCCAAACATGGCTTTGTTGGGCCAACTCTTCCTTAACAAAAACATCACTTGGACAGAATTCCGTCAGGCAGTGGTTGAAGGGCATCAGAACAGACAAGGGCAACTGCAGTTGAGGAAACTGAAACAGTCCATATATACATATCCAGCTCCCGATTGCATGTGCCAAGCTTAATCCCTGAGTCTCATTTTATTGGTATGCTTAAAGAAAGTGAGTTACCCTTTCTGTATCTAATTGATTTTATTACTGCAACTATTATTTGTAGCTTGTATTGGTATCATAAATAAGATGCGATTCTATTTCTCCCACTAATAAAAATATTAGATCTACTGTTCTTAGTTAGTATTATGTAGCTCGTTGCATCGACCAGAATTTATATCAGCATGGGGCCGTAAACATCAAATTGTTGTGGTTCGTATTATGGACTGCGGAGTGGAGTATGCAGCCTATGATTCATCTCAGTAGACCTCGATTTCGTTTGTTGCATGGCTCTGCCAGTGAAGCTGTCTGTACAACTTTCTTTTTGGTATATCATTACAGTAAACAAATTTTTATGATGGTGTATTACACGAAACATCTATGTTTTGAGCAAGAGATTTGAGTTTTTACTTTGCAGTTGACAACATTTTATCCGATTCAATATTCTGGTAATTGAAGTTGTGTAATTCTTAAGATGAATGTTCTCATACAATGGAAGAAAGAAGTGGCTTTGTTTACTTGTAAAATTCATCTGAGTGTAAAAGATGTACTGGCACTTGCAAGTTGTTCAAATAAAAACTCTTACAAACATTACTCCAACCAAGTGTTAGCTTAAGCAGCTATTTGAAAGTTGCTCTGAATCCATGGAATAACTGCCACCCTAGAAGTCAAGCCAAGGTTTCAATGTGACTGCCCCATTCAACGATTCCAATTATATTGTATGCATAATTTTCACAGCAATTTTTGAACAAATGGACTGCCAAATCTAGGTTGTTTGCCAATATTTTGAACCATGCAAGACAAGTTTTAAATTAGATTTGCCTTTTGATTCTAAAATCATCAAGAAAATTAAAACTCGGAATAATGATATATCAACAATAGCTTTTAAGATGAAACAAGCTACATTTTATGAATAAAATCGGAAGAGTAACTGGAAGAAGAGGATACACATGTATGGGGGAAGCTTGATGAAATACTTCACTGCAGGTTTCAAGAAGTGTCAGACAATGCAAGTCGTGAGCTTCGGGGGATTGGTAGTTAGCTTTCAATATCTCAACGATAATCAGAGTTACTAGATTTGGGTCGGATCTGACTATCTTTCTTATCCTCGGCAGTTGATCCATTTCGGCTTGCGGAAGCCACCTCTTTTGCATCTGTTGTGCGCGGAGTCATTTCTTCCTCGATAGGCAGTGTTCTCTTTGAGCCCTCTAATGCAACACCAAGAACTATGTTTTCCTCCAAGGCAGGTCTCGCTATCGGTGGCTTAGACACTGGCAGCTTCTCACCACTTTCTGTTGAGGATACAGAAGCATTATCTAACTTGCTGCCTTGCCTAGCAATTTTCTGTTGATTGTCAGTAACTCTTTTGCTTTGGGGCACATTATTGGAGATTGAATCCATCACCTCTTGGTCGGCATTAGATGTTTCTCCAGCATTAGAACTTGTCTTCGGGGCAGATTTTGAAGGTTGCTTAACTTTATCATCGGTCTTGGGATGTGGTGATGATTCGAGGGAAGCATTATACTCTTTGTTTTCAGAATTTGGACTTTCTACAACCTTAGCATCTGCTTTGGGTTCAGTTAATTGTGCTCCTTTGGATTTGGAGTCGGGCTTTGGTGTTGCTCCAGCCTTGTCTGCAGCAGGCCGCACTGTGGTTTTACTGTCTTGTTCTGCGGCTGGTTGTGAGGACATGCCTTTTGTTCTATCCTCACCACTGATCTTGTAAGAAGGTTCAATCACTAACAGAGGTCTGTTAGGTGTCACTCCACCAGGGTTATAGATCGAGTCTGCAAACGGTACATTGTCCAAGTCGGAATCATTAATTCTTTTCTGCACAGTGCGAATTGGTGTTGCAAGCCGGGCACAGTGATGGCTGATGACTCTAAGGAGATCTAAAAGTATAGCTTCCTGCATCATCAACAACAAATAAGATCCACTCAAATATATTCATTAAACTTGCTGGAAGAGATTTTCACATACAGTAATATAAATTGAACATAATCAAAAGGCTTTTTCCCCAAAAGGAATCAAAAGAATTTATAAAGTTATGGTCGACATCTAATGCAGGCATACCAGCAAAATAAAGAAAACCAAAGGATTCAAATAAAAGCTATGCTTCCAAAAGATTGTATTTATGCCCGGCAAGTCAAGAAACAGAGATCCGTGAATATGGGATGGATTCAGTTCACATACTTCTATTAAGTTCAATTAACATTTCCAAGAACAATGTACTACAGTTTTCCATTGGTGCACTAAACACCTTGAAATCCACTTGCACAGGCCACGTTTATCATTGAAAGGTATAAACTATAGTAGAGACTTCCTGTTACCTTGACACATAGGTACTCTTCAAGGTGGGAAGTCTTTACAAAACAGGACACCAATATCTGTCAAATAAGGAGGAAAAAATTGTCAGGCATTTCTGATACAATAAATAGTGCATCTTACATCTCAGGTCTCCCCTGTTAGTTGTAGAATGTATTAGATAAGTTCTGCAATCTATTATAGATGTGATTTGTGTTTACCTACTTGGGGTATAAGTTTGATATCCATCAAGAATTTAGATAAGTACTACTCCTATGTAAACACTAACCTAATAGGAGACTACAGTTGTAAGATTCAGCCTTTTTAATCAGAGTATTTTCTCTAAGTTTTTTTATGAATGAGAAATAAGAAAGAGTAAAGCACTCTTCTTTTTCTCTAAATCTTTCACTAGTAATAAGAGATGTTTCTTCTTTTCTCATTAGGCAACTCTTCAAAAGCTTACAAGACGTTTCTCATACAGAAAGGGACACGTAAATATGTTTATCATGCGTCTTGTATAAAGATCTTAAGAGAAAAGAAACTGGAACAAAAATTCTTGGAATATACAGATGCTCGAAAATGCTTGAAAAAAAAGTTAATTAAACAAGCACTGAAGATGGCATAAGGGAAATGTCAATACTTTGAGGTTAATATGATCAGACTTGACAATAATAGAGTAGCTTTAGGATTTGATATATTCAAATCAATTGTGATTTTATTTATCCTTTTTTTCCCAACATAACCAGGTAAAAACACAATAGAATGGTAGGTAATATGTCTATTAGAAAGAATCAATTACTACAGCCAAATTGGAAGATGACTTTTGGTTGATATGATTTGAATAGAACAGGTATCTAACTGCCTCACACCCTTACGCTACTGACATAAAGCACAAAAAGAGAAAGGATGAGGTGACTTCTTTTACTGTTTCTTGTCATTGCTTATAGAAAATCTATCAAAGTCAAATAAATGACTGAAAAACAAATCAACAAGTAGATTTGATAATAAGGTCAGATGTTTAGCACGAACCAAAAGAGCCTGATTTTCAGGGTTGATCTTTTCCAGAAATACTCTTCTGTGCAATCTCTGCTGCTCAACCTGAGGATTCTTAGCCAAGACCTTGCGCATGTCTGCAACTATATTCTGCACAAACAAAAGGGATCCAAAACAATTAAAAAAAATGGAAATGAAAATTTATTGTCTCCAAAGGTGAAATAGAACTTCATACAGTTATGGGTAACTCCTTACATTAATCTTATGGACATCCAAGTGACTGATGGCCAGGTGAGTTTTAATGCGCCAATGAGTTTTTTAACTGAGATTTCTCACAACATTTACTGTAAACTTGTGGTTTGGAATGTGAACTGCTTCACGATCTTACTCTCTTATTATTGTTGGGGACCACCAACCAACATGCTGAATATGAAAAAAATCAAGACCCATATAAGAAAATCCACAGATGAAGCACGTTGTTTTCCAGTGCACTAAGGTAATCACATCATTAGAAACTAATCAAAAATTGAAATCTAATACAAATACCATAACCATTTTAATTTAAGAGCTCCATGCCTCACCATTTTCTTTAAAAAGTAAAAACTTATTAAGAGCGGGCTCAAGTACAAACCTCAACAGTACCAGAAACTTCATACCCCTCGATCTTTGTTTGAATCCATTCATTCAAGACAAATGGTCGAGTTGCATGAATCATTGCACTTGAGAGGAAATTTGTGAATATCTACAACAAACATCAAACTGTCAAGTGCTGACTGCTGAGAACATGCATATACTGGTACAGATCAAAAAGGGATCAAGAAAAGTGCAGATAGAACAAATAAGTTTGGAGTTCCATTTTTGTTTGATTTAGGAGATATAAACATCAATTTTATGTTGGTCTTAGCTAGAAGATTGAGCTTGTGTATTGATGATATAATGAGTCCGTCTCAATTTGCTTTCATTCTGGGAAGGAATATATTGGACTGCTTGTTTATAGCAAATGAAAGCATTGACTTTTGGAGGAAGAAAGGGTTGAAGGGAGTAGTTTTTAAAGTGGACTTCAAGAGAGCCTATGATTTGGTTGATTGGGATATTTTGATGAAAATTATGAGCAAAATGGGGTTTGGTGAAAAGTGGAGGTCATGGATGTATCAATGTATGTCTTCAGCATCAATTTCGGTTCTAGTAAACGGGCCACCTACAGAGAAATTTCACACAGCGCTGTTTAATTTGGCCGGTGAGTTACTGCATTTGTTGCTAACTAAAGCAGTTGAAATGGGACTGTTTTTAGGTTTCGATCTAGGTGTTCAAGATAGGGCATTTAAGCTTTCGCATCTGCAATTTGCAGATGATCTTATAATTTTCAGTAAAGGCTCTACTCATGATTTGAGGAATGTTAGAAGAGTGTTATTAATATACGAGTTACTGGTGGGGCTGAAGATTAATCTTGTTAAAGAGCAGAATTTATGGTATCAATGTTGAGGATGGGGTGTTAGCTACTTGGGCTAATGATATTGGCTGTTCGGTAGGCTATTTCCCATCAGAGTATCTAGGTTTACCCTTGAGGTACAAGAGAAATTCGGCGGCTATGTGGGAGCCAATAGTGAAGAGATTTCATGCTAGGTTGAGTGGTTGGATGTCTAATTCCCTATCGCTTGCAGGAAGGGTGGTGTTGGTTAAATCAATGTTGTGCTCGCTCCCCGTTTATTTTCTTTCCATTTTCAAAATTCCAGTTGCTGTGCTAAAGAAACTTAATTCTATCATGGCTTCATTTTTGTGGTGGGTGTGGCGGATAAAAAAAATATCCATTAGTTAAATTGAAATGCGGTTAGTAAACCAAAAAAATTGGGGGGTCTAGGGGTCCCAAATTTATCACTCTTGAACAGAGCATTATTGGGGAAATGGGTATGGAAGTTTGCATCAGAGAAAGAGTCCTGGTGGAAGAGGGTGGTATGTGGTGTATATGACATGGATCCGAAATGCATTATGATGGGGAATTCATGGCCAGCCCGTGCATCATGGATTTGGAGAGGTGTGGTTAAAAATTTCTTTACCGATGATGGATTTGGGGATTGTGTTAGGAAGAATTTGCGTTTGAAGACAGGAAAGGGAAATTCTGTGCAGTTCTGGAACGATGTATGGTTGGGTGAAGTACCTTTGAAATTCAGTTTCCTAGACTCTATGTTCTTTCGAGTAACAAATTGGGTAAAGTGATGGAGCTCAGGATGAATAATGGCGCTGGTTGGGTGTGGGACATTCAAATGAGGAAAAATTTGGCGGATTGGGAGGTAGAACAGCTGCTGCAGTTGATTTCTATGTTGAACAATATTTCTATATCTCCATGTGAGGAAGACTGTTGGATTTGGTCACGGAATGGAGAGGGTTGTTTTTCAGCTAAATCTTGTATCAACATTTTCTTTGATCAAGATGGTTTTCAGCAGAAGGAGGAGATCTGGGAGAGGCACATTTGGGTAGAGATTGCTCCTCCACGGGTGGAGACATTTGTTTGGCAAGTTGCCCATCACAGAGTGGCGGTTAAGGAGGAATTACTGGAGCGAGCTGTGGCAGGGATTGATGATCCTTTATGTTCATTGTGTGGTAGGGAAGTGGAATCAGTTAGTCTTCTCTTTTTGCATTGCGAGGTAGTATGGGGTCTGTGGTCCAGATTTTTGAATATCTAGAATTTGTCCTTTGTGATTCCAAAGAATATCACTGACTTTATTAATTTTTGGGATGATTTACTTCCGAACTCTTTAATTTGGAAATTTATTCCAAGGGCGTTGATGTGGTCAGTGTGGAAATGTAGAAACGAGGTTATTTTTCAGAAAGTAAAGTTGGATGTGGTGAGACTGTTTTTTATTGCTCGTTTTAGAATAGCTTCCTCTGGTTTGTTGCAAAGTTCAAGGATGTGCATATCCCTTTAGACTCACTAGTGGATGATCTAAAACTTGTTGACTTGGTGGGAAGACAGGGAAATGGTAACTCTACACCAATTTGCTGGGTTCCTCCTCCGGATGGGTTCTTAAAGCTAAATGTTGATGGATCGATGACAAATGGTTGGGATAAGGGAGGTATTGGTGGACTGATTCGGGACAGCAAAGGTATGGTGCTTCAATGTTTTTCAGAAAGAGTTGGAGGTGGTCCTCCTATCTTGGCAGAATTATTGGCGATTAAGAGGGGGTTATGTATTCTAGAAGATTTAAGTTGTGTTCTTAATCAGAGGTTTATTCTTGAATCAGATTCAAGAAATGCTCTGAAGTGGATCAAGAGTCTGGGTTCATGCACTCCTATGTTTCAATTATTGGTGAAGGATATAGTTTCTCTTATGGCAGGAAAGGATATCATTATCAGGCACATTTTGAGGGCTGTAAATTGGGAAGCTGACAAATTAGCTAAAGATGGGATAGGGTGATGTTATGGTTTCTGTCTGTTTCGGTTGAGGTGTAGGAAATTTTACTTCCTATGTTTAGCTGTTGTGTTTAAGTTTTATGTAATTATTGGTGGTGTTAGGCTGTTAGCAGATGTTCAGGGTCTGCCTTGGTTGTAATATTGATTCATCTAATAAATTTTTAGGCACTCTTTTCCTCCTTTCTTTCTCCTTCATGTTACTTTCATAACATGGAGGGTGAAAAAGGGGATTTTTAATGAGGCCTAATCTTCTATCAAAAAAAAAAACATCAATTTTATGTTTCCTTAGTAACAAAAGTTATACTTCAGTATTTTAGAAGGCTAATCTCCTTTTTATTTGATTTCCTTTATTTTAGCTATTTAGCTACTTTGTTTGTTTTGTAATTTCAATTTGTTGGGATAGTTTTTCAGTAGTCATTTTAGCTGCCCATATCGATGAGGTATTTCAATTTAAATAGCCTTCCTTCACATTCTATGTTCATTTTCTTTACTTGGGATAAAAGTTGAAGTACCTTTCCTTGTTTTTTGGGTTTCTTTTCAAAAGTATTCCAATCATTTCCAAATTGGCTGGAAAATTTCACGATTTGAGTCTGAAGGAGGTTCCGTTCCTATCATTTTAAGAGCATTTTTTCCAGTTTCATAACTCTAATTCAAGGATGCTATTGATGCATGATCACAGCTCAAGCTACCTCTTAGTTCTACCTAGCATTGTTAAAATTTACAACCAGTCCTAAATCAGTCTCCCAAACCTACCAAACCTTAACCAAGTCAACACCAAAGCAACCTCCAAGCTTCAATTGCAACCATATATCATTGCTCCCTTTTCTAGTTTTCCGCTCACAAATCTGAGTTTCTTTCTAAACAAACCTATAGTACTAACCATCTCTCATTCAATTAAACCCTATAATCACATCTTTTTGCCTATAATACAATCATATTTTCAAGATTCAAGGAACTCCATATTTCTGTTCTATTTCATCTGTATATTCTTCATAAAGTACACTTATCTTTTGGCCAGAGATAAACTACAGTTAACATAAAGAAAGAAAGCACTGTCCACTGCGACAAAGTAATGTGATGGAGAATGGGTAAATCTGTAAATTGAAATGAACCAGTATGAAGTGATGTTCAGTTCTACCTCACGGCCAGCAAGAGTCAGCAAAACTGTCCCTAGACCTCCAGCAGTTAGCCACCTTTGAGTAGAGAAACCCAGCAACTCCATGAACAATGACACAGCAGCGACCCAAACTGCAGAGTATAAAGCTTTCCCTGCAAACTGGAAACTCATCTGCCATAAAGGAAGATGAGTTTAAGAATTAGTAAAAAGGTTCACAATTGCAAATCCGGTTGTTCTAACAACAACCAGAAAAGCATGTAAATAAAAAATAATGAAAGAGAACTGATCACTGATGTGTATGATAGGTTTCTCAGCCTCTCTAATGGATGGAAGCATTAGTGTCACAATTCATATGCACTTCTGTTTTTAGTAATAAACAATAGCAATCACATGAATATTAGTAATTAATATCATTGTTTTATGTTAGAGAAATCAAACCCACATTTCTCGTATCGCTGATCTCACCCGTCTCCATCAAGAATTTTTGCGCTGCAAAATCATTTATCAATGATGTTTAATGATCAAGGAAACAACAGTCAGGGAGCATAATCAGCATTCAGAAATCAGTTTTAGAAGAAAAATATTCTGAAACATTATAAATACAATGCATTTGCAGTTCTAGCCATAGATATGAGGTCCATGCTTTTTTTTAGCTTCTAAGAAATTATTATGCTTTTTCATGTCCTTTCACATCTGATAAAATTATTATGCTTTCATTAGATTAATTCAGATAGACACACTTCAAGTAAACAAGCTGGAACCAGATTTCGGTAATAAAATTTTCTGATGAGTTTGCCGGAGACAATTTACTCTAACCATCCTCATCAAGCATTTCTTTCAATTTTTTAGGGGAAAAAAGAAAGAGAATACATGCTTACCTCGATAAGCAATATGAAAAGGCCAGCACAGTTGACAATGATTGTACAAAATTTAAAAGCCGTTGCTTAATCGATTGGCTGGCTTCTGTAGGGAGAACCAATGGATCCAGTGCTCTGCAGGAAGTACAGCAATAAGACGCATGCCAGTTGAACGGTTGGAAACTAGATTTTCATTTTATAGCAAGAAAATACAGAGCCACTTTAGCACTTTAAAAACTCATGATTTTGACACCTGCATATGAGTATTGCTCCAGTCCACAGCAGCAAAGGTTGAATATAAGAAATTGTAATTGAATGTGTTCTACTCTTCTTCCAGCTACTATCACTCTTCTGCAGGTAATCTTATAACATTAGATAATCCATTGATCCAAGTTATATAGACATGTAATGAACCATGGTAAATAACATAATTGAGTACTAGAGAAGTGAACTTACACGAAGAATTCCTTAGAGAAGTCAACATAAGCCAAATTCCATCTTTGTTTCCTATGCTTATATCCTTCAATTGAACGTTCTTGCTATGTATTTTAAGACTAGTTTTTAATATTTTCAGATTCTTAATCTCACTTATATTTTCTTTTAGTTTGAGACTGTTGCATTAAACCAATTCAACTAGATAGGAGCGTTTAAGTGTAAAGAGTTTCAATTTTAGAAAAATGAGTGAGAGAGAGAAAAACGTAGAGAGAGAGAATTTTAAAAAAAAGTCAGTTCCCGATGAGTGTTGGTCGGCGTTTATCGACAATCTGAGCAGGAGGGTTTCTCGTCATACTCTTAAGGAATTATTCTTAGTCCATGGTCCGGTTATGAGAGTTTTCATTCCCAATCAAATTAGAAATCCTAAGTACAGATTTTCCACCTTTGCTTTTGTTCATTTTAAGAGGGAGGAAGATTTAAGGAGGGCTGTTGATGAGTTAAATGGGATTGTGATTGATGGAAGGAAGATCTTAGTTAGTCCTGCCAGATTTAAGGATGATCGTTCAAGGTCAAGGGTGGTGCTTACTTCTTCAAACGAGGCTTCAGGTCAGATTTTTGCAGATTCTTCGAAATCAAGAGAAAGAGAAAAATATTATCAGAAGTAGAAGGGACGATAGAACTTATAGGGATGCTCTGATGTCAAATGGGATTACAAGGGGGTATAAAGAACTATTGTCTGAGGATGTCCAAAGGAGGAATGTCAAGAAAAACATTATGGAGATGCATATTCCATCAGAAAGTGCCAATTGGGTGAAGAGGTCGTTAACAGGGATTATCAAATACTCGTTTCAAGTTGAGTTCATTCGGAATGCCTTATTTAAGGAAGGCTATGATGTTCAAATTGCTAGATGGGGTTATGTTTGGAACTCTTGCGTTTTAGTTCTCAATTCCCATGAGGAGATGCTGGATTTATGGAGCAAAAAGGAAGAGGTTTTAAAACAGTGGTTTGAACGAGTGGAACCTTTACTGAATGAGGCCGGAGTTCCCATGGCCTTCTGCATGACAGAATTAATAGGGGTTCCTTTGTTATGCTGGAATGAATCTTTCTTTGAGAAAATGGCTGGAGATGGGGCAAAGTGGTAGGTATTCATGAGAGTACAAGGAAAAGAGAAGACCTTACAATGGCAAGAATTTTATTGAGGGTGGAAAGCCCCTTTGATGTTCCAGAGGTGATCACTCTTGGATCTTATGGAAGATCATTCAAAGTAAGTATTAAGATTGGATCAGCAAGTGAGTATTCAAGTTCGTTTTTCAGTAATTTTCCGGTGGAGGATTCCGATGAGGCATTTTCTGAAGAAATTAGGTCTGAGGAGGAGGTAGACAGGCTGTTGTCAGATCATGGGGAAGGGGAGGCAGGTGCAGCAAGGAAAAATCGTCTGTCAGTGGACAATTGGATTGAGCAGGGTGTGTTCAGTGGTTCTGGAGGAGTTAGTGAGAATAGACAGCTAGCAAGGCTTCCCTTAGATAGGAAAGGTATTAATGTAGTATGCCAGAAAGTCAAAAGGTTGGGAGTCTACAAGTTGGTGAGTTTGCAGGTTTGGGGATTAGAAGTCAACATTATTCGGCTGATGGGTCTCAAGCCCATTCTGAAAATTCTGGGCAGTCTGGGTCAAAAGATTTTTCGGGTTTCATTTCTGGGCCAGCTATATAGTTAATAAGTTTGGGGATTTTGTGGAGAACCTTAATTTAGATGGGAAAAACAGGAAAACGTTTAAAGTATTGGAGAAGAACCCAATTACAGAGAAGGTGGTTAATGCAGAAATAGAGGCTGAAGAAGAAAGTTTAAGGTTGGTTGATCCGGTTACAACTAATTTAGGAAACATCTCAAGGGGGAGACAGTTACACTGCTCTAGAAGAAAGGTCTCATCTGAGAGTGAGGTGCTGGAAACTAGAAGTTTGAGCAGTTGCAAAAGGGTCTATAGCAGGTCGAGGGATAGAAGATATTGGTATGGAGATTTGTTGAACTTTACGAATGAAAAAGGTGGCACCAAGGTGGGGCAGAGGAAGTTGGATGTGGACTCCAGCATTGCAAATCAGATTTGTTTTTCAACAGAGCTCATTGCTGATGGAGTCTTCTTCCTAGCTCTGTTAATGGTCTTGGGGATGGGACCGTAGAGCGGGAGATTGAAGGTACTGTTCTGAAGGTGAATGCTTAAGACCCAAATCTGGTTTGTTAATTAGAAGGAAGAGGAGAGCTAGAAGGATCCTGTTTCGAGAAGCTCTTGACCAGGTGAGCATTGATACAGCATCCTCCTCAGCTTTCTCGAGTTTATTGAAAGAAGCTGTTGAAACTTGGGAGGTTAGTAAGCTTTTGGGAGTATCTTTTAAGGAAGGGAAAGAAGCATTTTGGAAAAAATCATAGCTCTAGAGAAAGGCTTGATTGGGATTAATCAAGGTTTGGTGATTGAGGGTTTTGTTTGTACCTTGTTCCCTTTATGAAGATGTCAAAGTTAGTAATATGTTCATGGAATGTTAGGGGTCTGGGGAAAAATGAAAAAAGGGCTGTTCAGAATTTAGTCACTAGCTTAAATCCTACTTTCCTTTGGTTACAAGAAACTAAGACTGAAAAATTTAAGAGGTCTTTCTTTAGGAGAAGTGGGATTAATAAGCTTAAAGGAGTTTTGGAATCTCCTTCAGTTGGATCAGCGGGGGGCCTGTTGTGTTGTTGGGATGACATCTTGAGTTGGAGAGTCAGTTTATTAGTAGGAGATTTATAGCTACCTTTGGTAAATTCCGGAATAAAAACTTCAGTTGTGGTTTCATTAATGTATACGGTCCAGCAGTGGAGGAAGAGAAAGCTGATTTTTTTGAAGAATTAAGCAGTTTTCTTAGTGGACAGAATTTTCCAGTTTGTGTGGGAGGGGACTTCAATGTTTATTTACAAGAAAATGAGAAGATGGGCAGAGGCCAAAGTAGGAGCTCAATGGAGATCTTTAATGACTTCATTCTTCATACGGGCTTAATTGATCTTCCTTTGAATGGGGGAAGGTTCACTTGGTGTAATAACCAAGAATCCCACGTTTGTAAGATTAGATCGTTTTTGGTTGACAGTCAATTTCTAGCGTTATTTCCGGACATTTCACAGTCTCTTCTACCAAGATCATTGTCAGATCACAATGCCATAATTCTTGTGAATAAAGGAGTGGACTGGGGTCAAAACCGTTTAGAATGTTCAACTATTGATGGATGAGGAGGGTTTTGAGGATATGGTTATTTCTTCTATTCAGAGTTCTAAGAAAAGTCAGAAGAAGGCAGGTGCTTTTAGTCTTTTAAGGAGTGCCAAACATGCAATTAAAAAGTGGTCTGGAAACAGAGATAAGTATCCAGGAGACTTGATTTCTGAGTTAGAGAAGAAAATTTCGAAGATAGAGGCTGATATTCAACAAAAGCAGGGTGCTGTCGATAGTGAGGTATTAACTGAGTTGAATAATTGTAGAGCAGAATTGTGGAAGCTGCACAAGATCCAAGAGCAGATTTGGTTTCAGTATTCGAGATCTAAATGGATTGAAGACGGGGATCGCAACACTAAATACTTCCATTCCTGTGCTACGGTTAGGAAGAAGAGGAATGCACTGGTGGCACTTAATTTTAGAGGAGAATAGTTGAAGACCCAATTGCTATTAAGGACATTGTGAAGGATTATTTTTTTAAGATCTACAATAACCGATCTACTCTAGAAATTGATGAATTAAATCTGGATTTTTCCAGAATTTCTTTGGAGCAGAATCAGTTCTTAGAGAAGGAATTTTCAGAGGAGGAAGTTTGGGATGTTGTGAAGTCTTGTGGAAGTAACAAAGCTCCGGGTCCCGATGGCTTTAATATGGGTTTTTTCAAGAGGTTTTGGCAGGTACTTAAGGAAGATATATGACCTTCTTTAAGAAGTTTTACTTGGGAAAGGATTGGGAACATGGAATAAATCACACTTTCATCACTCTTATTCCGAAATTTCAAACATTGGTGGTTTGGGACGATTTTAGACCTATTAGCTTAGTGGTGGTTTGTACAAGATCCTCTCTAAATGTCTGTCAAGGAGACTTAGGAGCTGCATTTCAGATTTGATCAGTCCATGTCAATTCGCTTTTTCCCCGGTCGACAAATCTTGGATTGTTCCCTTATAGCCAATGAAGGATTGACTTTTGGAAGAAGAATGGTTTAAAAGGATGTGTTTTTAAAGCTGATTTCAAGAAGGCATATGATACTCTTGACTGGCCTATTTGTTCAGAATTATGAAGGAAATGGGATTTGGTTCTAGATGGATAGGGTGGATTTCGAAGTGCATCACTTCAGCAACTGTTTCAGTCTGGTGAATGGGGTTCCAACCGAGGAAATCCCAATGGCTAAGGGTCTTCGTCAAGGCTGTTCGTTGTCTCCGTTGTTGTTTAATATAGTTGGGGAACTATTGAATTTATTGATACTTAAAGCTGTTTCAGGGGTCTCTTTTCGAGTTTGATGATTACAATGGGGAGAAGAATTTTAATTTAACACATCTACAATTTGCTGACGACCTTATAATATTCTGTGGTGCGTCGAAAAACAGATCTTGAATGTGAAGAGGGTGCTTCGAGTGTTTGAGATTATTTCTGGACTTCAGTTGAACTTGAAGAAGTGCAAATTGTTTGGGGTGAATTTAAGGGAAGAGGAAATTAAGGATTGGGCAACTACGATTGGATGTTCAGTGGGTTATTTCCCTCTGAATATTTGGGACTCCCTCTTGGTCCACACAGGAACTCTAACATTCTGTGGGATCCAGTGGTTCAAAGCTTCAATAAGAGGTTAGCAGGCTGGAAAGGCTCTTCTTTGTCACTGGCGGGCAGCTGGTTTTGATTAAATCAGTCCTATGTTCACTTCCTATATACTATTTGTCATTATTTAAGGTACCAGCTTCAGTATACAAGACCCTAAACTCTATTATGTCAAATTTTTTATGGGGTGGAGGAGGTGGGAGAAATAAAATCCATTGGGTAAGCTGGTCCAACGTTTGTAAACCAAAAATTGAAGGAGGCTTGGGAGTTCCTAATTTAAATACGATGAATAGGGCTTTATTGGAAAGTGGGCTTGGAGGTTTGCTATGGAGAGGAAGGCAGTTTGGAGGGAAATGATTTGCACTAAATACAAATTGGATTCTTCATTGATGCAGCTTGATAGTAAGGTTTCTCCTAAATCTCTTGGATATGGAGATCTTTGGTGAATATCATTTTAAAGCTGATTCGATGGGCTGTAGTATCAGAAGCAATTATAGCTACAAAATTGGCAATGGGAGGAATATTCGGTTTTGGCAAGACAATTGGGCATTGGATCATCCTTTGAGGGTCATGTTCCCTAGACTATTCTCTATTGCAGTGAACAAAACCGGAAGATTATTTCAGTTTGGGGATTACAGTTCTGGGGGCTGGTTTTGGAACGTCCAGTTGAGAAGGGAGTTGAATGACTGGAATGAATGGTTAAACTTGATGGCTGTTATTTCAGAATTTTCTGTTTCTACTGATGCGGTTGATGGACTGTTGTGGAAGGGGAATGGAGAAGGGGTTTTCAATGTTAAATCATGTGCCAATCTATATTATTCGGGTATTTGATTTGGAGGAAGCTAATTTTTGGAAATCTATTGTGGAGGGGCATGCTGCCTCCAAGAGTGGAGACTTTTCTTTGGCAAGTTATCTTAAAGAAGCTGGCAGTGAAGACAGCTCTGGTTAAGAGAGGTGTTCAGGGCAAATATTCTATGTGTCCTTTTTGTAATCTAGAAGAAGAGTCTTCATCTCATCTATTTTTTTCATGTTCG